>NC_139246.1:41246361-41675187 GCF_977018435.1 Lepisma saccharinum
CATATTATGGAGGTGTCTCAAGAAGATTGGAAAAACTGCTTTGATAAATGGTTCGAACGAATGCAAAAGTGTATTGACCATGAAGGAGAATACTTCGAAAAACAATAAAGCAGTTTTCAATGCCTAATTCCTGTTTTTTTCATTGTTAGGCTCAAAATATAAATAGTGACCCTCGTACCGCTGCATTTTGAAACACGAATCAGTGGCATGCCGATCATTCCTTTTGAGGGTACAACTCAAGTTACATTGGTCATATGATAATAATGCAAATATTTTTGTGTTCCTTACATGTCAGCGATCATTTCCATGTGCATGTCGACACTGTCATGTACTTTTTTTTTGGGGGGGGAGGGGGGGGAACAATTTTTTTTTTTCAGAAATTTTGGAATTTTGAGAGTTAGCCCCTCCCCCTGCCACATATACGCCGAATTTGCATAAATTTCATATAGTCTGAATCTCTGGTTCATTCTGCATACAACGGTATATCACTCATCTCTCTAGGGCAATTAGTCTCCGATCTACACTCATTTAATTGAAACTCTGCATTTTGCTCAAAATCGGCTCGGGACAGAGAGGCATACTTGTGAAAATGGCCTTGGGACTGAAAAGGTTAATGAATATGTGTGTGGCACCTCCTTATCTGACTTGAGATCTTTGCAGGCGCGTGCTGTCTGGTCGTATACACCATGCTGAAAGCTTAAAAACAAGAGAAAGTTGCCACTTACAGCGCGACCTTCCAGGCAAGTTACGGTTAGAGGACCTTGTACCATACCTGCTTCAGCGGTCCAAAAATGTTTTTCTCTCGTTTCAAGGATGGTTCAAATATATTTATTCATTTATTTATTTATTTATTATTTTGTTATTTCTTTACTACAGAAAGGATGTTTAAGAAGCGATGAACTGATGAAGATTCGAATTGAGAATGGTTAGTAAAAACCTAGTCGAAAGAAGGGGAAGTTGCAGAAAAAAGCCATTAAGACCTAAAAATAGGCTAAAAAAAGGACCAATAAGCCAAAAAATGCTGAAAAAGGCAAAAAAGGACAAATAACCCCCCCCCCCTTTTTCTGACCTACAATGACCCAAAATGAACATATATTATGTTGGGCCTCGTCTTTGGACACAAGGAAAAAAAAGGATTTTTCCTCAACTTCCGAGCCCTAGTGATGATGTTACCACTGTGACAATGAGGTGACGTTCTCTACTTTTCGAGTTAACTCATTTTTCCTTCTCTTTTTATGCTTGAATAATATTAACTGATACACATACATATAGGGAGTCTGTGAAAGATTGTACCTTTTGCAAAACCTTCATTTTCAGCCCCATGTTGTGATATGATCATGCTATCTACAGCAAAAGGAAGATCATCTCTCAAAGTTTTGTTAAGATACGTTACAAATTTACAAGTTTATTTTCAGCATACTTTTTCTGCATGTTGACATGGAAGTCCAAGGGAAATTCTTTATCTGTGAGTGCCTGCACAAGTTGCACCTTGTAAGCCTTCAGTTGCAAACGCGTATAAAGCACAACCAATACTGTACAGATGGAGCATTTCCACCACACGACTCGTGTTTTGAATCGAGTCCTGGTACTACGCTGGAAGGCTTGCCGAACACTATCCACTGTCTCCACAATACATCATGGGCAATCAGTGCTTTTGCCTTTGCCCAGGTAACCTTAATACAGGAATTGTGCATACCACTTATTTAGGTGGATCAAATCAAAACTGATGCCAAAAACTGCATTGATTTGTGAGCACAGACTTGCATATTCTACAACACAAAACCCTTTGTGCTGTTTTGTCAGCACCATTTTGCACAAACAGTTCACATGCGTAACATGTGTATTTCAAGTGAAACTTCTGCAGTCTTGTTGCAATCATTGCTTGTTACATGACTGTCCGCACACTGGGTGCTTAGAACGAAGAGAAGAAATCGATGCAATCTTTTCAGGACACCCTTTATATTCAATTCCTTACACATATGTTTTTTTCTTCTATTTAATATCCTCACAGTAGTTGATTTAGGTGGCATCTTGCTCCTCAGCTACAAAATAAGGTGAATATACCTTTAAGAACAGTAATACGAATTGAAGTATTCTCGATGTATCGTTACACTAGTATCTGCTGCTTTAGTGCATAAATACGAGGGGCGTTCAGTATGCTCTAATACAAGCCGCCTTCCCCCTCATGTAGAATCATAATTTTAACATGTGTAGAAAGTAGACATCTTGTGATGACTTAATGCCGAAATGCAAGATGTACTTTTTTCTTGGCAGGTGTTGGCAATAGAGCATCTGTAAGAACGTGGTGAAAATGAAAAATAGTGAGATTCGTGCTGTCATCAAACACTTGAAATTGAAAACCTACAGCCAAAGGAAATTCATGAGAACTTGGTACAAACATTAGGGCAGTCTACTCCATCATATCCCACTGTTGCGAGTTGGTGCCGTGAGTTCAGCTGTGGCAGACAGTCATGCGAAGATACCCATGCAGGTGGGCCACCAGTAACAGTGACCACCGAGGAAAACATTGAGAAGATCCTTGACATGGTTATGGCAGACAGACGAATCACCATCAGATATTTAGCACAGAGTACAGGGTTGTCAACCGGCACAGTTCATAACATCTTAACCAATCATTTGTGTATGAAGGAAGGACGTTCCGCGAAACCTGAATGCTGATCAGATGAGAAGCAGAGTGACATGTTCAAGGCAACTTTTTGGACATGTATCGTGCAGATCCAAAGAACTTTTGGGCTTGATTTGTGATGGTGGGCGAAACATGGGTCCAACACTTTGACCCCGAATCCAAACAAAGCTCCATGCAATGGAAGCACAGCAGCTCCCCAACCTCGAAGAAATTTTGTGTTCAACATTCAGCCAGAAAGGTTATGGCAACAGTATTCTGGGATGCCAAGGGGATACTGCTGTTGGATTATCTGGAACATGGAACCACCATTACGGGCCAGTCTTATGCTGACCTTATGCCAAAATTGTGAGCTGCAATAAACAGCAAGAGATGAGGAATGTTGACACGTGGAGTGCTGCTGGAGCAAGACAATGCTCCCGTCCACAAGTCCGGTGTTGCCAGGGCTGCAATTCATACAGTTGGATTTGAATTGGTGCCTCATCCCCCCTATTCACCTGACCTAGCCCCAAGTGACTTCCATTTGTTTCCACATTTTAAGCAGCATCTCTGTGGGCAGGTTTCTCGGGATGACAATGTCGTCATGGTTGCTGTGAATGCATGGTTGCAGGAGCAAAAGGACATGTTCTTCCAACAGGGTATAGATGCTTTGAAGCAGCGATGAATAAAGTGAAAGGGCAGGGGACTATGTTGAAAAATAACCATATTTTCATTTCTGTTATATTTTGTTTTCTTGGTGAGTATTAGAGCATACTAAACGCCCCTGGTACATGTAACATTTATATTGCTTTGTTGGTATTTCTTTAGAACATGTATTGACAGTTCTTTTTTCTTGCATTAAAATTTCTGTTACTGATGTAACAACAAAAGTGGCCACGTTTAAAGGGAAAGTTAAGCATGATGATGATGTTCTCGCAATGTTTAAAATTTCAATGAAAATGAACATTCGCCTTTGGTTTTCACAAAGTGATTATTTTCAGTCTGTGATATAAATTAAGCATCTAAAACTATGACTAAAACAAAGCAATAATGCTGATTAACAATACGTACACATGTACCTCAAAGAAAATAGTGTCCTGGGTTGCATGGTCAAATAAGTATAAATAAGTATCTGAACTGAAAATTTAAGACATTATAGCTGTATGCCATATCGAGTATCTTTTAAAAAAATTTCCATGGAATTGCCTATTTATGTTGCTTGTCCTTTTCTTCTTTATTCAACAACCTACTTTTGCATGCTTCCCCCAAAAATATTGATTTTACCATGCGACTACACTCTGGTGGCGAGGTAAACCCCAAACCCCAGAAGTAACAAGAAACTCCTAATCCACATGCCGACCTTCCCGAAACTAACCAAACTTTGAATTTTCACCCCTTTCTTTGCTTTCTCGCATGTCTCCCTCATTAACCTGAGGAGCGCGGACTGGAGAGTTATAGTCTTTGGAAGTCCAAAAGTAAACTTCTTATTAATTAATTAAAATTCCCCTTAAAGCAATAAAAAAAATTCCTTTATGTTGACTTACTGAAACTAGAAACTTTGTGAACCAATATTTTTAGAACACTCTGTATATCACATCATGCAATTGGAAGGTGTGAGCAACCTTCCTCCCACTACCCACCATGAAAACCCTTAAGATCAAGACAGAGAAAATTCCCAAAACTAGTTAAACTACAAATTTTGCCCCCTTGCCCCTTTTAGTTTATGCAAACAGGGAGACATTCCAGTTTATAATCACAAATGGCTGATTATTATTATTATTCCCAGAATACAAATGAGAATCCACCTGCTGCAAGAGAATTTACAAATTAGTACACAGGTAACAATAATGAAAAACACCCTGGGTGATGAATAGGTAGAATTATGTAAATTATGTACACAGGTGTACAAACAACTATAATTTATTGTGAACCCAAAAATTAATGAAAACTCTCCTGGAGAATGAAAATCAAAATTTACACAAAGCAAGAGATAATATGTGTTGGCACAATGAAATGTTCTCAAGTTATTGCACTTGAATGTATGAAGTGCTAATAATTGTCACCTGACATTTTTATCCCAAAAGTTATTCTACTCAGACTCAAATAAAGTTTATGACAAGAAATTTATGCAAACGTAATTACTCTTTCTATCAAAATTTATGACTTGCCAGTGCACCGCATCAACTTCATCATCAAATTTACTGTCACACTAATTAAGTTACATTACCTCTGAACAGTCTTGCACTGTAGCGTACCAATGCTCGAGCTTATCAAACTTTTCAAACACAACTAGTATGACAGATATTGTCATATGGGCGGTTTATTTTACTGTGAATAGTCACATGAAGGTTGATTTAAGGTGATTCGAACATGTCCATGTACAAGGCATGCAAGTCATTAAGAAAATTCACGATAATTGGAGTATGCATGCTGTTAAAATTAATCACTGCTTACGTTACTATGAAAAATTAATGTTGAATGGCCCCAAAATGGAAAATTTAGGAGTTAAACCGTAAATTCTCGAGTTACGTCACGAGTAGAGATTGATCAAATGTTAAAATACATGATGATACATATTTAAGCTTTCTGTAGCACTTTTTGACGTTTGGTTATAATATCCTTCACCTTAATAATAATTACCGCGAAAAGTTTGATATCGCCTTTGCTCGGGGACATTTCGGGCTGACCGCGATCTTACTGGGTCTGACAAATTGTACCTTTAACCTTAAAAAGTAATTATACAGCAGGTTATTCTCCATTATTGTGCTTGAATAAAATAATTATAACCAATTAAGTCTTTATTACTTTAAGATTATTGATACACACATATATGAATATTTGTACCCAATATTATGTTCAGTAAAACTTCTTGTGTCACGCGGAAAACGTGATGTATAAAGAAGAAAAAGAAGGAGAGTGGAAGAGAGAGGAAGAATGGAAGTGTTGGAGGAGTTGAGGAAGTAAGGAAAAAACGAAACCATACGAGATGGAATCCTCACTGATTATCTTACAGAAGATAAGTGATCGACAGTGAAGGGATGTACTGCACTTTGTACAACAGGAGATCGTCCGTTGGATCGAGCAAATGATGAAAGTAAGGTGATGCGATTAGGCAGATCCATGACAAAGGTAGGGCGAGAAAATGATCACGTGACCCACCGCTTCAGGAGGTAAGCTGCAGCAGTTTAAATCACCTTTCATGAGCTCATATTTATATACTTAAAGGGTAGATCTACCTAAAGTACGTTTCGAATAAAGCATGCTAGCGTGTGTTACTAGTGTGGAAAATAAATCGAAAATCAAGCATTCCGTATCTCGTGGTTGACAGCAAATGGCGGGTGATTCCATTACATGTAAAAATGGAGTTTTCTCCAATAATTTGAACATGATCTGATACAATCTATCCGGAGAACCTTGAATAAGTGCTTATCCTTATAATTTTAGATCTGGGTAGTAATCAGAGACAAAAGGTATTTTATTGCGTCTTAATATTTGATGGTCACATGTCATAATTCAGGCATGTAGTCGGCAGAAAGACGAATTAGTGAATATTTTGCACGGTTAGTAAGAGATGTGCAATTGCTCGGAATTGTCTGTGTAAAATTATCTTGGTTAATAATGTAAACTTGACGAGTATATCTATGAATGAGGCAATGTTGCCAAATCAGACACACGGTGGAGATATTTAATCCTAATTCAGCTGTTCGTACTACATTAAGCTACGAGCTGAGTGCAGGTGAATACATAAACAGCTCCTGTTATTGATCAGGGAGAGGTGTAAATTCTCATATGAATAAATGTTTAATTATTTCGAAAGTCCTATTTCATTCTAAATATGCTTACAAAAATCGGTATGTGATAATTGCATGTTTAACATATTTTAATATTGTGTGTTTTCATTCAGAGGGAAAAACTTTGTGTCTTGCCAACGTAACTCATATTACTTCATGCCTGTAATTGGTATGGCAATCAGCTAGGGAAAGGTTAGGTATTTGGGTTACTACAAAATTTGGTATTACATTAGACAGGTTTGAACGGTATGGAAGTAGGCTGGGACAAAACATGTAAAATACATCACATACATATATGCTAACTCTGAATTTGATATCCAAGACTGAATTATTTGGTGTCTGACAAGCATATTCTTTATTTGAATATTTATCTTATTGAGTAAACTTATATTGTTCACATAAAAGGAATCCCTTTCGAGGTCAGTTGTCCTCCTCAGTAAACAACAGATCAGCGCTTCCGGCATTACTAGGTAAGACACGTGGGAGCTATCTGAAATACAAATTTGAAGTTGCTGTAATTTTGGTGTTGAGTGGATTGTTTGGATGCTCTCATGATGTGATTGGTGCAGGTAGCCCTCACCTCTGACGTACCGTCGCAAAGATTACGGAGACTCAAATTGGGGTTTCTGACGTCAAAGATCATGTAGACTCAATGGTTTAGTTGTTGCGGTGGGGAACAAATAAATCTGAACAATAAGTTTGAACAAATAAATTTGAATAATAAGTTCGAACAATAAATTTGAACAAAAAAAAAGTACAAAATGGGAACTGAAGAGGAACCTGTTACTTTGAATACAGTACTTGCTTTTATTAGGGAAAGTAGTCAAGCGTCAAAGGAAGGGACTGAGTTAATGAAAGCAGAGCTGTTGGCTCACACTAGTGAACTGGTGGGCAAGCTTCATACTGACTTAAACGAAACTAACCGATCTATGGCAGAGTTGAAACTGGACACGTTAAAGACAAGTGAGGGTTTGCATGACCTGACACTGTGTGTGTCACAATACAGAATGGAGTGCATGAGCAGGGCAGAGGGATTAGAGAAGAGATGTGATGCCATCGCAAAAAGGTTGGACTTAGAAGTACAGAGTATGCAAGTTTCCATAGACCAATTGAAGTCTTATAGTGAAACAAGTATTAGATCTTTAGAAGGGCGGATCATGGATAAAGTTGTAGATAGGAAAGTTCCATCAGTCCAGATTCCTGTGGTGTCTCAGGTGGTAAAAGCTGTCAGTGAAAGTGAGTTGTTGGAAATAAAAAGGGAGTCCCCTTCAACCTCACGGCCGGTGGTTAATATTTCTTCTGAGCATCAGGGTAGTAGGGCTTCGGTGGTAAATAATGTGCCCATAGAAGTTATGGTTATGTTGTGATCTCTTGGGGAGTCGATGGAAAGAGTTGATCAGGTTTTGGCCAGATGGGAACGGCGAGATTCATGTAAAGGTCGTGGCATACAGGAATCTGGCGTGAAGCAGAGTAAAGTTCAGGGAATTGATCGGGTAGTGCCTGATTTTGTGGAAAGGAAATTTGTAGATAAGGCTACGTCCACAGATGATTCCGATACCGTACCTGTTAGGTTGAGTTGGTTTGAGTTGGTGTTTTTAAGTCCACTTTATGCACAGTAAGGCTAATCGGGACTGGACCTACAGTTTAAAGTGGGATCCGAACCACTTGTGCCTCCACCGGGTATCGAACCCGGGACCCCTTGATTACACCTGTTAGGTTGAGTAGTACAGTGAAGCCACTGGCGGTAGAGGTCTGCACGGGCTCGGGCCAGGCCCCCGGGCCTAGGCCCGGCCCGGCCCGCGGGCCGGACTCGGGCCATAAATAACCAGAACTTCTCGGGCTCGGGTCGGGCCCGGGCCTCGTGGCTATTTTGTTAGCGAATATTGTCATCGAAAAATAATTTTTAATTATTGAAATTATGGTTAACTTCGAGAATGAGAATACATTTTTTTATAACAGCTAGTTAACGAAGTACAACAGTGCCCATTTTTTTTTTCAAATGCTGAATTGGAAAGTAATTTTAATTATGTTTTCGGGCTCGGGCCGGGCTCATGTTTACTTATTATCGGACTCAGGTCGGGTTCGGGTTTCTTTTCCTCGGGCTGGGCCGGACTCGGGCCTTACAATTTAGGCCCGTGCAGACCTCTAACTGGCGGGCATTAGCGATTCCTGTGTAGAATCTGCATCTGACACTGACATACCGTACCAAAAGAGTTTCGTTTCAAACAGGAAAAGTTACAATAAAACCAGGCACAAAAGGGCTAAGATCAGTAGGTTTCAGGGAACAGGAAATGATCAGGAAAAGTTGAAGTTAGGGAATGTGGATCAGGTTAATCCTAGCATTAATCTTGGTTTAGCTCGAGGGAAACAATTTAGTACCAAGCCTCAGGACTTATTAAAATTTCCCAAATTTAACGGCTTGATCACTGATATAACTCCCACTGAATTCCTTGAAAAGGTAGAGGAACTCTTGGAGTTGTATGGAGTTGACCAAGCTCAATATATATAAAATATGTTCCAAAACTCCTAACAGAAAGTGCAAAACTTTGGTTTTCAGAAAAGAAGTCACAACTGATTTCTTATGATCTATTCAAAACTGAGTTTATCGGTCATTACGAAAGTTCAAGGTGGCGAAGTTCCTGTCTAGCTAAGGTTCTGAGCTCACCGTATCAGAAAACATCTGAGGAGAGCGTGTTGCTTTACTTCTCCAGGAACTTCAAGTTATTGCGTTCCATCCAACCCAAGGCTGAGGAGTCCCATATTGTGGCTCAGCTTGGCGCGCTTTTGCCGTACAAGTTAAGGGAACATTTCGTAATGAAAGACATATCGTCTTTTACAGAGGCTGTCCATGTTATCGAAAATTTTGAATCACTTAAGGATGCAGTTGTCAAAAAGGAATGGGTTCTTCCCTCCAAAAGTAAAGGGATAAAAGGGGGAATAAACAAAGTAAGGGTTAAGTCGCCGAGTCCTGAAGATAAGGGTAATCTTGACTCTCGCTTCCCAAAGAGTTCACCCAGGGGTGCATGGAAAGATTCTCAGAATAATCCGAAGTCCAAACGGCACGTTCCAGGCAGGGGTAGTATGTCTAACGAATCTTCGTTGGGAAACGAGGAGGAACTCACATCGTAGGAGGTGATGTGGGTTTGTTTGCGGGTAATCCTCCCAAGGATCATAGGCCTTCGACATATATGCGAGTTTGTAGGGAAGTAGAAGACAGTTATCGAGGAATGGATCCGATGTTTGAAGACAAGCTATTGATAGAAGACAGTTTGTCAGTCAGGTTAGCGCAAACAATTGGAAATTACAAAATCACGTTTGACGAAAGAGGCTGCCGAAAAATAGGTTGGGCGGTTAGTGGGCAAACCACTGGGCAATTGATTGACAGGCTTCGTTCATGTCCGAGGTTGCCGGACGCAGTGATTGTTTTGATAGGAACAAATGATATTCTTCAATTCAAATCGGTAGAGGCCATCACAGAGAACTTGTTGGAAATTTTGAAACTGTTGGTGGAGCGTACAAAAGAAGTTAATTGGTTGACATTGCCACCCTTGGCGCGTATCATGCGGGACAAAGACTCAGGCATTTGGCGGAAATGGCAGAGAGTCAATGAATTCATAACATCGTTTCATAATGGTGAAAACGTAAAGGTTCATGATATTGCTTCTCTGTTCTTTAATGATCAGGGAGCAATCAAGGTGTATTTGTATGAAGAGTATTTGGGTAATCCTTCCCGTGGTAAGGTAGACAATGTACATTGGAATAAGGATGGGATGACACAAGTTATGAATTTCCTTCAAAGGAAGGGAGTGTTTAAAAATCTAGGTAAGGTGAACCCCATCTGTGGTACTCAGTTCGTGGTTGAGGCGGAGCTTCACGCCATTGAGGAGTATCCTAGTGATAGACAACAAATATTTAAGACGGAAAACCGTCAGAGGTCCCTTACCAATGGGCAGGGGATGAGGGCGTAATGTTTCGGCCTGCCATATTATTTGTAAATATTGTTGACAGCAGTGAGGAGTGTGATTTAGATGATGCCATGAAATTAGTTACCCCAATCAATGCTAGTCTGCAAGGTGGTGCATCGGCTTTGATTGACGTTACTATTTTAGGAAAGCCATATGTAGCCCTCTGCGATAGCGGAGCTGAGGTCAGTCTCCTTGAATACAATACGTGGAGATCGGTTTCGTCTTTAAGTTCTAGGCCCAGGTTGGAGTCTGCCTCCAAAATCAAGCTAGTGGACTATTCTGGCACAAAATCGAAATCAGTTGAGGGTATCACTAAGTTGAATATTAATTTGGGGGGTTATGAATTCTATGTTCAATTAGTTGTCGTAAAAAAGTTAAGTGTACCAATAATTTTAGGTTTAGATGTCATTTATGGAATTCAAGGGGAATCAAATTTTAACAATGACGCGTTCTTCTATCGAACTCCCAATGGAAGGGCACTTCTAAAATTTACTCCGCTTGTTGAAACAGGCAGCATAGAGCAGGATGTGTCAGTTTCTAAGGTTGCATTAAAAGATGTAATTTCAGGGAATGATGGGACTAATTTTGATGAAAAAGTGAAGGACTCTCTGAATTTGGAGGATAACTTAAGTTCGCGTTTCGTTGATATGATTTTGAACCGATGTTCTCAGAGAAACCGGGTTTATGTGGTGAATATGTTCATCGAATGAAATTGGATACCAGCGTGCCAATAGTTGCTAGGAATTACCCAATACCTTTTGCATACAGGGATAAGGTCAGGGAACATTTAAGTCAAATGTTAGCATGGGGAGTAATTGAACTCTCAGTTTCTGAGTATCGTTCGCCCCTGCTAGTCGTCCCGAAGCCAAATGGGGGAATTAGACTGTGTGTGGATGTGAAGAAAATAAATCAACACGTCAAACCTATGCAACTCACGCCAATGAAGATCAACGATTTGCTGACGTCCTTCATTGGTTGTCAATTTTTCACATCGTTAGATTTGGGAAATGCGTACTGGCAGGTTCGGTTGCATGAAGATAGCAGAAAATATACGGCATTCGCATTCGAGGGGATCCTCTACCAATTTAAAAGGGTTGTATTTGGGTCGGTCAATGGTACGGCAGTGTTTGTCGACATAATGAATCGGGTGCTTGGGTCTTTCCTAGAGTTCGTAGTGGTGTACGTGGATGACATCATTATTAAGTCAAAAGATTTTGAATCTCACCTCAGGCATGTTAGTCTGGTGCTTGAGAGATTGAAACGTGCAGGTTTCACTTTAAAATTAGAGAAATGCAAGTTTGCGGTTAAGGAATTTAAGTTCTTGGGGCATGTGGTCACGACAAAAGGGTTTAAAAAGGATCCCTCGTATGTTGAGAGCATCGTTAATTTGCGTAGACCGGAAAATTTGAAACAGCTTCAAAGAGTTTTAGGGTGTTTCAACTGGCTATCCAAATATATTCCCAATTACGCTCTTGCAGCACAACCTCTCTATGAATTATTGAAGCATAAGTCTAAATGGCATTGGTCAGGGGAAGCGGAAGAAGCTTTTAAGCTCCTCAAGACATTAGTCGTTCAAGAGGTAACGTTGAATTATCCGGATTTTGACAACAAATTATATATCCAAACGGATGCATCTTTAATTGGAATTGGTGGTTATTGTTACCAAATTGTGGATGGTAACATCAAGCCGTTAGAATTTGTCAGTAGATTGTTGAAGACGTACGAGAAGTCTTACACGTCCACAGAAATAGAGGTCCTTGCCATATTGTTTACGATAGAGAAATTCTCTACGTTTCTCAAAGGCAGACAATTTGTCGTGGTGTCAGACCACAAGTCGCTCACGTGGCTCGAATCGGCTCACTCTTGGAACTCTCGTTTAACGAGATGGTTCATACAAATTCAGCAATACTCCTTCAGGGTGCAATATTGTAAGGGGGTGGATAATGTTTTAGCTGACACACTTAGTCGAAATTTTCCAAACATTCCGGATTCTCAGTTCTTGGTGAACGTATCTTCGGTCGAGAGTTGTTTACCAAAGAAGAATTGATAACTTTGCAGCGCAAGGATATAGGTTTGTTGGAAATAATCAATCACCTGCAAGGAGTGGTTCAAAAGATAAATGCTCGTTCTAGGTCCTGGAATCAAACTTACTGTTTGAATGGTGGCGTACTCTACATCAAAGACTTCCATGACAATTCACGTCACAGAATTTGCATTCCCGTAAACTTGATAGGAAAGGTCTTAATAGCTTGTCACGATGACATGGGGCACTTTGGAGTTGCCAAGACTCTTGCAATGATCTATCAGGCATTTTATTGGAAAGGCATGAAATCTGATATTAAGTCGTACATTAAAGATTGTGATATCTGCCAACGCACCAAACCTAATAAGCATCCGGCCAAGTTCGTTGCTAGGTCGCATGTCACAGACAAACCAGGCCAGTTGTTATTTATCGACTTGCAAGGTCCCTTTGCACTATGACCAAGGCGTGAAAGATTTCTTTTTACCGTGTTGGATGCGGCCACGAGATATTTAGTAGCATATCCGGTCGCTAACAGTAATGCAGCCACAATTGTAAATAGATTAACTAAAGTATACTTTGTTCATTTAGGTGTACCCCAAAAGATAATGTCTGATAACGGTCCACAGTTCAAGTCTAAAATCTTTCAGGATGTCATGAAAAGCTGGGGGGTACAACTCCTGTACACTCCTGTGTACCACCCGTGCTCAAATTTAGTAGAACGGTATCACTTGGAATTAAATCGACTGATGAGGGTGCTCTGCAACGCAAATCATGCCAAATGGCCTAACGAAATACCGAAAGCTTTGAGTCTTCTTAACAGCTCCATTTCATCTCAAACGGGATACTCACCTGAAGAGTTAAGATTAAATATGTCCAGGTGTGTCACTGACATACCATTGTTGGATATGAAGACCAGTAGTACAACTTGGAACGATAAGTTGCTAATGGCTAATCTTTCGAGTTTTGATAAAAGGAAAAGCAAGTTAAAAGGGCTTAATGACAAAAGCATTAATAATCCAGTTGTTGAAGTGGGTAACTTGGTTTTTATAAAGAATCAAACTCTTAGTGGCACTGGAGATAAAGTAATAAGAAAATATTGTGAGTGTTTTGTAGGTCCTTACCTTTGTGTAAAAAATAATAATGATTCGACGCTGTCCTTAATTGATTGTACAACAGGAGAACGGAATGATAACCAGGCAATCGAGAATTGCAAACTCTGGAAATGCTCCCAGGATAGGTTAAGGGGTTGGTTAGAAAAGTTATTAGATATGGATTTGGGGGACGCAGGAGAATTGGTGAAGAAATTGTTGGACGGTGGCAAATTAGGAATTGAAGGCCAAGATTAAGGGTTGATAATTCTTGTGTGGGTGAAGTGAATTTTGTACCTGCGGCGGGTAAGGAACCAAGTAGGTGCAGTTCTGCGGCGCACCAGAGCATGAGATGTTGGCCTAAAGTTTTCTCTCTTGGTTTTGCAAGGGATAGATGAACTCTTCATCTCGGAGTGTATGTTGAGTTTTCATTCTGTGATAGGTGGTATGTAAGCACGTCACTATGAAGGAAATAATGGGGGTAAATGGAATAGGGGGTTATAGAAAGGAATCCTTATGTGGGCCAAGTGGGTTATACTTGCGGCGGACTGAAGGTCAAGTAGGTGTAGCGTTGCGGCGGGCAAAGCACAAAGGGATTTTCTGATCTTGAAATTTTGGGCATAAATTGCAAAGAAGGGATACATCCAGGGCACGCACAGAGTTCTTCCTTCTGGTAAGGAGCAATTGTATTGTACATATTGTATCTATATCAAGATTTTATGAATGTAATCCTGCAAGTGTATGTTTAAGGTGTATATGTCCTAACAAATGGTTAGGTTATCTGGTGTAAATGTAAAATATATATATTTGATGATGTAAATTAGTCGAAAAGGGTCGAGCCCCTTGTTGGGTGCCAAATATGACAGATATTGTCATATGGGCGGTTTATTTTACTGTAAATAGTCACATGAAGGTTGATTTAAGGTGATTCGAACATGTCCATGTACAAGGCATGCAAGTCATTAAGAAAATTCACGATAATTGGAGTATGCGTGCTGTTAAAATTAATCACTGCTTACGTTACTATGAAAAATTAATGTTGAATGGCCCCAAAATGGAAAATTTAGGAGTTAAACCGTAAATTCTCGAGTTACGTCACGAGTAGAGATTGATCAAATGTTAAAATACATGATGATACATATTTAAGCTTTCTGTAGCACTTTTTGACGTTTGGTTATAATATCCTTCACCTTAATAATAATTACCGCGAAAAGTTTGATATCGCCTTTGCTCGGGGACATTTCGGGCTGACCGCGATCTTACTGGGTCTGACAAATTGTACCTTTAACCTTAAAAAGTAATTATACAGCAGGTTATTCTCCATTATTGTGCTTGAATAAAATAATTATAACCAATTAAGTCTTTATTACTTTAAGATTATTGATACACACATATATGAATATTTGTACCCAATATTATGTTCAGTAAAACTTCTTGTGTCACGCGGAAAACGTGATGTATAAAGAAGAAAAAGAAGGAGAGTGGAAGAGAGAGGAAGAATGGAAGTGTTGGAGGAGTTGAGGAAGTAAGGAAAAAACGAAACCATACGAGATGGAATCCTCACTGATTATCTTACAGAAGATAAGTGATCGACAGTGAAGGGATGTACTGCACTTTGTACAACAGGAGATCGTCCGTTGGATCGAGCAAATGATGAAAGTAAGGTGATGCGATTAGGCAGATCCATGACAAAGGTAGGGCGAGAAAATGATCACGTGACCCACCGCTTCAGGAGGTAAGCTGCAGCAGTTCAAATCACCTTTCATGAGCTCATATTTATATACTTAAAGGGTAGATCTACCTAAAGTACGTTTCGAATAAAGCATGCTAGCGTGTGTTACTAGTGTGGAAAATAAATCGAAAATCAAGCATTCCGTATCTCGTGGTTGACAGCAAATGGCGGGTGATTCCATTACATGTAAAAATGGAGTTTTCTCCAATAATTTGAACATGATCTGATACAATCTATCCGGAGAACCTTGAATAAGTGCTTATCCTTATAATTTTAGATCTGGGTAGTAATCAGAGACAAAAGGTATTTTATTGCGTCTTAATATTTGATGGTCACATGTCATAATTCAGGCATGTAGTCGGCAGAAAGACGAATTAGTGAATATTTTGCACGGTTAGTAAGAGATGTGCAATTGCTCGGAATTGTCTGTGTAAAATTATCTTGGTTAATAATGTAAACTTGACGAGTATATCCATGAATGAGGCAATGTTGCCAAATCAGACACACGGTGGAGATATTTAATCCTAATTCAGCTGTTCGTACTACATTAAGCTACGAGCTGAGTGCAGGTGAATACATAAACAGCTCCTGTTATTGATCAGGGAGAGGTGTAAATTCTCATATGAATAAATGTTTAATTATTTCGAAAGTCCTATTTCATTCTAAATATGCTTACAAAAATCGGTATGTGATAATTGCATGTTTAACATATTTTAATATTGTGTGTTTTCATTCAGAGGGAAAAACTTTGTGTCTTGCCAACGTAACTCATATTACTTCATGCCTGTAATTGGTATGGCAATCAGCTAGGGAAAGGTTAGGTATTTGGGTTACTACAAAATTTGGTATTACATTAGACAGGTTTGAACGGTATGGAAGTAGGCTGGGACAAAACATGTAAAATACATCACATACATATATGCTAACTCTGAATTTGATATCCAAGACTGAATTATTTGGTGTCTGACAAGCATATTCTTTATTTGAATATTTATCTTATTGAGTAAACTTATATTGTTCACATAAAAGGAATCCCTTTCGAGGTCAGTTGTCCTCCTCAGTAAACAACAGATCAGCGCTTCCGGCGTTACTAGGTAAGACACGTGGGAGCTATCTGAAATACAAATTTGAAGTTGCTGTAATTTTGGTGTTGAGTGGATTGTTTGGATGCTCTCATGAAGTGATTGGTGCAGGTAGCCCTCACCTCTGACGTACCGTCGCACTAGGGCAGCACATTGCCACATCATGAACCATGTTCATTATTGACTACACGTCAGGAAATAATAGGACGAAGCATGTACATGTATTAAACTGATTTGCATTACAGGCAAAAATGAAAGACTTGGTTAGATTTCCAATCTACAATAACAAGAAATCCAGACATCAATTTGTCTGCAGGAATCAGGTTGCAAATTTGCTATGCTGAGGAAACTGTACCGCCTGGCATTACCTGATATACATATGCAGCTCTTCACATCAACATTTTTAATTAGTTCTTCTCAAAATTTTTAATAATCTTTCAAAATTATCTTGGAATTATCTTGATTCTTATTCTTGATTACGCGTTCTTTTATGACACTCGAAAGTCTACTTAACTGTATCATATCACGATGAATCCTAATTTTTCGAAGATGGCAGCATCGCTCATTTTGTTTTTATGCATGCATTATCTGCATCGTTTTATGTTGACCTCGGCCACCTTGCACCAAAGTTCACGTAAAATCTGAACTACGCTACTATAGCCAGATTGCAACTTACTGCGACATTCCCAAGATCGTTTCAGACGACCTTCCAAATGTGGATCCAGGTGTCGGCATGCAAATTGGGGAATATTTACTTCCCTTGAAAGTTGGCTAGAATGTTGACCGGTATCCTTGGCCCACCTTTATATCACCGAAACTTGGCAAATAGGAACTTCCTCAAGGAGTGACCATTGCCGATACCTTCCCATGATGGTATCTGTCTGGTTGAAAGAACATTCATCGACAGGACGATGCTAAAAAAACACAAAATCTCTCAAAAACTAGAGGCTACACTTCGCCTACAATATCAGGCGACCATTCTTCTACGTCAAACCGTTTCCCTCCACTTTCGCTGCAGCATCAGCTGTTTGGACTACTCGAGACATCTATTGATGATCTCTTGAAGCACTACGCTCTCGAAGTTTGTAGTCCGTGTGCTGAGGACATCTGTCGAAATCAGGCAAACCCTTCGTGAAAAACTTACAATATCCCAAAAAATCACATAATCCATACAATTATTTTTCTTACCATAGATATTATGGCAATCTATAGTCATAAGCAGAAAAAGTCAATTTCCCTGACATTACCATGACTTTTCCAGAAAAATTAAATATCCTGACTTTACCATGTTTTCCAGAATGGTAGACACACTGTAGAGAGAATGCTTGTAGGTTGGTTGGTTAGTATCACTTAATTGTGATGTGTTGAAGGATGTGTTAGTGAGTTTCACTGACAGTACCATTCCAGAATTCACCTGAACTGGCTGAGGGGGAACAATGGTAAATCCTTAATTAGAATGGCTGGTCATGAGATTTGAACTTGTCACCTCCCTATTTATCTGAAGATGAAGGATGGAAGAGAAAAGAAAAAAGAATGTGGCCTGAAGTATAAACGTTCCCCAGCCCAGTTGACAGTTATAAACCTAAACCCATACCTTTACCACGATTTCCTCCATAACTAGTGATGCTCTATTTCATACCCATTTGGTAATCGTGATATAAACTGACAGTATTTGGTCGAAAGGTCAGGGATGACACAAAAGTGCCCCAGAGAGAGGTCGGTCTGATGCTCGAACTAGCAACGCAGCTCGGTTGACGTTGCCACACACTGCACGGGAAGCAGGGATATTTGTCCCGCTCTTCCTTTGCTTTTCCCATATTTGGTTCCAGCGCAATTCTAGCCAACCGTGTGATTAGTAATACTACAAAGTCACTTTTGGTACAATATACGTTACTATAAAATTATATATTTTTAAATCTATATATGTCAACCTTTAATGGTAATGCACCACTAGCAACAACACCTTCTAAGCAGAGGGCTGATATCAGAATAACGAAGTGACTCCGATTTGTAACTATGTAACATAAGTGACTGTGACACAAACGTTTGTATTTTTCTTATTTTGTCTTCCTTTTCTGCTAACTTTGGCTAATTGCGATGGAGAGGGTGAATGATGATCATGAACATTCCGGAGCCCTACACTTCGGGGGCCTCCCACACAACAGGGGTTGTGGGAAAGGCTGCTACGCTACTAAATTGACACACAGTATTTCTACACTCCACACAGTATTTCTACACTCCACACACCTCTTTCAAAAAAAAAAAATTAAAAAAAAATCCTAGATGAGAGCAAGTTAAAAGGTTGTTTCTTACCTGCTTGTTATATTTGCTGAATCTGGTGTTCTAGGAGCAGTAGGGGTAGTGATGAAGGCACAGTTATTTTTACTATCCAGGCCATTGTTCAAAGGATGCAAATTAATAGCTTCATTAGAATCTAAAACTTCATCATCAAAGAATCTATACCTACAAGAAAAGAAAATAGATTCAGTTGCTTGTAACTGGACACACACATATTTATGGTAAGGAAAAAAATTAAAACATAAGCACATAAATGGACTGAATTTTGGGTTCAAACTTAGTATATAAAATGTTATTTCTGTGTTATTATGGTGAATACAAGCTCGAATTATATTTAAAACTTTACATTTATTACATGCACACAAAAAAATATCCATTCTAATACATATACTCAATCTTCACCTTTTATTGCCCATGTAAAAGGCTTGATTATAAAGTTCATTACTTTTAAACAAGTCTATTTTACATCCCACATTTTGATGCAGAAATGATCAGTTTTTGGTTTTAATGACAACAATATAAACATCTATTACCTACAGAAGTTCCTGGCATATACATAAAAGAAAAAGTACCATACGTCGGTTGTAAATTTAAGAGTGGCAACACTGTCAGGAAGAGGTGATAACACCATGCACAGGTATTGTTAGTTGGGGCCCATGTCGATGTGTGAAGTGTCGAAAGTGGTCAGTGCAGCGAGTGCTGTTGTGTATGCACAATGGGTAAGTGCATTTCTTGAGGAGGTTGGGATGTGTCAGTGAGAACACAAGGAAAATTGCATTATGCTGGGTTCCCTATATTGCCACCATTGTGCAACTATCAGATACGGCTAGGTATTGTTGCTACAGGCTTCATGCAAGTCTTGATGACATTCTCCTGCATTTTTGCCACGGGTCACCTGGATTTTGATCCAGAATCGCTGCCTAACCTTGGCAAACATGTTTTAGGGCAGTGAACAAAATTGTGTTCCTTTCAACCTCGTACATACACAACAACACTCGCTGCACCGACCACTTTTGGCACTCCACACATTGACATGGGCCCCAACTAACAATGCCTGTGTACGGTGTTATCACCTCTTCCTGACAGTGTTGCCACTCTTAAATTTACAACCCACGTATATTCCAGTTCAAAGAAAATAAATCTGCTGCGACACACTTTCTCACACTTCCACCAAATCCAGCACAATACTAACCAGACAAAAAAAAAACATTGCCACTTAGTGTTCTCCTTATGTACCCCTTTTCTTACTACCTATAATAAGAACTAAACAAATCCTACTGCTAAGAGTGGCACCTATTACAACTATGACTCAGATTTTGGAATTAATAAATATTTCATTCTACATTTGGATATGAACCTGTAATTGATTCATATACAGTAAACCTTAAGCATAAAAATGTATTTTCTAAATTTTCCTCATGTAACAACATATTTGTTAATATTGTTGATTTGATATTAGTTACTTAGCGTCACTTTTCTGCCACTTGATGAAGGGACACACACAAAGAACACCCACGTCCAGGCTGGGATTGGAACCAAAGACTCCTGGCATGATATCTTGTGCTAACCACTCTGCCACACAGCCGGCTTGTTACGAATGGTAAAATTATTTCTGCTAACATGTGGGTCAGCAGATAATGTATAATATGTGTATGATATCAATAACCCATTACTAGAGGCATGCATATTTAGTTTTTGACGAAAAAACAAAATGTGAAATAACACATTGTAAAGTTAAATTTTCGTCTTTCTGAAATGTGTGAGGTGCATTTTCCTACTCTTGTTTTGTCACAAAATGATGTGGAATGGAAGTTCAAAATTCAAAATAGACTCTTAAACATGAAATTTAGAGTTTATTTACCAACACGAAACTTTCTGAAGTTTGAATTATCCTGTGAGTTATGCAATTCACTGAAAACCGATTAATTCTGCTGTGAATATTTGAGAAGCAAAAATGGATCCCTTTATACAGGAATAAACTTAATACTGTGGTAGCTACATAAAGGCATATGTTTATTTTGTGAAATAAGTGCAGTTTGTAAATCAAATTTAGGATTATATTCACAATTTTAAAACCAAAATGTAATTTCATATACCCTTTAATCTGATTATTCGCCATTATAACATTGAAATTTTATTTTATTTACCACTTTTAAACCCGAAATTGACTTTGTTTTTGTACCGAATTTTTGCTTTTTTATTTACCAAAAATGTGTGCCTCTACCCATTACCAAATATTTTTCAATTTTAGGGCATACTTTGAATATTTTTTAGTGTATGAAAAGTAAGTATTCTCCACATTTTAATCGCTTACAAATTTCTACTCGAAAGATAACACGTTAAAATCAAATTCTAATTCAAATGATCACTGTACAAACAAAACTTAAAAATTAACCTTTATTGGATGGAAGCTTTTCCTCAGAATGTTTTCAAGTGCATGGTTTTCCACTGTGAAGTGCTGCACAAAAAAATTCGTAGAAGGTATGAATGAGTTAAAATTAATGGTTACTTCAGCACATACGAATATTTTGTTCCCTTCACACTATACGGGGAGATAATGCCTTATAAAAAAATCATGGAGAAAAATTATGATATCCATTCCGGTCCAGCACTATCATGCTAGGTGTAATATTTTTGCACATCGTTATTATAAATAAATCAACCTAGTAAATAATGCTTGACCTCTGTGTTGATTGTAAACATTCAAGGTTGTTTTTGCATAATGTTCACATGATAAGGAATCTCTTGAGTAAGTTACTTTTTTTATCTTCTTCTAATTGCATCTGCATCAAGATGGAATGTCCAAATTGCACCTCCTGTGAAAGCCATAACCTTTCCATCCAAAATAATACAAACTTCAACTCTCTACAATGAATAGTTCTCATTCCATGATATCTTTAAAAAAACACTTCCATCATTCAAAAAGTCTGCACTTTAAAATACTTAACTTTTCCAAAATAAAACTCACTTTTTACAAACTTCTAATACTTGAATTGCATTGAAATTCAATTATCATATCTTTATGGGTACATAAACAAACAAGCAAAGAAGAAAAAAGAAATAACTGAATATCATATCTGGTTTTCAGGAAATGATGTGTTAAATATCACCACATGGCACTGGGACAGGTATGTGTGTTTTACAAGTCCTGCAGGATTCTAAAAACCCATAACTTTTAAAGTAATACATTTATTACAACAAAATATTGTTTGTTACACAGAGGAAACTTTAAAATTAATGTTTGATGAGCTTTGGTTTATCACCAGATCTCCAGCTGAGCACTATTCACGTCCAAACATCCTTGCAATCTTTGTTTGAATCTGAGAATTGCATTCCGAAGGTGCTTGTCCGAAATGTTGTGAATGACATCATGTACCTTTAACTTCAGGTCATCAAGATCTGTCTGTTTCTGTGCATACACCCGAGTCTTGAAATACCCCCATGGCCAGTAATCGCAAGGCATAAGGTCTGGTGACCTTGCAAGCCAAGATGTGAGTCCTCTGCGGTCAATCCATCTCTCCCCAAATTAACCATCAAGAAACTCACAAACTTCAATGGAAAAGTGTAGGGAGCACCATCTTGCTGGAAGTGGACCTTATTGAAGTTCCGGGACAAAGAACATCTGTAACATGTTCAAGTAGCTGGTGCCGTTCACCGTGTCCTCATCGAAGAAGAATGGACCAATGAAGTGCTCCATGGAAACTGCGCACCACACATTGACTTGGGACTATCCCGCTTGTATGTCTCGAACTCATGTGGATTCTCAACCCCTTCAAATTGGGCAATTGTATCTGTTCACTTTTCTCGAAACATGGAATATGGCTTCATCGGAGAAAAGAATGGAAGACTGAAAAGCATCACCACCATCACCATTTAATTGGGTTAACATTAATTCACAAAATTCCTTCCTCATGTGGCAGTTCTCTTCTATTGCGTGCACAAATCTCAACTTGTAGGGCCTGGCTTTCGCTTTTCCCGTAGCCTATAACTTTTTATACGATCTCTGGATACTTATCTCCGCTGAAGGTGCTTTTCCAAATGTGGTTTGGACCCTTCACCTCACCAAAACACAAGATTTTAAATTGGCAAGCGATAACATGCACCAAGCTTTTTCCTCCATCGACGCCATCTTGGAATCACGTGATCGCATGAACATCTGCACACACGTCATTCAGCAGTGTGGGCAGAACAAATTTAAATTTTTTCTCTGTGTAAACAAACAATATTTTGTTATAATAAAGCTATTACTTTGAAGTTATAGCTTTTTAGAATCCTGCAGGACTTTTAAAACCCACTGTATAATCCCAACCATCTTCAAAGCATTTTCAGTCCAAGAGATTACTGCTATCCCAGCTGTGTGCAAAGGTTAAATTAGAATTTTCTCAAATATTTTGCAAACAGAAAATCTCACTACTAAAATAAAAAAAATATCAGTAGCACATCCATACATGAAGGGAACAAGTGACAAGAATAATTTGAATACATTAATTTATAATTAAAAAAATACATAAATTTGCTTTTACTTCATGCCTACCTAAATCCGTACATATCCTCACTAAGCGAATTTTCCTCGTCACTATCATCGGCTGCTACATACTGCACTTCAAACACAATATCTCCAGTTTGAGTTGATAAGATGTCAACTGCTTCTTGATGACGGACCTGCAAATTTGCATTTGATAAAACATCTCTTTACATAAACTTAATGCACAAATTAGGCATATACTATGAATTGTGTTTTTTACTAAGTAGCAGAGTCACACCATATGGTATTATTCTTTGCCAAAAAGAGCAGAACACTATGAAATAACATATCTTAATTGTATATTCTATCCTGGGAACCTCTGGAGCAAGTCCGCACATAATGGCCGAGAAGGAAGGGAAATCGAGTGGGCAGAGAGAAGCTGTACACACTGCTCAAAGGCTGGAAACTGCAGTCACACCCCCCCCCCCCCTTTGCCACTTCCCTCCATGCAATCCTGTTCCCTCTCATGTGCTCGCTCATTAGTGGGTCCATCTTGCATCACTACTTGTGCAGACTTGTTTTCGTTCCCTTGCTCCAGAAACAGGACAGAGTATAGTTGTTTGTTTGTTTGTTTTCTGCAGTTTTTTCTAATTACTTCATTTATAAGATTGAAAATGCTTCAGTTTTCTTGGTCCTGTAATTTGAGCCTCAAAATGCAAAACTAGATTAATCAAAAATTATGAAGTGTATGTGTGTTTGAGTGCCCCACAGTTGAGCGTACTGCACTCATAGTGAAATGATTGGCACCATCCCATATTTCAGAGCCTAATAAGCAGCACTATGAACCTAAAACCCATACATGGAAGGAAACCACTCTATGCAATTGTAATTCTAATCATAATTCCATATATTATTATGAAAGACTCAAATACAATATATATATATGAAAGTATGCAATTATATACAGACTGAAACGTAAAATGGATACACATTCTGATAGACCTGCCTAAGCAATTAAATATATCGTATCACAGAGCAACAAGAACATGTACATCATTGTTCACTTACCGAAAAGGATAATCATATTCGGCGAAATAATAAAATGCAGTTATAACATTTAATCGAACATCATTTTAATGTGACAACAACTGCAAAAACAAAAAAGTCAGTCTATGCACCTAGTAAATTCAGCCCATAATCATCTATTTCATTTTCACATACGAGGGTCACTATTTATATTTTGAGCCTAACAATGAAAAAACAGGAATTTGGCATTGAAAACTGATTTATTGTTTTTCGAAGTATTCTCCTTTATGGTCAATACACTTTTGCATTCTTTCGAACCATTTGTCAAAGCAGTTTTTCCAATCTTCTTGAGACACCTCCATAATATGGTTTTTGAACGCATCAATGGCATCTTCCACCGACGAAAATCGTTGTCCGCGCAATTTATTCTTGACATTCGGGAACAAGAAGAAGTCATTGGGTGCCAAATCTGGACTGTACGGAGGATGACCCATCAATTCGATTTTTTGACTGTTCATAAAGTCGGTTGTTAGACGAGATGTGTGACAGCTGGCATTGTCTTGATGAAGAATGATCCGACGGCATTTCTTTGTTTTCCGTATTTTACCGAAGACCTCTGGCAAACAAATTGTTGTGTACCATTCAGAGTTGACCGTTCTACGTTCCTCTAAAGGCACAGTTGCCACATGACCAGTTTTCCCGAAAAAACAGGCGACCATTTGTTTCGATGTGCTTCGAGCGCGAACAACTTTTGTTGGATTGGGTTCATCTTGAAACACCCATACAGTCGACTGCTGTTTACGTTCCGACTCATATGCATATATCCATGATTCGTCACCTGTTACAATCTTATATACGTCTTTTGAAGCACCACGATTGTATTTATTGAGCATTTGTTTGCACCAATTGACGCGAGCGTCTTTTTTGAGTTTTTGTCAAATTGTGTGAGATCCAACGAGAACATAAATTTCTCACAGCTAAATGATCATGTAATATTTTATATATGCTGGTGGAACTAATGCCTATGGTTGCCTCAATCTCACAGTATGTCACATGAGGATCTTGCAGTATTAGGTTTTGCACAGCATCAATGTTTTCTTGAACAACAACTGATTTTGGACGACCTTCGCGAATCTCGTCGGTGAGCGAATGGCGGCCAGGATTAAATTCGTTATGCCAGCATTTGACAGTGGCAAAGGATGGGGCTTCATCGCCAAATGTGGAAGTAAGTTGATCGATGCACTGTTGTCTTGATAATCCACGTCGAAAATCGTAAAAAATTATCGCACGAAAATGTTCACGAGTAAATTCCATTTTATTGTTGTCACGCAATCTCCAAGGCAACATAAACAACACAAATCTAGCTATTGACAAAACATTTGAAGTATGGTATGGTCAATAATGCCAGACGATTCCGTGCAAACGTCAAATTGCGCCTAACTTCAATCAGTGTTGCCAAGGCTCAAAATATAAATAGTGACCCTCGTATTACTATGTATTGTAAGTTATACAAAACTTCATTTTAACATGGAGATGATGACTATGTTAATTTAATTTTCACTTTAACTGCATCTCTTACTTCACGATCCATATCCGAGGGCCCATTACCACAGACAAATGACAGAAGTGCGTGTACTAACAGGTTTCGAGAGTTCCGTGTGTATTCCGCTTGTTCGAGCATTTTCACTTGAGTGGAAGACCTATCAAATCTGTATGCCATTTACCATTGCCCGTGTGAACTATCAAGCGCTCAAGCAAAAAAAAAAACCTCATTGCAGTACTCTAATGCACACACATATATGGAAAACTGTCGAGATGAAACTTCAAACAGCAAATAATATTCAGCTACCATAATGTAAAACACACAACGATTGTGGAAAGTATTTACCTACATACAAATTACATTACATGACAAATTGTTGTACTGCCATTGAAATAAAATAAACATAAATACAGTCATCTTTTACTGTAAAGATTATATCAACCACCATGAAATTAAGACTAGTTGGGAAAAGCTGTTTACCTGTTTTAGACTAATACCATTTACAGACAGAATAGCATCTCCTACAAAGAGATTTCCACTCCTTGCTGCTGGCCCATGGGTCTCTAGTTCTGATATAAGTATAGGAACACCATGCTCTCTACCACCCTATTTTTTTGGGATAAAAAATAATCCATTACTATTTAGATATCTGCAACATTGTATTTTAAAATAAGAAATTAGAATTTTTTAGGATACACTTGCAAATATATTAACCAGTTGGCATACTCACATATGGAAAAAAAGTAACAATTTGATGGACATTGATATGTATTGTTGGGAAAATACTGTAATGTCATATTCGTCATCTTATATAGCAATTGATAACACCACTCTGCATTTTTTTAAAAAACATTCGGATGATTTCAAATCAATAGGTGATTATGGAAGTATTTTGAGTGTTGATCAAGGAAATGACGTCCATTTTTTCCCATTACACTAGGATTTTTCACAATTTCACAATGCAAATTCTCATATTCGCCATTCCATTACACCCATTACAGAACGCAACAAAATAAATTTCCTTTGTGGAAATTTCGGTTGTTTACAAACCAATAGGTGGCTTCCGGAAGCATTTTGAATTCTGATGACGGATATGACAAATTTCTTCCCATCATAGCAGGACTTTTTCCCTAGATCAGGATTTTTCTCCACATCATTAACTTCAATCAACCCACTACATTATAACATTGAGTTTTGGACCTTTTGTGAAGGAAATTTTTATGAGGGATTTTGAAAATGGAACTTACATAACCAAAGTTTACAATTTTCATGTCAAAGTGTTTTCTGAAGACAGAAAGTGGATTAAATGCTTACTATTATTCTATGTGCATTTATAGTTCAAAGTTGGAGGATTTGTATTCTAGAAAACCAATATTTTACCATCATCTAAACAGAGCCATCTAATGAGGAAATGATGAACTACTCATTTTATTGTAAAATTAAGGCAGTTAAAATATTGTTATTTTCTGAAAAAACTAGACGTGATGGGTAAAAATGGATTTCATTTTTGGAATCAGCATGATGAAATTATTCAGAGACAACAGTCTTCTGTGAGTCATCCAAACTCATGCAGGCCTGTGTAATAGATTCATAATAAGTTGCTTCCAAAAAATAAGTAATAACACTTCCACCATAAGGACACACACGAACCATGTATACAGTATGGATGCAGTCTGAAAGCCGGAAGAGTTTAACGCCTTAAACGAGTTATGGCCACAGGACCTTCCACAAATCCTGTCACGAACTTGGTGAAGTTCGTTATGGCATTCATTAAGTCGATTTCCGTGTATCGAGAGAAGTTCATCGCACAGAGCAGGAGGCTGGTTTATTCAGTGAAAATCATCTGCTGCTTGCAGACGTGTGTGCATCATGGCTTCCAACTCCACTAGTTCAGAAAATGCATTATAATTTTAAGAGATCAATATGAAGCAACGTGCACAAGATGAGTGTGTCTTAACTGTTCTTACAATGTGATTAAAATGAGTAACAATGCCCTCAGTAGAGTGTATTTCTGCCAGAAGGACACACCTTCAGCTGAACGCCATGTGGAAACTTTCTATAAACAAAATGCTGCACCTGCACTTTCACCTAGAGCTTTCCTTAAGTCTGTAAAATAACTAGTTTCACCAAGTTCACAAGCCCAGTTATCTTCGTTGAATTCATTCGTTTTGTTAAGACCTTCGGAACACACCCTATGTCTCATAATTGTCACCACTCATGTCACTTATCATTATTTGTAAGTCAAATATGATTGCATGCAAACTGAAGTGTTCTTTCTTACCAGTGAATTGCAAAGTGTTAAAATGTTCCTTAAAACAGTTACACTAGCAGAGGTAACTGCACCCAATGTAGCAATGACAAAAAAACAAGTGACTGAATATTAAATTTTGTTACAAATTAGGAAAATCTTTATCAGAAACTTGTGATATACTGAAACAAGTTTACTGTGACAACATGTTGGCTCATTTCAATGTTTTTGAGTGATAGATACAATTTCAGAACTGGATTAGCATGCAATGTTAATTGGACACTATCCTTTGTCTAGTGTTTTTAACATTTATTCTGATGTTTCAAGAGAGTACTTCTCTTGCTGAACAATGGAAAATGTCCAATTAACACTGCATGATAATATACAGGGTGCGGCACGTAAAACCAGCCCGCTGTAATCCCGATGTAATTGCTTTGCTAATGAGCCTGTAAAACATCTAAATGAACATGTCAACAGAAGATGGCGTTGCATGAGTTACTAATTCTGTTTCTCACCAACAGGTGACTTGCAAACCCGTGGTCGAGTGAAAGCAGTTGAGAATCAGGCCTTGTTGGGTGAAGCCGTGATAATGCCGTATTTGATTCCTGAGCATGTTGCAATTGTTGAAGCTTTTGTGCGCACCGGATCCTTTGTGCAAACAAGGAAGTTGTTTCAGGAGAAATTTCCAGGACGTCCTGTCCCAGCAAAATGCACAATACAGGATTTGATTGGGAAATGGAGGCGTACAGGATCTGTTGCAAATGCTCCCAGGGACAGACGACCATCTGTCTGCACACCTGAATTACGGAGGCAGGTGCTGAACATAATGGCGAGAAGTCCTCGTAAATCAACGAGGAAATTAAATCAACAGGTTCCAGCTAGTGAGCGAAGTCGTAGACGTGTGTTAAGGGCGCTGAAGTTAAAACCTTACTGGATAAGTGTAGTGTAACAACTGAGGGAGCTTGACCCAGGGAAGAGGGTGGATTTTTGTTCTTGGCTATTGACGAATGTTGCCAGTGGTGTTTTGGATCCATTGATGCTCATCATGAGTGACGAGGCGTGGTTTCACCTGTCGGGATACGTAAATTCCAAAAACAATCGCTATTGGTCGTCATAGAATCCACACGTAATCCACGAGCAGCCATTGCATGACGAAAAGATTGGTGTTTGGTGTGCCATTTCCGCAAAATGCGTTATGGGGCCCATATTTTTTGAAACCACAGTAGACAGTAACGTGTACTTGGGAATTCTGGAAGAGTTTTATGAACAATTGACAGAAGAGGAGCGTCAGTTCTGTTACTTTCAGCAGGACAGATCAACAAGCCACACATCAAATGCTTCACTATCCCGTGAGCATGAAATGTTTACTCCAGAGAGGACAATTAGCAAAGGCCTGTGGCCTCCTCGGTCACCCGACTTGTCAACTTGTGACTTTTACTTGTGGGGAATGTTAAAGGGGAAAGTATTCGAAACAAATCCACACACAATTGAAGAACTCAAGACCTCCATCCAGAATATCATGAACAGCATCACCACTCAAGAATTAACAAAGGTGTACATGAATCTCCTGAAACGTGCTCAGACGTGTGTTGAAGTGGGTGGAGGACACTTTCAGCATCTATTGTGAAGGTGAGAAATCTTAACACACAACAATAAATTTCATTTGGTGTATTTCTTTTGTTTGATTTTGTTTTAATTTCACTTAATCATTCAAATTGTTCATCTAATGATATCTTATGAAGGGACGGGCTGGTTTTAAGTGCCGCACCCTGTAGAACCACTCTCATTATCATTCAGAGAATTAATTTTAAAATATTGCC
Source organism: Lepisma saccharinum (assembly GCF_977018435.1). Lineage (NCBI taxonomy): Eukaryota > Metazoa > Arthropoda > Insecta > Zygentoma > Lepismatidae > Lepisma > Lepisma saccharinum. The sequence goes on from NC_139246.1 coordinate 41,276,066, forward strand.
AACACACAGGTCACTGATGTATGGCTTGCACCAAAGATGAAATTGTAAAAGGTCATGTAAGTTTTTGGCTCCCAAGGGAATTATGTCCCTAACAATGGCGTGTCTCAGTTTTCTTGCAAACACATAATTAGCACCTCCTCTGGTGTGATCTGTTAAGTCTCTGTGCACATATATCACCACTCGAGTGAACTTTCTGGCAGACTCCAGTGAAGCTATTTTTTAATTTTCCTCTCCATTCGAAAAGCCACTATGATATTTCAAAATCTGGAAAATTATACACACTTATACCACACTATAAGTATACCGTGTAGTACGGCTCATGTAATGACGTCAAGTAGACTTGTATTATCATGTGACAAAAGCAAGCTCTGTCATTGGTTAGAGCTCGGAGCTGTATGAGCGAAGAGTTTGGCATGCAGAACCTTGCCGACTTGGAGACTGGACGAATACCCCCTACACAGGCTGAGTATATTGTAGCTCCGCATACTTCTTTTTCGGCCTGCATGGCCTGGTAGAGATTTGCCTTAAATTTACTTATAGTTCTTTAATAGATATTTGACTTGCATAAATTGTTCAATTTACGTATTTGTTTAGTAAGAGTAGATTACTCCGAGTCATGTTGATCAGATGGGTTTTATGCTGGGTTGAAGTAGACTCAATAAAGCCATATTTTCTACCAACTGATTTACGTGGACAGGCTTCTCATTATGTGTTATTCCTCCTAAAGATATACCATCTAAAGATGTAAAGTTGAATAACTTCCACTGCACAGATAATTTAATCCCCTTCTTCCACCCCATTTTAAAATTGTGAGGGGAAATAAGAGGTGTAAGGGATTACCATCTGTATGGAATTCCTTCTGGAGCATTCAAGTGAATCTTCATGTGGTTTGGTTTCGTTGTTGTCTAGATAGTAGATATAGTTTAATAGACTTATGTAGCCACAAAACTATTGCAAATATCTAGGCAACAGCAAAAGCAAAGCACACAGAGTCACGTGAATGCTCTAAAAGGAATTCCAAACAGATGTAACTTTTCAGATTTTAGAATATCATAGTGGTTTTTCAAAAGGTGATGAAAATTCAAAAACGGCTTCACTGGCATAGCCCAAAGGTCCAGTCGAACCTTCAATACGCTTCTGATCGATGAAGGATGGAGAATGATTTCTCTGATGTTGCAGTGGTGGTGGACAAAGTTCAAAGATATTACAAGCAGTCCATAGACATTTGGCAAAAATTGTTTGCTCCACTGTTAGTTGATGGCCTTGTGTGAATTACACTATACTTATCATAAGGTTTTTGCAAACATTTGGCAAAATATCAGGAGACACGGACGCCTGAATAGCCTATGGCTGACTATGCCAGGGCTACCAAGAATACTCTGAACATTTGCATGCAGCAATACATGTGTTGATGTAGAAGGAATGCATTTTGACAGCTCCTTATTTGCTGATATGTTGTTTTTATCCTGGACCAGGCCTGAAAAGTATGGGAACCACTGTTATGAAAACGCAACTTTCTCATGTGCATGTACGAGGGACATTCCAAAAGTAAGTTTCTTCATTTTTTTCACAGGAAAGCTGTATTACAAAGTGAGAAAACACAGTGCCATAACAAAAGACAATATTTCCTGAATTCACGACAGGAGGAGCGAGAGCAGAGGAGCAATGGCGCATGCGCAGAGTGTCCAAGAATAGAGATAAGCAGCAGACCGACGTACCCGAGCTCATTCGAGTGCAAACCAGTATGGCAGAAACGTGGTCACAAATAGAAGTGCACGCCATCGTGCACTATGAATGGGCTTATTGTCATTTTTGCAGTCTTGAGCTCAGGGGTGAACACTTGATGTGGTACGAGCACGAGGGCAATGACTTCCTGTTCAGGTTTTGTTCTTGGACGACAATGCAAGACCCCACACAGCAAGAGTCACTGCAGAACACATTCGTCGTCTGGGATGGGAGAGATTGAATCACCCAGCCTACAGCTCCGTGCCCCATCAGACTTTCTACCTTTTCCTGCGTTGAAGTCAGCACTATCGGGACGTCACTTCAGAAGCAACGAAGAGGTGCAACAGGCTAAGAACTTCCTTATATCGCTGGGCACCGACTTTTAACAGGAGGGTTTCTTGAAATTGATTTCACGGTACGACAAGTGTATCAATGTTGGTGGCGACTATGTGGAAAAATAGCCAAAAGATTGTATTTTGTTATGACATTGTATTCTTCTGTTTGTAATAAAGCTTCCCTGTGAAAAAAAATGACGAAACTTATTTTCGGAATGTCCCTCGTACACAAACTGACTGGAACAAAGTGTCTACATCCACTTGAGAACATACTATATTCCTGTCTACGTTTTAAGTAACATTTACCCTGAAGTATATGGATTCAAGTATAAAAATTAATAAATTACATGTTAATTCAATTTTCTCTTCATTTTTATGTACTTGTTCCATCAAATATGCTTGAAACAGAGGTAATAAGTGCTTTTGTCTTTGAAATTGAAACTGATTGGCTCCAGAATTCAGCTGGTTGTTACAATACCTTTTCCCATTGGAGGATTTAGCAGGAGGGGCACAGGGGCACATGCCCGTCCTAAAAGAGATGGCTCAGTATCAGCAATCCTTTTCCAGACAGTAAGGGAATAAAACAAAGTTTAGGACAAATACATTGATCGAGATTAGATTACTGGACATTAGAGATGGATGATACCAGAAATTTGATTTTGTGATATATCATCAAGAAAATATCATCACAGATGATACTATATGATATTTTTTCCATATCGTGATATTGGCGATATATTGTCTCCACAATATATATAATCAAATATTGTTACAATATATTGCTGACACAATATATATCACTAAAATATCGTAATGAAATATCGACAACATGAATATATTGCCAAAATATCGTGACAATATTTCACCAACACGATATATCATCTAGTTCATATCACCTGGATGATATATTTTCAATATCGCGATACATCATCTGGATGATATATCGGCCAACACTACTGGAGACTTAACTAAGTTAACACTGGATAACGAATCCGCAGCTTGTTAGTTACAAGGCAATAACTTTAACTGGTTAACTGATGACACAAAGCGAGAGCATTCTAGGTCATTCTGACCTTAGTGACAGTTTCTCCTGAGAAAATGAATTCTCAAGCTTATCTGTTTCTTTATGTAATCACTGTCACTACAAATAACATAGAACCAGTTCTATATCACAAAAAATTACTAATGCTATCATCTTATAATCAAAGGTTCCTGTGGTTCTACAATGGTGCAGAGTCCACTTTGAAGATTCAGTTGCAATTAGTTTACCTGGCCACAAATTGGACCCAAAGTAAACCCTTGTAATTGTCTTGATGTAAATGTGAGATAATATATATTTTATTGGGGCTGTTTTTAATATCTAGAAAAATCTGCACATTGTTTCCATGGTTATTTCGTATATGCCTCTCCCAGAAAATAATTCTAGATCTGCCTATGCCTTGTACCTTGCCTTAAAATTATCAAATAACAGTTATCATTATTTTCCTGTAGTTTACGGTTATTACATGCATAAGAAAACAGTTTTTTTGTTGTGACGTTTCATTTTGACTAAAGATACAGTTATAACAATGGTTAGCAATTTTTTAAATAATAACCGTAAACTACAGGAAAATAATTCTACAATGCAAGCAATGCGTACATACAAGAAAAGCTATTGACAGTTATCTTCACACAATCCATCACCATACTATAGAAGCAAAAATTGTTGAAACCAACATACCGTAATGGATATTCCAAGTCCTTCATCTGGTTCACGTGGTATTTTTACCATTCTGGTCTCACCAATTCCTTGAGCTTTTCTATTGTGGCCTGGAGGTTCTGGGAGAGGAAGATCTTGACCTTGACTTTTGCTCCAATCACGGCTTCTACTGCGGCAAGCTCTTATGATGGTTTTGTGACGATGCAAGAGTATTTCAGCTTCTAATTGCCTCCACAATTTGTCCCTCAAGTCACCTCGCATTTCACGACCTAACAGCTGTAGCTGTTGTATTCTGCAAAAGAGAACAATTAAAGAAGTTGTAAATTACAGCATGTCCCAAAATGATTATCATGGTTTCATAGTCGTTTAATTTCCCTCCTTATATGTAGGGTACAGGGACAAAGCTTACATGGGAGTAAACAACTCAACAAGCTTACACAGTGTACCTCATAAATGTTTAACGTGAGCACCTTTCGTGACACGGCACACATGCATCCGGTAGTCCAATGCTACCCGAACATGTGTCAGCATGCCTGGAGTGAAAAATTGAAACTTAAAAAAGGTGTTTGGCAAATGTTCTTATCGGACAGAGGATCACTTCTAAATCGCAGTCAAAAAGCTCGCTGAACTGAAACAGCAGAACCGTACCTTGCAAATTCAATGACACAAAAGGACTTCAGCACGGGAGTTGCCATCTTGTATGCTGCTGTGACCGATGGGAAACAAATGATAAAGTAGGAAACTTCCACAGCCATTCTTATCTCATTGTACGATATAAACATTCACCTTCATCTGTTGCAAAATACCAACTACTTGAAATTTGCTGGTTTCCACACACTATGTGGAAACGTCAACTGGGCTGTATTGTCTAGTTCGAGCATCAGACCAACCTCTCTCCGGGGCACTTTCGAGCCCAATTCGATACAGAGCTGGTGATCGTGTGAATTGAAAGTTCGTTACAGGCTCCAGAAATTGAGTCCCATATCTACACGTTGGACAGCTCTTAAACCTCCCAACACACGAGGTTGTATCCCACGGCAACAGCGCAAACTTCTGCCACACACCTAATTTCATGGCCATGCATTTAAACACAATGAACAGAAGCTTATTCATTGAGTTGCATGTTTTTACATGGAAGAAATCGTGACAACTAGATCAAGATTATTATTATTATTATCTACAGTTTCCAGATACCTAAGCATCATGTAGACAATCTGTCTATCAATTAAATAAAACATTCAAAGAGATAGGATGGCTGATTTAGAATACTCTGGACATCCGAAATAATTAACCTAAAATAATTAGCAGGTTACCGAGAAAATCAGCAACATCTACTTCTAAGCAACCAGAGATTTCTGAGAAGAGTTCGAGGAGGGTGTTGAATGAGTTAGGAATGAAACCTGATATAGCTACGTTGCTTCATGGACTAAATAATGACTCTGATAGAAAGCTCAAGTTCTGTGAATGGTGTGTGTCAAAAGTGAAACTGCTCTGAACATCTATACTAACAATCTTTGTATTGATAAACATGTTTTAATTTGAAAAGTACTGTATTCGACCTTCTTAAACATCCTCCGTTCCCCCAATCAGAGAGAAAACCACAGCCATAAATCTAGACACCGACAAAGAGAGGCTAGTTCGGAGTTGCCAAGCATCCTGCCACCCCATCCCCTCCATTACAACAAGACAGAGAGAGAGGGTAGCATCAGTGAGCAGTGATCATACCTAGAGGACAGTTGGCTGCTGATAGATGAGAAGAGAGAACAAGATGTGACAACGCTTTGGACTGCAAACTGTGGAACGTACTGTGGTTTCAGCAGGTAGAGGGATGGGGTAAGGACACTTATTCCTGGCACAAGGATTAGGTTTAAATCACATATTTGTTTATATTAGTCTTCACAGAATCTACACACTGTTAAAAGAAACTGAATGCTCCTGGTGTTAGTGTTTGGGCAGGAATATGCAGTGTACGTCTGGTAGACTTTGTTATTAATCTTATTATGGGACTGTGTAATTGAAGAATCACGCCTGCAATGCAGAGAGAAGCAGTTGTCCTAGAATTACGATATCATCTCATGGGTTAATCAGTGAAGAACAACCTTATCTTGCTGAAAAGATAGGGCACCATCATACTATAAAGTAAATGTACAGAGTGTCCGAAAAGTGTCCACACATATTATAAAGTGCCTACTTTTCAGCATCGTCGATGCTTGCCGTCACGTGATGGTGAACATATTGCATTGTGTGCATCAGGACTGACATCAGGACAGGCCTTCTGCCTGACTCTTGAAGGTCACCACATTGAGCACATTATGTGATTTTTGTATTTTGAAGTGACATTCCCTATGTATGGAGACTTTTGGAGCATCCTGTAGATGAATTTCTGAATGAAAATTGTCGAGAGTGGATAGGAGGATATGCTCAATAGTATCCATCAGCACAACCTGACCTCAGGTCATGTGATTTTTCACAGTATGGGCTGAGAGATCTGCAACACTTAAGGGGAACATGTTCACCAACAATTTGAAAATGTTTTTGGCAACAATAGTGACTTTTGTGACAGAATATGCATACCGGTAGCCAAACACTGTGACAAAGTGGACACTCTGAACAATAAGATGTAAGATGAAGACATACACATACCATGATAGTGAAACCATAAAAATGCTAACGCTATCCCCTATGAATTTCACCATGTCATGAAGGCAAGCATAGGATGTAGGGGTACAGCTTCATGCATTCTCAATCTCAGCTACAGTTGGAGGGATGTAATCAGCACCATACTCCAACCACTAATAACCCCCCACCCCAACAGAGATACCCACTGATTAGAGACTGAGTGAGCCCAAGAGCCACTCTATACAGTACGGTAAAGATAAAGGTACCTGTGCATGTGCACACATGCCATGAAGGCATGGATGACGTGGAGTTATAGAGCTCCACATATTCTTGACCTCGACCATAGTTGAGATGATGTGATCCCCTGACTTAAACAATTGTCTCTGTACTGAACTTTATTTTGCTGTAGATTTCAAAAGGTTTCACTACCTCTGACCACAAAAAACGAATAACACTTCGTTGCTCTTCTACAGTGCAAGTCAATAGTGGAGTAGCCATGTTGTAAGAGCTACTGCACAGGTGCATACTGCTCGATTGTCACGATACCTTTATGGCATGTTGCTAAGGAACCATTTTGAGTCCCGAAATACAAATCTTCATTGTGCATAAATCTTCATGAAGTTTAGAATAAAATTCCTGTTGTTTAATGACTTATCCTCGTATATATTGTTTATCAACACACCATTTCTTAGCCAACGTTTTTAGCTTTTTGAGAAGAGCAGGCCTGTTACACTGTTTCTGAGGTAGTTTCTAAACTATCCCTACCTCTATTAATGTGTTGTATTTGTACTATGCAGATCCCTTTACAACTTGCATTTTAAACCTTTTAAGGATCTCTGTATACCCCTTTTCCATTTTAAGGTAAGAGCTTCAGATAAGAGGATATTTCGCCATGTACACCGAAGAGTGAAAAATGGCCATACATGCCGACGCACCCAAAAATTTTAAATCAACCAATCAATCATAGCTGTACCGTAAACAACTTGCCAACATTCAGATCATATGTTCTGACGTCACACCCTACGTAATCTCGGGGCCTCCTGTGTTGGCAAGAGAATCCACTCTGCCACTTGGTCTTGGGTAGCGAAGCGATACACACATTGGGAAACATCTACACCAGAATAATCTACGGCATTAGCATATTTAATCCTTGTTAGTAATATTATCAGCCATACAGGGTTAATAATAATTACCTAAAATGGGAGCTTTATTTTTTTTTATAAATTTTTCACAACATAAATCCTCCACAGCCGATAGTATCACTTACAATTATGCCTGAATTTGCTGATGTACGTTGATCATTAAAGAATTATGTTCATGCTGAAAAACAACATATACACAGTGGGAAAAGAAAACAACAGGCTAAGTCCAGGTTCCAAATTAATTGTTATTTACTTAAATGTTATTGTGATGTATAATTATGTTTGGAGGATACTTTTAAACTTAGACGATTAGTGTGTGTTTGTACACAGAAATACTCATATTCAAAATGTAAGTGCAATTCATTAATAAAAAATAAGATTTCCCAAGTTTCAAAAAATGATTTAACCTTCTAAACTCACGACCACGAAATTAGGCGGATGGCAGAAGTTCACGCTGTTGCCACGTTGGAGCACAACCCCGTGTATTCGGATGTTTAAGAGAACGAAAGATTTCGTTGTAGAGTTGGTCTTCATAATCCATGTGATACAAACTGACAGCATTTGCTCGAAAGGTCAGGGATGACACAGATGTTCCCTGGAGAGAGTTGTGTCTTATGCTCGAACTAGGCAATGCAGCCCGGTTGACGTTGCCACACAGTGCATGGGAACCAGATACATTTGTCCCGCTCTCACTTTGATTTTCCCATATGTGGAACCAGTGCAATTCTGTCCAGCCGCCTATTTTCATGGCCGTGCGTTTAGTGGTATAATACATGAGACGACTACATTTTATCACATGGCTACTGAAATCCAAAGCCATACAAAAAACTCCACACACGTACTGTGATCCCCCACTCGTGCTGTTGCCAACCTCAAAGCAGATAGCCAAAATTGCTACTCCCTGCACATCCTATCAGTATACTCAACATGCACATCCTAGGAGAAAAAAACTTAAAAGTTCAAAGGAGAGTAATAAGAAAAATTAATTCAAACATAACAGAAACTTAGACATTCTCACCTGCCAGCCAATTCCTTATCAAGATATTTGGCAGCCAATCGTGCTCCATACACTTCACTGTGTAAAGCGACAATGGAATTACGAAGTGCTGAATTTTCATCTTGAAGCATCGTCACTTCGCTCCTCAGCACTTCTTCCTTCATGACATCTCGGCGGTACGTGGCCATTTCTTGCTCCAAACGACGGCGGATGTGCTCAGCATCGGGTTCTGGTTGAACCTGCAGTTGTGCAGCATGAAGTTTTAAGAGCAAAGAATGTAACTCATGTTCCAACGAAGCTCTCCGTGCCTGAGATTCCACTAAATCAGCTTTCAGATGAACCAACTCCGCCTGAAAAAAAAGAAGAAACAACAACTATTACATGTAATCACGAGTAGCTGTCTTTTGTAACACACATTAAAATTTATCTAGGTTATAGCTGTTGAGAAAGAACATTTCAGTCACTAAAATACATAAACATTCAAGTTCTATCAAAAGTTAATAATAACACTGTTGAAAATGATAGAATAAAGGATGCGATGATATGAAATTTTGGCTGATACCGATAAGCAGCAATGCAAAATGTACCGATACCGATAACTGATATTCTACCAATCTGATATAAAATTCAAAATGATTCATTGACCTCCTGTTATCAGATGAACCAAGCATTTGCAATACAAAAGGAGCTGCATATTTAGACATTTACTTGTAAAAATACTATGGAATGCCAATAAAAAATTATAACAAAATGACGCAATATTGCATTACATTGTAAGATATTTATAGATATATCGGATCTATAAACCGTTTCACTGATATGCCTATATCAGTCGATACCGATAAGAGTACCGATTAATCTAACTCACTCACTCTCTAGCCTTCTTAAACCTCAAGGTTTGTGGCTGCAGCAACACAGGCCTTCCATCTGTCCCTATCCTGAGCAAGATCTATCCACTCCTTTCCATCCTTACCGATTTCCTTTACGCCTATTTCAACATTATCAATCCATCTTCATCTTGCCTTCCTACCAGTCTCTTACCATCAGGCTTTACAATTTCCCTTATTATTATTTCTTCCACACACTAGAGTACCTTGAGAATGTTTGTGTCATGCACAAGGATTTTTTTGTAACAAAACAAAACCCCAATTAAACAAAGGCAGTGCACATGAGGCAGGCAAGGTAAAACAGGGTTGTGTTGTGAGTTTTTAAGTACTTCGACATTGTGAGACTGTCCAGAACTGGGAATGTGCCTAAAACAAGATGGCGGTGAAGCCTGATGCACGCACATTTAGTGCTCTGAAATTTCAACTGTTTTCGGGTTGCTTGGGTGCTGTTGTGTTTGTCTTACTTGTGATGTGGACTAGAAATATTGCAAGAGAAGAAATGCTGGACAACTGCAAGTGTATGGAGGACTGGTCGTTAAGTTACAGGCAATTTTCTTTCTCGGCCATGAGTTCGGATCGGAGCCTCATGTGGATAGCTTCTGGAAGCTTCTGCAAGAACAACGCTTCCCACCAGCCATGTGGCATGGACCAGCACTGCCTCTTGGTGGTAGTGTTCTCCCTCCTGCTGGTAGGCGACATTCGTGTCAACCCCGGTCCCCAGGCAGTTTCCCATGAAGAATGTGGTTTCCCATGAAGAATGTGGTTTCCGTATATACTACCAAAATGTGTAAAGTCTCACCAAAAAGCTATCGATTCTGGAAATGTTCTGTAGTGAATTTCACGAGTACGACGTGATTGGTTTCAGTGAAGTGTGGTTTAATGAAACAATCAGCGATAGTGAAATAGCCCTGAAGGATTTTCAGGCATTCCACAATGATAGAGGTTCACGTGGAGGCAGAGTAATGTTACTACTAAACAACAAGTGGCCCTGCGTCAGACATCTCGATCTGAAAACGTCCTGCATGTGACTCACATATGGTATATATCAAATCGGGCCATTATTTTTCACCACATAATTCCATTTCTGAAATTAGATTTGTTTTGCCATATGTGGTGTGGTACGAAAGTTATTAGCTAAAAAAATTGAAACTACTACATCCAAGAGACCACATGATGTGCTACTATTTTGTGTTACCCATATGCACCAAAACATCTGGAGAAATTAATTATGTTGTAGGTCTTTAGGATTCCTTGCTGCAGGTGGTCCTCGCGGCACCCATATTCACCCTGAATGCACAGCGCTAGCTGGAAATGCTGCAGGAGACAGTCTTCTCTTCAATTCTTAGTGAAGATGGCAGTTTCCCCTGTTATTTCCAATATAATGAAGTTCCGTCATAGTATGGAGCAAATGTTCGTCAATGTGTCGATATGAATTACCTGGTCATTGGATTGGTTGGCATTGTCCAGAGGAATGGACATCCAGATCACCGGACCTAACCCCCTGCTTTTTAACTGTGGTACATCTGAAATCTGAAAATCTGCGACAAAGATCACTTGCAGGAACACACCCTGGAGACCTGTAACATAATAATTCCAGATATTCTAGTGCAGGTGCATAACGAGTGCATTATGCTCTGTGCTCAGCCACAAAAGGAGTAGCATACTGACCACATCACATAGATGCATAACACATGATCCTTTGGAGAAATACTGCTGACATTTTCATCTGGCGGCTGGAAAACAGAACCAATTAGCTATCAGTTAAATCCTATTCAACTGACATTGAATATACTCATGCCACTAGACACCGAATGCACCTAGCGGGTTGAAACAAAATAATAACGTTTTATCACACCACATACGGCAAAGTGGATAGCAGATCCAAGCAATTTTAATATATACATGTTTTGAGTTCTACACAAAGAGTCTTAAGCATCCTATTAGTATTTAGTAAAGTTCAATTTGATTCTGAATATATTTGAGGGCAGGGGGAGTGAGTGCAATTAGCCCCGAAAAAAATTTACTGCTTTTACATTAAAAATTATATTTTTCCTCCGAGAGTATGAGAAGTAAGTCCGCAATTCTTTCCACGAGAATGAAACACATATCCGGAAATATGCAGGTTCCATTTTAAACCATAACGTTCCAGCGTTGCCTAAGGGGGGAACCTGATGAAATTTACATTTCGTAAAAATATAGTTTTATTTAACTTTCATCTTTTTCTTCTACTTGATAATTGAAAATTAAGTTTATTCAATCATGGGCGTATTGTTTAGTGTGTACAAAAGAAAACGAGATATAAGTTTTAACTCTAGGATTCATAGTTTCAGAGATAACAATTTTTGGAATTTTGAATTTCCCGTTAAAAGGCATGGCTTTTTTTATTAGAAAATATTTTTCTACGAAAGTGTCATCAGTAAGTGCACAATTCTTGCTACGAGAATGATATACATATTAGTAATACGCAGGAACTGTTTTGAACCCTCACAACTGGCGTTGCCTATGTGTGGGGCCCAACAAAATTGAAATTTTGTAAGAAAAAAAATAAGATTATTAACTTTCGTCTTCTTCTTCTTCTATTTGGTTAGTGCAAATTGGATCTTTTCAACAATAGGCGTGTAGCCGAGACTGTACTGAAAGAAACACACTATAATTTGTAACTGTGGCATTCGTAGTTACAGAGATATAAAGCTTCATTTAAAACCTTGCGCAATTTTAAACTTCCCACTGAAAACGTGCTGGGCATTTAAGGGTCTACCTTTACTGTGCACTAGGGCCTTGCAATAACAAGTTGAAATTTTGACACACACTAGAGGAAGGTATAATTATGTAGTGTATGCAACTTGGCTTGGATATCTCTTGTCCCTTTTGTGCTACACCATTTCCAAAATACACCATTTTCTGGTGATTTTTTCAATTTCTTGCATATTCAACCACATATAATATGGATTGGGTGATATATATGGAGACGACATCATGTGTGCATACTGAGCTCACATCAGGGTTACTAGAAAAATTAATGCCACCTTCCTGGTTGGATTATAGATGTAACAGCAGGCACACAAAATATGCATTTTTTGCCACGTAAGGCTTTTTAAGGCATATTTTGGGGTATTTTTATTTGGTAACGTAAACAAGCTGAGGGTAGTCACGTGTTCCTTGGTGAGAGGATTGTTTGGTGTGTAAATATCACTAGGCTGTGATCAATAGTTCCAAAGTTATTGAGTCCTGAATATAACTCTGGGGCTCATTTCTCATATTTGGATCACATTTTCTGTTTCACCACCTTCTTCCACAGGCTATAACTCTAGAACTATTTCTCGGAGGAACCTAATATTTGGAATACAAGCCTTCCAGACATGATTGAACGAACCTTCATGCCAAATTTCATCCAAATAAAAAAAAAAAAACATGACCTGGAAACTTTTCTGAAATTGGTCGATTTGACATGGAATGACCCTATGATAAATCCCAATTAATTTTTAAAAAGTAATCAGCGACAAATATTTGAAGGGCTTGGGTGAAAAACATGTTAAGTGACATTTTGGAGTTACAATGCGCAAGGTGTAGTCCATCGTAAATGGGAGTCGAATCGTACTCGAAGTGTTTCGTTTCGTCAACAGATGACAGAGCTAGACGTGTTGAAAGTTATGGTTTCTACCAGTTGTTTCATGTAAAAGTATGGTATGTAGCAAAGATGGCGGTGAAACAGCTGTTACTGAATTGCAACGTGTCTCAGAAAGTTTGCGAGTTGAGGCAACAGTAAAGATGAGAATGAGTTAGAAAGTGTATATGATTCCCATAATGACCTGGAATACATACCACCGACCAAGAATGAGGAGAATGAAGAGGTTGCCAATCAAAAATGCGACTAAAACTGTGCATGGCCACGTACATTCTATTTCATGTAAAACGTGGTATCTACTGTAGATACCATTGTTTATATGCAGCAGTGCTCATAACAGCAGTTTCACATCAAATTTTACTCTCCTACCTGGATGTGAACTGCGATCTAATAGAGAAGCACATACTTTTCTTCTACTATATATATATACCTGTAGTCACATAGAAATTCGTTTTATTTTTAATTGGGTATGAGCATTTAAGGCTACTTTAAGATACCATGCCTTACAGGCAACGTCAAAAATGTATTACACTTTTAAGGAATATGTAATTTGATCTGAATCATATAAATTATTTGGAACGGTTTAGTTTATTTACAAAATATTTATTTCATAAATCTGTAACGTGCATTTTAAAAGTTATAATATTTTTATGGTGGACCTAATAACGTATTTGTAATTTAATTAACTTTCGTATTTATGATATGTGTGACTTCGATGAATCACATTATTTTATTGTTGATATTGCAAATATGTCTTCTTGGTTCGAAATTATAACTATTTTAATCCATAAGAGCTAAATATCAGTGAAAACTATTAAAAATTTAAGCCCTGTGTACATTTGAAATCATTCTTTACAAACACGTCAAGTTAAAGAAAAATACAACAGAAAGTTACAAGGTCATAATTGCGTCTTCATTGATTTGCTTTATTTTACTTCCTGTCTTGTGTAGGGTGACCAGACCTCCTCTTTTATCCGGACATGTCCTCCTTTTTAGGTGCCTGTCCGGTGTCTGGGCGGATTTTTTAGAAATCTGTAATTGTCCTCCTTTTTTGGAAAGAGTATAGCATTGACCATAGCAAATGTGCTGCATAGAGAATGCTTCCACACATAACGATCATCGTTTAAGACATATCACTTGGGACGCGTTAAGCATTCGAGCAATGCTCTCCTTAGTATCTGGGAGCGAGCACGATCACTTTCCCCGATCGAGTCATATGTATTATTCATTCTAAGTATTGCTTTACCCTCCGTATGCGTCCCAGACTGTTGGAACGCACTGTGCAGTTCATATTCGATTTATAGATTTTGTTCCTTTCACTTCTCTTTTCGCCCCTTTTGGCTAATCGCGAAGATGAGAATGAGCGACGATATGATGATTTTGATGAAGACACACTCACAAAGAACACCCTGGCCCAGCACGGGATTCAAACCCAGGTGGGTGTGATAACCACTCTGCCACGGAGGTTGGCCAGTTCCTTTTCAAGTCATACATATGAATGCGATACAGAAACGGGCAGTCAGAATTTTGATTATTAAGTAATATTTACTTTCATGAAATAACGAAGCGAAAGTGTAATTTCAACAATGATCTCGCAAGAAAATATCCAGCATTTAAATAATGGAAGAAACGAATATGAGGTGAAGTGTAAGGTGGCTGTCACTTTCCCCTGGTGTTGAAAGAGTACTAGAGTTTGTGGCATTAAAATCATATTTCTTAATCTCATCTAAGCTACCTAAAATTTTAATTCGTTTTTTTTTTTTTTTTTTTTTTTTTTTTTTTTTTTTTTTTTTTTTTTTTTTAAGCTTACGGGTTACACTTGCATTCAATTATGGATATTTCAACCAAGAATTTTCAAAGGAGTAAAATTCTGTGCTTCAAAATATTTCTTAGTTTTGATTGTCAAGTGTTAAAGAATGGATTACGTAATAGATTGCTTTCTTTGCTTAAAGGTAAGAGGTAAAAGGAAATTACTCAAAGAGATCATCTCAGAGGTATTTGTGAGCAAAGTGTTTATAGATTTTTTTATATTGAATAATTATGAGTAATAACAAATGTGTTGTCATTTTTTGCGGTGTCCTCTTTTTTATGATTTTTGTCCTCCTTTTTCGCCATGCTCTGTCCTCTTTTTTGAATGTATGTGTCTGGTCACCTTAGTCTTGTGTCTCTTTTGGCTTATTTGTGAAGATGGAGATGAGTGATGATATGATGCAATTGATGAATAAGCACTCAAAAACATCCTTGTCCAGGCTGAGATTCGAACCTGGGACCCCTGGTGTCGTAGCGCAATTTCCTAACCACTCGGCCATGGGACGAAGATAGAGATTTAAACTAGGGATGGCCTTTTCGAAAAAAATGTTTTTCGATTTTTCGGGGAGTTCCGTTTTTCGTTGCCCTGAAGGCAACCATTTATAGACACCATATGATTTAACAGGCTACACGCTACCCTGAAAACGGAGGAAGATTCAGCCACTGAAACGTTGGTATTTTAAAATTAACATAGTGGTTAAAAGTCCAAAAGTTAGAATGAATAAATCACCACTGATCAGCTACAAAGAACAACTTTCAATATTTCGAAACCTGCATTTTGTCACTTGCCATGTTTTACACCCGAACCCTTCATTTTTTATATGACTTCATGAGAACACGCAAAAAATCATAAAAAATTGCCTCCCGATTCTGGGCTCCTGCCCTGGGGTAATTGACCTACCAGTACCCCGCCTCTGCTCCGCTCCACTCTGGCTACCCGCCTTTTTCTATAGAGTCCCTTTAAAGGCATGTTAGATTGGATTGGATTGATTTGGTGTTTTAAGTCCACGTTATACACAGTAAGGATAACTGGGACTGAACCTACGGCTTAAAATGGGATCCGAACCACTATGTGCCTCCACCAGGAATCGAACCCGGGACCCCTTGATTACAAGACGACGACGCTACCACTGCACCATCGGGGAGGCCAAAGGCATGTTAGAGCCTGCCCAACACTATTTACCGATAATTCACTCAAACCTTAATCCCATGAACACATTCCTACTATACCTTCTGGAACACGGTGCACCTTTCCACGAACCAGCCAGCAGACCATCTCCCTGTGTCACTTATAATGTCCCGTACGTCTCATCCAGTGGCGCAACCACAGGGGGGCATTGCCCCCCCCCTCAACCTTCGACGGAAGTCAATCCTAGGGGGCAAACGTTGACGGCCAAGGGCACCTGCAGGGGGCACAGAGGAGCAACTGCCCCCCTCGATTTCGAATTTTATGCACATAAAAATACATTTCGTTTAATTTTATTGCTCACTTCGCTCGCAATGCCTTCTTTCTAAGTGTCGTCAAGTTCAAAGGCGTAGTTAGGGGGTGGCGGCAGTCGGCCATAGGTGCCGAATGATCTAAATGAAAAAAGCTGTGAAAGAGGGAATGCCTTGGCGTAATGTGATATTATTTGCGCCATATTAGGGGAAAATAGGGGCGGGCAAATATTGATGGCCAAGGGCACCTGCAGGAGGGCACAGAGGAGCAATTGCCCTCCTTAATTTCAATTTTTATGCAAATGCAAAAATACATTTCGTAAAATTTTGTTGCTCGCTTCGCTTGCAATGGTTGCTTTTCTGTCTCGTCAAGTTCACAGCGGGGCGCCAAGAGTCGGTCATGGACACCGAGTGATCTAAATGAAAAAATAAATTGTAAAAAAGAGAATGCCATGACGCCCCGTGAAATTATTTGCGCCCTATTAAATCAATATTGTTGTCAGTTGCAAAAATTGGATCTAAAAATTTTCTTGCTCGCTTCGCTCGCAATATGATTATTTTCTATAATGTATTTAAATTTGTGTATACATGTTATGTGTTGTACACATGTATTGAATAAACTTTGAATACGTACAGAAGTTAGTGTTAGTATGTTGCATAGTATATATTTTCTTATTCTATGTCGCTCCATGTTGCATATGTGTAAAACATATCTTGAACGTGAAAGTTATACCTGTTATGTACAAAAAGACTTATCTTCAGAATGCATTTATCATTCATTTTCTGCCATTCAAAAATTCAGTTTGTGTCATTGATTTCCATTATTAGCTAATGTGAAATTGAACGTGTTGAAAAAATATTTAAAATAGTTTATTCCAAACAAATGCTTTTAACACCGACTTCTACCCCCATTTTGCGTAATGTATGAGGAAAATCACGTCTTTGATACTACTACTACCACTAGTAGTAATAATAATAAAAATTCATTATTATTGTTATTATTATTATTGGTACGTTTATCCTGGTACTTGCCCCCCCCCCCCAGACAAAAAATTGTGGTTGCGCCTCTGCTCTCGTCTAACAAAGTCCTCTATATTCTTCATGCGCTGAACGTCTGTCAACCTCATATTTAGTCCTGCTTCGTTTCTGAACTGGATGTCACACAAATCAATTCCAATCTGTAAAATCTCCAACCCGCCAATACATCATACAAATAACATATCGCAAATTATCCCATTCCGCAAGTCATTCATAAGAAAAAAAAATGTGTAGACGTGCGCCTGTGACATGAATCCATGATGGAACCCCTGAAAAACCGTAATGACGTTACGTAGGTAAGGATTTTTAATATTACAAAAATGTAAGTTTCGTAGAACGTACATCTCTAAAAATGTTCTTTCGGGCTAGTTAAAAACACCCTTTCTTAGAAGAAACTTCATTTTGGGCAAAAAAAAAATTGAAATGTTCTAGAAATCGAGGGTGGAGGATTTCACGACGAAGCCCTTTTGAATATATATATAGTTGATTAATTTTTTTAGTAGCGTAATAGCGAATAGCGAACAGGAGTAGCGTAGCGAGCTACTTTTAGGTAAATGTAGCCGTAGCTGTAGCGAAGGTACTTTTAAAATGTAGCGTTGGTTGAAATTTGGGAGCTCTCGCGGGAAAGTCGTTCTCTGATGTTCTTGATAGTTGATTCGTGCTACTTGAACCTCCTCAGAGAACTGCCGGCCGTTAGAACAGCTGTTGAAATGGCATCTGGACTGTGCACCAAGATCTTGTGTACGCCATCCGGCATATAATATCAGAAATATTCTGTTGCAAGAAGTTTCACAGTTTCCAAAGCATATTCACGAAAACTGTGAACGTTCGTAGGGTGACTTGACGATTGTGTTTACAAAATAGTTGCATCGTTTCATTAACACCTCGTTGATGCCTGAAATTTCCACCGACTTTCTTAGGATCCTGAAAGAATTTGTGTTATGTCTTGCCATCATTAGAGGTGCACTACCATCTTGGTTAGGCTTGCCAACGAAAATACCCATGAAGCATTCGAATTTCTCCTGGACGTTCAGTTTTCGTGCTTTCGTTTTTGCTCTGTCTTCTCCACGAGCCTGCCCCCTCTTGAATTCGATTTGATACGACATGCCAAGGAAGAAGTCAAGAATCAAATCCATGCACGTAGGATTCACAGTCAGTTCTTTGAGTGATCTTGTCAAATTTGTTTTCATTTTTGTAGGCCAAGCGCCACAAATGTAACTCACCTGAGCAGATGATGTACAGCTCGCTTTGTTGCAAACTAATGAAAAAAAACTGTCAAATTTTCCCGAATGCCAGCTGAAATGAGAAGTGTGTAGGACTGGGATCCTGTATCTGGCCTCCAATGTATTCCGATTCTGCTATATTTACGTTAATTATCCATTTTAATGCGATTCTATTTCAATGCAGGCATATTTGTCAGTGTGAATCCGCGTGCAACTGATATTCTTTTTCCATTTCGTAACTGCGAATAGAAACGAGTTGGCAGCCAATTTTCTCCTGGTTGAATTTATAAGACCCACTGAATCATTCTGCATAAACATCTTCATTCCACCTCATCCCACAAATTTTAAAAGTCAAAGGGAAGAAACATACGTAATTATAACTCAGCTGAAAACGGCATCGTATGAACATACTTGTATAACAATGCCCACAATTCAGTAAATTAATTCATACTACACCCACAGAAGGTACGTACATTAGGGTGGATCGAAAAACCGTTTTTTTCGAAATCGGTCTGCGGCTAGTGCTTAAAGTTTGTGGTAGGTGGTCCCTATAACCCATGAAAAATTCCAGCTTGATCGGATAATATCTTCAGGCTGCGCTTTTTAGTCAAAATTTTAAATTTTTATGAAAAAATGTCAAGAATTTAGTCAAACACACTAAATCGTTAATGTTAAGCAACATACAAGCAATATATGTATTTTTTTGACATTAAATCACCCCAGAATCATCGAGAAACAATAAGGAAAAACTGCAAATTTTTGACACTTTTTCATAAAAATTTAAAATTTTGACTAAAAAGCGCAGCCTGATGATATTATCCGATCAAGCTGGAATTTTTTATGGGTTATAGGGACCACCAACCACAAACTTTAAGCACTAGCCGCAGACCGATTTCGAAAAATACGGTTTTTCGATCCACCCTAACGTACATACCTTGGCTATATGTAGAATATGTGGCACAGAAGCCCACACAGATAACGTTCTGATAATTCAACACCAATCTCAATAGGTGAAGCTGTGTGCGAGACAGCTGTGAAATTGCATTTAACAAATGTGTGGGGTTTGCCCACCTTAAATCTCCATTTGTGTTAACACCTGAATGGAATTTTTTGCGATTTGAGGCAGCCCCATCATTGCTCTACAGAAAACTAATGGTTTAAAGGCTATCCTTTAAAGTAGGAATTTCGATTTTTGTCCCCATTTTAAGAATTCTGACCCACTGTGCAGTGTGTGAGTATTGCAGTGACTCAGTACAAAATAACTGCTCTCGAAAAATATTTATTAATTTCATACTTTCCAAGATACATGAATTGCTGTAAATTACATAAAGCTTCCTAATTTTAGTTCAAACCTGATGAATGCTCTCGAAAAATATATATTCGACGCACGGTTTTAGAAGCGATATCGGGCGGAGCTACGGAGAGCGTGTCCTTGGCGACCAGCCAATAGCAGGAGTGCAACGTTGTATAGTTAGGAAACTGCGGCGCGCAAGTTAAACGCCGTGTACTGTATTTTTCTTGTGCGCAAGAAGTTTTCATAAAACTCGCCACTTTAAGCTTCATCATAAGATGGAGCACGACATTTTGATCTTCACTGTCCAAGTCCTATGAATTTCCGTCGCCTACAGTCGGAGTTATCGTTTCTCGAAGAAACACAGGAAACAACACGTTTCTACACACACACAATGGCCCTTTCGTTTTCCTTCCGTGTTCAGTCTGTTTATTTCGTTGCCACCTTGTTTACCCCGCTGAGTTGTTGTGTCTTGATAAAGCTATGGGTGTTAAATTCGGCTGAATATGCACAATGACCCTTCATTGTCGTGGGCGTTCACGAACATTACGAGTCAGTTTGAGTTCCGAGTTTTCGTAACAAGGGCGGTAAGATAGTTTCACTCGTACGCCACGAAGAATAGTTGTGAGAGGATTGAATACAGCCCTTATTGATTGATGTGATTTATTTTACTTTGCTTTTCTGCATTTATGGCTAATCGCGAAGATGAGGATGGGTGATCATGATATGATGAAGGAACATGAGGATGGGTGATCATGATATGATGAAGGAACACTTACAAATACCTAACCCCGGGCCGGGATTCGAACCAGGACCCCTGGCGTCGTAGCGCGCTGTGCAATACAGCCGTTATGTTCGATAGTTGTGCAACAGTGTGTGTTCCATGACTGTCATTTAATAATGTTGCCCTGGCCCCCATGGTGTAGTGGTTAGCATATCGCCCTACGACGCCCGAGGTCCCGGATTCGAATCCCGGCCTGGACATGGATGTTTATGAATGTCCATTCATCAATTTCATTATATCATCACTCATTCCCATCCTCGCAATTAGCCAAAAGTGACAGAAAAGCGAAGTAAAATAAAGCAAATCAAATCAAATTAATAATGTCGGCCTCGAAAACTAGTACCAGTAGTAGAGTCACCAAGGGTAAAATATTACGTTCACAAGACAGAAATCTTGTTTCGAAGTGTATTCTTACTTCAAGGAATTGGCGTCGGAAGAAGTGCGTGCTGAAACAGTGTTTTCTCATAGTCGAGAACTTTCGGCTAAAGCGTGTGGTGTATGTGTGCATACTGTGTTGCGTATTATAAAACAGGGAAAAGTATTACCACAGAAATTGGTTAAGCCCTATTCAAATCTCCTGGGAAACATGTCAGAAAACAGAAACGAGAGCGATGATGATGACCTTGCAGTTCAATAAATACCTTCAAACTTCTTTCAAGTACGAATTTATCTTATATGCTGCAGTATTATGATATAATCCTGTGTGGAATTCTTCACTATATATTTCACTGTACTCAAATATCACGTGCATGCATTATATATAAAATGCTGAATATTGTACACTTCGCAACATCTTATTTGACCGCCCTGAAAAATTTCAAAGTCTGGAATTAGTAAATTTGGCAGCATAGCGCTTCAGAGCCAACTAAGAGTAGCCAACTTTGCAACATTTCTTCTTCCTGAATGAAAACGCTCGTGATTTCTTTTCATTCTTTCACATTCCATAAAGTAAAGATACCCTAAAGCAGTAATAAAATATATGAGTAGACAAAAGAATGTTAAGTAGAAATACGAATGTTGAAAATATTTCAAGATTCTTCGTTCTGAATTTGAAAATAGGAAAATGTATGTGCATTGTGAAACACTGAACAGGTTCTCATCCACCTGGAAAGAATTGCGGTCACATTTGAATGAAAGAAGCCAAATTTATGATGATTTTATGCGAAATGTTTAGTAAAGATACCTTGCACAACACCAAAAGATTCTGCAAAGTGTGTCTTTTCCTTAGTTCTTGGCAAAAAATGGTTCGAAACTCCGGCACAATGTTGCTTCAACTGAGATTCACGTGTTTTACTGAGCTCTTTGTTAGCAATCTCCTGGAGTAGTTGGTTAGATAACAGCACTTTAGTTTTTTTTACTGTTTTCATCAAGATCGAAACATCGTAGGTTCAAATCCCACCCTTTCCTTATTATTTTTTCCTTTTTATTTACCGAATACGAAGTGTTCTAATAACGTAATATAATATTACATGATATTACTGTAAATATTTATGTTATGCATGCTCAGTGGCGGCGATTGGGTTTCAAAACTGATGGGGTAAGGTGGGGGGAGGGGGACAAGGACAGTTTCTTTCCCTTGGTAGATAATGTTTAGCATAGTGCTGGGTCATCTGCCCCTCCACACTCCATAATCGTCGCCACTGTGCATGCCTCAAGTAATGCTTCTACTAATGTTTTTAATCTTTCAGTGATTGGCAGGATTTTAGGAAATACTTTTCCTTTCATTCAGCTGTTATAAGTTAACACATATTAAGAACTTACATGTAAACTTTCTGCATCCGGAAGTGCTGGACATTAATCGCATAAATATCAACGGAAATATCCAAGAAACGTAGATAAGCATTCTCGTCCAAAGCCGTTTACTTCCCGAAAAAGATTTTGCAAAGAAGTAGGTTTGAACCCATGATCTTCCATTCCATAAGCAAACGACCCCCTTACATTACACGGTTCACGTTATTTTATGCACTCTGTTCGGATCTCACTTTAAACTGTAGGTCCAGTCCCGAATAGCCTTACTATGCATAAAGTTGACTTAAAACACCAAATCAACCAATTCATCTCCTTTCAGAGTGGGCCTTCTATGATACTGTAGTCGGCCAGCATCCGAAAATACAGTTCTGCTTCCCGTACACCAGAGTGTAATTGTATTTAATATTGTGACTAATTTTACTTTAAAACTACAGATTAAAGCGATAATAGTGTCCAGAAAAAGAACCTCAAAGTAGATCTTCACACAAAGTATTTTAATCCATTGCCAAACATTTCAGTTAAGAATAATAATATGCTTTTCCATTGACCGTATTTTCGATTCATGGTCAATTTGCTAAAAGGACCATGTCAAGAAATCTAAATATGTAAGTTTTACTAGTAAATGCATTTAAATGCACGAAACAACAGGGGAGGAGAAAAATAAACCTCAAAAATAAGTAAAAATGCAACAAAAACTGTTAAAAATACTGACAAATAAACTAAAAGCCAAAAAAGGCCGAAAAATGCAAAAAAAAAAAAAAATGTAAAATAGAAAGTGTTTTCCGGCTCTAACTGAAGGGAAACGGACATGATATCAGGTTTAGCATTGTTTTTAAGGGTCAGAAAAAAAGTTGATTTTTCATCAACTTCCGGACCCTAATTAGTAATTATGACCATTGAAAAAGTTGGAGGTAGCTTACTTAAAATTTTCTTGGTGAGGGATCGTATCTTCCCATATCTCCACTTCATAATAAAGAAAAACATCAAGTTTATATTTCGAAAATGATTTGGAGTTTTCCACCACGAAAATATGATTTTCATAGTTTGAAGTTCGTTAGTATTATCTTTCAAGGTTTCCATTGTTTTAATTTCACACATATTTTATATTTCATACGTTCCTCTCTCTTTTCATACAGTCTTTGGAAAAAGCTGAAGATTCTTGTTAAACGGGGTCTAGTTCAAATTACTCTGTTTCGCTCTCCTGTTCCTACTTTACAAAAAAAATAAAATACTTCGTAACTAAACGATTGCTTGTTCAAAATACGGAATATTTACACAATTTACAAAATATGACAAAACGCCAGTAGACATGTTCATCATTTTTCCCTTTCAGCGTTTCTCGATTTTATCCGAATTCGTTTCCTCATGAAAATTGCCATGAGGAAATTATAGATATGACATTATGTGTGAATTGGTTTCTTCAAACTGGTAGCAAATTTTAACGTGAGCTACCTGGAGAAGAGGTAGCGTGCTTGATTCTTACGAGGGAGGTCGTAGGTTCGATTCTCCACCTAGGCAGGATTTTTTTCAGGAGTATATACGTAGTTGGGTGTAAAGTTTATCCACCGTGCTAAGAAATTAACATTGGTCTCTGTATTTCACGAGAGGAAAGGAAATAGTAAGAGAAAGTTATTTCGATGATAGGAGGAAGTCACATGCCACGTCGAATGCGCAGAATCGAGTTACATAGAGCTAAGTCTGTAATGGTGGTTTCGAATATTGCAAAGTTAGTGGGGAAAGTTTGTTATATCTGATACTCGTACTTTCTGTTCAAAGAAGACAAACATTTTAGATACGAAGCAGTGAGGAATTAACGATCATTATGAGGTTTTGAATTTTTTGTTTGTCACTCACTACATAAATACTTATGAGTAGTTTCTTATCGAATAGGCCTCCGTCGCAATAACAATTTATTTATGTTAATTAGCGATTTACTATTAGTTTTAGACGCATGGTAAGATGGTGGTGAGGGGATTGACAACAGTCATTACGAAGGAACGGACATAAAATTACCAATCTTAGCAATTTGAACTCATTAAATGCTCTCCTTCGTTACAGTACTGCACTACATCACTACTTAACATAATTGTGTATCTTTTTTTACGTAGTATATCGAAATCAAATAATCAATATTTTAGGTGTCAGTGAAGAACAAACAATACATAACTTAAATAACATTACATTTTGCATCCTGAATATATATATGCGATTTGTGAATTAATCATGATGTGTATGTTAACACAACATATGAACAATAACTAAAAAGAAAAGTTTTAACTTTAAATCCTGGAAATCTCCAACTTCTAAGGGGAAATATGCGCAGAAGGGACGTCCCTCAAGTGTGAATTGGATTAATTTTTAAATATTCTAATATCAACGGTATCTGTTCAGCAAACAAAAAAAAAAAAAAGAGGAGAGAGTGGGATTTGAACCCGCGACCTTTCACGCTTGATGAAAAATAAGGATACCAGCGTCTAACCAAGCACATTTTCTCGACAAGTCGTGTAAAATATATGTTTTTGAGAACTGTTCGATATTATGTAAGGTATTGTAAATAAAATATCGCATAAACTCCTAACAAATTTGCTCCTTTCTGCACAAACTTGATGGCAATTTCCTCCCGGTGGAGAAAAACTCTGTTCAGTGTATCAAACCCCCCAATTTCAAGTCGAGCAAGCAGAATCGTAAATATCCGTCAAGGTTCTTTTTTCAATTTATTATTTGTTTGATTGTGTATTTTAATAGCGGTTTATAGTTTCTAAGTTCATAGAAAGTGTTAAATTGAAAACCTATCACCGCAGCGTTTTTCGTCTAGTGGAAGGACCTACTCAAAGTTGGCTACTCTCACCTGGAGCTGAAGTGCAATGTTGCTAAGTTTACGAGTTCGGGACTTAGAATTCTTTCGGGGCGGTCAAATAAGATGTTGCGAAGTGTACACAACGAATTCTCTGTGTTTCCCTTCCGCTAGCAGTTGGTTTGGCAACAGCGCGACAGCACTGGCTGCGTATTGGGTGAACTCATGTTCCTTCTAAAAGCGTACGCCGTTATAGTTTCATCCTTTCCAAGATACATTTATTCCTGTAAATTACATATAACTTCCCAATTTTAGCCCAAAATTTTATTTCTTCTTCGTGTATTTGTAGGGGGCCTGCAGCCCCTACCTTTAGTGTGCCCTTCCCCCTAGCCATTCGAAATACAGCGTGATTCAAAAATATGGACTCGATTTCGTACGGCTGAATTACATCATATGTGAATGATCTACATAATATTTTAAAGAGGTCGTAAAGTTTCAAGTACCACCGGTAGAGCTCTCGCCGAGCGCACAGTAGCGTCAGTTGAGAGCAGAATAGCTTCAATGAAGCAAAAGATTCTTTGTGTTCATGTTTATAAAAGCTGAGTCTGCGACTGCGGTGCAGCGTGCGTTTCGTCTTTCTTCCAACATTGAACTCCCAACGTGGACGTTTTCTGAATCAATTTCTACTGCAAGCAACGATGGACAGACAGGTGCATCGAGAATGAAGACCTGGCGCTTCACTGACTCCCGAGATTTTCTGTTCTCACACCCTGTGACTTTTCTTGTGGGGAATTGTAAAAGGAAGCAGTTTATCTACCACCTCTACCAACAACTTTGGACGACCTATCACAACTACGGTGAAATCAGCGACGCACGACATTCTTCTTCGGGTATGAAACGAATTCAGCTACCGTCTAGAAGTTACCGTGCGACCGGAAGGGGGGGGGGGAGCACATCGAACATTTATAGTGAGAATAGGCGTGCGCATAGGGAATAATTGTCCCCCTAATCACGGACATTCGCAGACTTCTTTCCACGGAGGGGCAAGCAAGGTATTTTTTTTTCCAGAGGTGCAAACGAGGTTGCCCCCTCAAAAAGACCACTTGAGATTGAAATTATCACGTTCCTGCATCCCCATTATAATAATTAATGTAAATTACTGTGGTGAAATCAAAATTATGTGTTAAATATATACTTTTACAATTCCCCACAAGTCACAGGGTGTGAGAACAGGAGATCTCGGGAGCCAGAACTGAAGCGCCAGGTCTTCATTCTCGAAGCACCTGTCAGTCCATCGTTGCAGTAGAAATTGATTCAGAAAACGTCCACGGCAAACAGCAACCACGTAAGGCACAGAAAACATAACAATTGATACACGTTCTTCTGTACCCACATTTCAGGGTTGCAAGGTGTATGTAATTTATTGCATATGTTCGAGAATAACCAACTTTCTCCTTTGTCGTTAAAAGTGCCTTAGTGTGATATCCTGAGGTGAAACACGTCTGTTAGTGACACGTGACAGCAACCGTGTTGCCAGTGTCCCTTGTAATATTGTGAAAACATCGATTTTTGGAACAGCCCATTTATTCCCTTGTGCGATGTTTTTGAAACTTCATCAAAGTTCCTTTTCTGTCAAATTCAATAGATGGCCATCCAAATTGTTCGTTGGTATTGTGAAATGTTGCAATAATTTACCTCAGTGAGTTATCAATACACACGATTTGCAAAAAAAAAAAATCCGCCTTTGGCAACACTGTTAATTTGTTATTAGAACATGCATGTTCTTACATATGTTTGTCTCTCTAAATTTTCCCAATATACAGGGCATTCTCTTGGCATAAAGAGTTTCTTCTCATTCCGTTTCGCTATTCCGTTATACGGTCGTAAACACCGGGTTGCGTGACTTTTCGGACACACTGTATATACGTATATATGGGGGAAAATAGATTGTAAAAATCGGTTGGTTAATTGGACAACCTGCCCCCACTCTAGAATAAGTCCAACGTCCGTGAAAGAATTACACATACATTTATTAATTTCCAATGTGTGTCCAATTTATTCTGCGACCACATAAGTGTCACACACCTAGGCTAACGAATAAAATGTGTAAAAATGCGTGAGTTTTAATAACAAGTAATTTGCTGGAGAACGAAGTGTGACATTCCAATTATATAGGAAATAAACCCACCGTAGTTGCTTTAAATTTTCGTAGGCTTGAAAATACTTTATTTTTTAGAGAGAATAATATTGTTTAATAACGGTAATAAGATTTCTCTACACTAAATTTCTAAGTGAGAGTATTAGGGGGGATACTGCCCCCCGTGCGCACGCCTGTGTATGATATGCATTCATTCAATGACTAATTGTTAAGTGTATATGTCCTTAAATGTATCCGTCAAACATAACTGCTCATATTCCCCCACAGGGTGCTCTTGTTAGCCCCATCAGTGGGGGTAATATGGGTTTTGCAGACTTTTGTTTGGGCATTTTTAGTATATTTACAGAAATAGATTTTTATTCATGTGTACTACCAGATACAGTGCAAAGACTAATCTTCATTTTGCAATGTGAAACTTATTTGTATTTCAATAAATCTCGTAATTATTAGCAAATTTGCCTTAAGGTGGTGATATTCCTCGTACTTCCAATATATGTCCCAGTTTCGTACCCATCAATATAGTAAAAAAGTGAGATGGTAGGAGGTTTTTCTTTCCCGACTGAGCTTTCATCAAGGGTTTTGCTCTCCCCTCCACCCAATCAGAAGGCCTGCGCACAACTATGGTAGTGAGTGTAATCAAATGTAATTTGAAACTTTAGGTATTCCTCTTTCAAATGTTATATAGATCATTCACATACGCTGTACAGTTCAGGAAATATAGCCGTACGAAATTGAGTCCATCTTTTTGAATCACGCTTTACTGTCCTGGACAGAACCAGTTCATCGCTCATGAATCTATCAGAGCCCTTCTCCATCATACGCTAATGTTTGCACTTGGCAGCGCGGTGGTGTTCTGTTGTGTGTTAAGCTCAACCGACCACCCACCTCGTTTGAACCGGGCGGGACTTCTTCCATCCCTGACCTCTCACAAAATTTCCATCAGCCGCGAAAGGGAAGAAGGCATCTCGAGAGCTCCGTCATTATCTCTCCATCGCTCCCAGCAACAATTACCACCCCATTAAGTATAACATGTCCAAATTTCAATTAACACCGACCTCACAATGTGCAGGGCGAGCTTATTAGGGGAGTTCCCTGCCACAAAAGCCGAACGTGACTGACTATAACTGCTTTCCGACACGCCGAAGTTCATTCATGACGACTTTTTGAATGTTCTGGCGAAATTTTCAAGCACTGAGCACATTATTACCTTTGTGGTTACTATTCGCGATTAAAATCACCACATGAGCGCTAGTGTCGCTTCCAATATGGCCGCTCTACGTAAGATAAATCTTTGTTTACATTCAGTAGTAGTACGTAATAGCAGCGTGTTGTCATGGCTGGTATGGAAGAAACGTTTAAATTACGCGATATTTTTAAATATTGCAAATGCGATGTGAATTCCAGGAACTATAACGAAGGTGAAGCTGTACTGAGAGCGAAGCATTTAATTATGATAGGCAAAAATTACACGGAAAACTCAGACGAAACTAATGTATACGCACTGGTTCTTCAAAGCAGTGTTGTTTCATCTGCACCTCGGTTGTAACTGGGGATCTCAGAAATGATTTGAAAATAAAGCAATTCATCTGTATTGCAAAGCTTGGGCAGGAGAAAAATGTAAACATGCCGTTGCAGTTCTTTCCCCAAGAGGCAGGCTGGTTTAATAACAACACAGGATAATAATAATAACAACAACAACAACAACAACAATTTCATTCAGGCTATCTTCAGTCTTCACTGAAAATTGACTTACTGAATGAAACAGCAATATTAGCATGTCAATTTCCTTTTTCTGACTTACCTTTATGATTACAGACATGAATTAATTCTCAAACTATTTTCATCTTCGCACTCAATCGACTTGCACCTGTTCCAAATTACATGCATAATACATTATTTTTCGAAAAAAAATGTTATATTCATAAAGAACAATTTAAAACTTACTTTCATGGTAATAAAATCAATTTTCGGAAAATAAAGTGAACAGACTCGTTCATTCTACGTAATTTCCTTGCCGCATTTCATTTATGCCAATCTTGTCAATCAGTTCTGTTTTCCCTGATTTATTTACAAATTTCATTTTGTTGATTCCACGGGGTGGAAGACACGTGTAAGCTATTCACTTGTCCTGGCCCACAAAACAATTTAGAGTAAAAACTTAACAGTATACGTTACTTTTTCGCATGTTTCCCATGCTTTGAACGGCTTTAACACAGCAAAGGGCAGCGAAGTGTCCTAAGTGGAATGGTTCCTGAAAATCTCACCAGATGGCATATCAGATAATTTTAATCGCGAATAACCTGACAAGTTAAGTCCCAATATGCGTAGATCGCTGCGGAGCACTTCCTATTACGTCATCCTCCCCACCACTCTTCTACGTACTGGTCTGGCCTTGAGAGTACCAGTAGTGCCAACTCAGCAAAATTAAGCTGAAACAAATATGACAAACAATTTTTACTGTGTACATTGACGGTGCCGGCTCATATTATATCAGTTTATCAGTGGTTCATTTGATTTAATCCGGTCTTTGAAAATGCGTGCGGTGCGCGGATCGTAAACTGTAGTATTACGCACGCGCGTTAAGGTTTATAACGAAGAGAAACTACAGGGCGAATGACTTCATTTTCTGAGTGCGACATCGAGCATTGGTCTGTTTTTTCTGTTGTTGTTTTTTTAAAAAAAGAACCGAGTGTGGTTGGGGTTCTTTTGTTTCTTTTCTGATAACACGCTTGCCTGTGTTCCTTTTTAAAGCATTGAAATGTTCTTGCTCTTTACTCTTGGCTGCATATTTTTGAAATGCAAAAATCCAATCATCCCGGGTCCAACGAAATCCACAATCTGCTCTGGACAGCCCCTTAGAGGACAGGCCAGAGAAATTGTTTACAATGTTACAACATATTTGCGAAATCAGGAGGAGTTACATAAACCTAAGTATAATGTAGTGGAGTCCACAATCGCCGCCACAGGAGTATCTAAATGGATGGTTTCTCCAGTTTCAAAAGAATTGGATTGGACTGATTTGTTGTTTTAAGTCCACTTTATGCACAGTAAGCCTAATCGGGACTGGACCTACAGTTTAAAGTGGGATCCGAACCACTATGTGCCTCCACCGGGAATCTAACCCGGGACCCCTTGATTACAAGGCGACGACGCTACCACTGCGTCATCGGGGAGGCCAAGTTTTAAAAGAAGGAAAAGAGTCGTTTGCGAAAGATGAGCTGCATTTCTGTACTCTGACAGGTAGAAAACAGCCCAGGATTGATTGTTTGATTGATATAGTTTATTTTACTTCGCGTTTTGTGCCTCTTGGCTAATTTGCGAAGATGGGGATGAGTGATGAAACGATGAAATTGATGAATGGACATTCACAAACAACCAAGCCCGAGCGGGATAAGAACCCGGGACCCTTGAACAGCGAATACAAATTGATGGTAAGAGACCAGTAGGAAAGCCAAGACGAACATGGAGGGATAAAGTTGAGATGGACCTAAAGGAAATTGGTAGGGATGGGAGAGAGTATATAGATCTTGCTCAGGATAGGGACAGATGGAAAGCCTGTGTTGCTGAAGCCATGAACCTTCGGGTTCAAGAAGGCTAGAGAGTTAGTTAGTTATAAATTATATTATACATATTATCAATTATTATTATAATAAAGAACGTGTCTAAATGTTAGTTAAAAACCCCTAACAAAAACGAGATATTTTCGCATCACGACTGCAGTCCGAAAAAAGTCGGGTCGGGACAGGGGTTAAAAGGAAAGGACTGTCCGAACTAAATCGGGACGTCTACCCAATATTTCAGACCGCAAAGTTCTAGAGCCTGACTCTCTCCACAACAAACACATTCATTGATGCAAGAACGAAATCGAAATTTTTACAAATTTGAAAAATCGTCCATGTTACAGGTACATATTTAATAGCTCGAGGGAGGGGGCACGGACCCTGTGGCCCCTCCCCTGGGTACGGGTCTGCACGCACGCAAACACGTCGATGCTTTGCACAAGGTGTACGCGATGGTGCAGTTCCAAATATGAAAGCTCAGCTACATTGTTTTCTAGCGAGTGACACCGGTGTCATAACGAGTATTGGTTTCATTTACATGATTTTAATCCCATGTCATTTTTCGAAGTTCGAAACTATTTTTGGTTGATTGATTTGGTTTACTTCGCTTTTCTGCCACTTTTGGCTAATCGCGAAGATGAGGATGAAGGAAATTGATGAAGGGGCACTCACAAAGAACGCCCACCGGAGAATCGAACAGGAACCCCTGCCGTCTTAGCGCGCTGAGCTGTGCTAACCACTTCGCCACGGAGGTCGGCGAAACTCGAAACAAGACCGAGAAAAGAAAAAAAATGTGCCGAGTATTACATTGGGCCAAGGCCTAACCCAACTCAAAAGCTCCAAATCGAAAGTTACATGCAATCATAATGGAGGTCAAAACGTAAATATAAATATACACCTTATCCCAAAAGGTACTTTACAACTTTGATGTCATGCAGCACAACTTTTAATTGACATAGAGGAATATACTTTTTTTGTAGGTGATTCAACAACGCATAAGGTTTTTTTTGTTGTTGTTTTTTTGTCAGGTATTGAATAAGATGGTGCACCACCACACTGAGGCTTCGACGTGAGAGATGTTCCGGACAGGACATTTCCAGCACGTTGGATTGAAAGAGATGGTTCAATTGCCTGGCCTTCTAGATCCCCTGACATTACGCCTCTGGAGTTCTTTTTGTGGGGTTATGTAAAAGACACAGTGTACAGAACTTATGTCACTCATCTTGAGGGTTTTAAGGCCAGAATAAGAGCTGCTATTGCCTCAGTTGGCAGGGATATGCTACGGAGGGTATGGACAGAGTTGGAATTTCGATTAGATGTTGTACGCGCCACTAGAGGTGCGCATGTTGAAGTGGGCTTACGCACAATAAAACTTCATGCGTTGGTAAATCAAATGGGACATGGTATGTTTCTTTATGTCAATTGCAAGTTGTGCTGTATGCAGGGTGGATAAAAATCATGATCTTTTTTTAAATCGATTTTTTTAATTTAAAAAAAAAACACGCTTAAAACTGTTTGTGTGGTTTTTGGCACCATACACATAGATATATGTTTTTTTTAGTTTTCTTTTAGAAAGGCTTTTTCTAGTAAACGGCTCTGTAAAATGTTTGAACAGTTTGATTAAACCAAATAAAAAAATGTACGTAAATATACATTTTTCTGTTTCTGATACTGTCCCTGCTATGAAAATGTTTGTTGAGTGTGTTAATGAAACTATAATAATTTCAGTAACTTTTTTCCACTAAAAATAAAACATTCTGGATGTACTCTATAATTGTAACTTAAAACATTTTTACAGTCTTTGTAGCTGAATTTTGGCAATATTTTTAATGATAGTTTGCACAATATCAGCTGCCATGTTTATTTATTTTAATGGTAATGACACTATTTACGGTTTAACATGATTAGTGTTTTGTATATTTTTATAAACAAAATTTTTGCTATTCTTGCTCATAAATATTATTGAAGTTTAAATCAAAAGAAATGTGTGTTTACAGTTTACACCATTTATGAGCTTCACACCATCAGGACATATGTTTCCTCCCTTTTTCTTTAAGAGCCTAATAAACACCATTAAATGATTGCAAGATTAATGTACTTTCACAAAAAGTTATTCTGATATCTACAAAATCCTTATATACATTATTCTTTAAATTATTTATTTAAAGTGATTTTTTTAAAAAAAAATCACCGGATTTAATTCTTTAATTAAATCGCGATTTAAATCAACCTGATTAAAATCAATCCACCTTGGCTGTATGATATAAAAGTTGTAAAGTACCTTTAGGGACACCCTGTACATAAGACCCAACCAGAAAGAGCATCGTCTAATTTTAAAGGCATAATCTAGCGCTGTCAGTCTCCGTAGCCGGCCTGCAGTCGATTGTGGGTTAGCGTTTTGTCAAAGGGTGCCGTGCGAGGGTAGGGAAGTCTGGTCTGTTCTCTGTCACGGTCACTAACAAGCCGCTTCTGCTTACAGAGGCATCTTTGTAGTCTTCACTTGTTTATTTAGTGCAACTCGGGGAGATACGGCCGCAGAAATTGGTTAGCCGGCAGAGCAAATTCTCTTGGGGCTGTCGTTCCGCTGTTTGCGTGGTCCCGCGCCGGTATGTGTCTTTCGATACGTGTTATCAAGAGGAAACTTACTGCTCTAAGTCAAACGGGCGCGTGTATTGGATTTCAAGCAGGCATCAGCAAAGGAAGAGATAATTTAATCGATCAATTTCGTATCTGGCTGGCATGGAAACGGTTCAACTTCAAAATGGATGTGGACATGCTTTCTTATCTTCTATGTGCTTCTCTTACAATACCCGCACAGTGCGCTACAACGCCAGGGAGTCCCGGGTTCGAATTCCGGCTTGACTTGGGTGTTTTTTGTGTTTCATCAATTGCGTCTGACAGCTACGCGAGAGACCCAGGTTCTATTCCCGGGGTGTGTGATCTAAGGTCTACGCATAAAGCGGCTCTGGGGCTCACCCAGCCTAAAATCAATGGGTACCTTGGGGCAACCCTGGAGAATAATGGTGGCCAGAGCGTGGTGCTCATCACTTCACCTCCAAAATGTTAGAGATCGAGAATGGGACACTACTTTCCCCCACCCCCAAAATGGGCGTTCACGGCACGGTGCTCTTAGTACTCCCATACAGACAAGAAAAAATGATAATGAATTTTCCACGTAACATTTAGAAAACGACATTTCGTATATTTACAACTTTCTACTCTCAAAAGTGGCAATCGGGGGTTATTTAAAGGGGGGGGAGGAATGTTGCAAACCAATTTTTTCCATCATGTAATTTTCCCCAGGAATGGGAAATTTTGATGCCAAATTATCGCAGGCAAGAGGAAAGTGTCATGTGTCTACCCAAAAAAGGGGACATTTCCCCATTTTCCTTCAAACCCGCCTGGACCATTTTAGGACCCCAAAAAGAGGACATGTCAGGGTAAAAGAGGATTTTTTTTAAAAAAAAATTGAGAACTTCTATAGAACAGTGGTTCCCAAAGTATGCGCCGCGACGCCCTGGGGCTCCGTCGATGGCTTAAAGGAGCGCTGCGAAGTGTATTTTGGGTTGATGCAAATTTTTCTTGTTCCCTTTTTACATACCTTTTCACTGAGATGATTTTCAGAAAAAGGTATTATTACGCTTTTTAGAGCATATGTCCGAAATTCTGTACTAATTTTTGCTCCACTTACCCTACCATTTTTGCTTGAGTTCTATCCTCGGACGACAGGGTTTTGGGCCATAGCTCCGTAGTTTCCAACTTGGTTCTTTGAATAGTACTGAACGCTGCTCCACTGAATTATATGCGATTCATTTCATGGAATCCACATAGAATTCAGTTCTGATTGACTTGATTTATTTGACATCGATTCCCTGCCACTTTTGATTACAGTGACTAATCGTCGTAAAGATCATAAGAGGCCGATCACAAACACACACATGAACAGAACCTAACACAAGTCTAGAAGCCAGAGCCTCGCCAGTCTGCAAACACGGTGTCCTCCCGTTCCATTGCTTCCCGATCCATCGCTTCTCGAAAAGTGGGCGTGGTTTGTCCCGATCCATCGCTCCTGAAAACGAAAGTGTTTTTTCCGAGTCAGGTGTTCCCGACCCATCGCCCCAGAAGCTTCAGTTGTATGCAGGTGTTCACGCCAACCCTGCCGTGTGTGTGTATACAGACTTCCTTGAGACGAAAATTTCTTTCCGGTTTACTGGTTTAATGACAATAATGATGATGATGATAACAACAATAGCAATATGACCAATATGAGTATGTTTTCTTTCCAGGTTAGGTTTGATACCTTGGATATATGGTTAAGCTGGAGTGAAATGTCATTAATCCCTGTTGCACATTGGTTTATATTCTCTAGGTGTCTTCCCGTTCCCGTTGACGATTTGCTACTTGCAAAGGAAAAACGTCACCAGGCTCCTGTTGGAGCCGCCTATGGATTTGTCTTGAATGGGATGTCCTGTACAACTATAACAATCTCGTCTATGCAAACTTCTAGGCGTATTCTACGTCATCGTACAGTAGGGTCGAGATTACTTCCTGATAGCAAAAACATATTTTACATATAGTGTGTACTTACTCTTCATTTATTTATTTATTTGCGTATTATTTGTTTATTATTTGCATTTATTATTGCGAAATGCTTAGTTGTTTATTACTTCTTTTTACATATTTATGTATGTAACAACGTTTGTTAGTTTTGTTTGTGCGTGTGGCACACATCTTTATATACATTCTGCGAGTGTTCATTTCCTTATTTTCGGAAGCGATGGATCGGGAACACCTGACCCGGAAAAAAACACTTTCATTATCAGGAGCGATGGATCGGGACAAACCACGCCCACTTTTCGAGAAGCGATGGAACGGGAGTAAATCACAAAGACAACAGACTAGTTATTTTATTAGTGTTGAAAATTATACTTTGCGTTTTAACAATTCTTGAAGCCCTCCCTACTCGTCTTTCCCTTGGTTTCAAAGTGATTCTGACATCTGAGGCTTCGGAAGTTAAGAATATGCGACAACAATAGAATGAAAAGCTAAAGATCGTTTCATAGAACTGGAAGAAACGTGAAGAAAACAAGACGTCAGCCTCATCAAGATAATTCTTGTCAGTGTCACCCATGGAATTTCAGTTTCGTCCTGCTTCCGCGATGCTTGACTAAGGTCCGTGATCTCTGGTCGCACGGATAACCTGCCGACAGATCGGACAGCAAACAAGGAGATAAAACAGAAGGCACCCCCATCCTGGTAACATTAAAGAACTTCAAAACTTTCAGAGCTTTCTGTTTTCAAAGGCCTTCTTGCTAAACACGATAGAAATTAAAACTCACCACTTTGAACGCACTACAGCGACGTCAATTGCGTTTGTCTTGCTTTGGATTATAGTCAGGATGAAGCAACAATGAAACACATTACAGCATTGAAGCAATGCACTTGATTTATATGAACGAGGCTTTTTTTTTTCATGCGTATACAGTTCACGTATGGAAGAATATTTTAGTTATTTTAATTGTAAACACCGTGCACTCACCATGGATGGTGTAACTCAACGTGCCTTTCGTGCTGTATATATTATACATTGTAATCGCACAAGTTAACCGAAATGTTCCATGAAATTCTTCCATGTAAAGTACTATCTGCTATAAAACTTTTCGAAGCGTTTACATAGCATTTATGCCTTACTAAAGCGGAGCACAATATGTCGGACAGCAACAGCACAAACAATAATGACAATGCATGATGTGACTTGACTTCTGTCCCTGGCCTCCCCGATGGAGCAGTGTTAACGTCGTCGCCTTCTAATCAAGGGGTCCCGGATTGGATACCTGGTGGAGGCACATAGTGGTTCGGATCCCACTTTAAACTGTAGGTCCAGTCCCAATTATCCTTACTGTGTATAACGTGGACTTAAAGCACCAAATCAACCAAATCCATCTATCCCTATCCTGGGCAAGATCAATCCAGTCTTTTCCATCAGGTTCATCTAAACGTTATCCCTCCATCTTCGTCTTGGCCTTCCTACAGGTCTTTCTCCATCAGTTTTCCCAACAAAAATCCTGTAAACTCTTCTTTCCTCTCCCATTCGTACCACATGGCCTGCTCACCTAAGTCTTCTTGATTTAATTATTCTAATAATATCCGGACATGAATACAAATTATGCAGTTCTAAATTATGTAACCTTCTCCACTCACCTGTCTCCTCGTCCCATTTAGGTCCAAATATTTTTCTAAGGATTTTATTTTCAAATACTCTTAATTTATATTCCTCTTAATGTAAGGGACCAAATTTCATATCCATATAATGCTACAGGCAAAATTACTGTTTTGTACATTATAGAAATGTAAGAGTGAAGTCCCCATTTGAGACCCAAATACCGCCACTGAGCGCACTCTTTGCAAATGGGAAAGGAATGTGCCTCCCCTGACTTCGCACTCCCTTTATTAAAACTGAAGATTACTTTGCGCCGTCGACCAGCCGGCTTGTCCCTTGCCTGGCCCCTGACCCTCGGCAAATGACTTCCGATAAACACATGATGCAAGGAATGGAGACAAAATATTGAAATGCTCTTCTACACTCACCCGACAACAGCAGCCTGTTATGCAATATTAATTACTTTGAACTCTGCTACAAGCATTAGCGTTTCCGATTAAAATTACAAATTTTATTATTCACCCGCCAATGGGGCACGGTTTGCCATTATCTTTCATGTTTCCGAATGCTGTTATTATTGCAGTGGAAGGTCCTTTGGCAAAGATAATGAATGACATGTTCCTGCCCTTAAAGTATCAGCCAGGCTTCACTTAGGACAGAACAAACATGGCTCCTTGTTTAAAACAACAAAGAAAAGTGCGCAAACAAACAAATGCGTCTTCGTACAGTTGATGGCGAATTCATTCATTCGGCTTATCATTTGCCTGCATGAGGAAATGAAACGTTCAAGCACTGTTGCAAAGCTCTCAGCACATTAAAACCGTACAAGCATGTCAAATGATTGATTGATTGAGTTAAAAATTTTAGGTGCATCGGCACTTTAGGTCATTTTGCACCCTTCGATGTATACTTACTGCAAAATTTAAAACAAGGGGTGTAAAAAGCCCAATGGGAAAAATTAAAAGTGCAAGGTTGTAAAGAGACATGCACAACACAAACACAACACATTAAAAAAACAAAAAAAAACTAAGAGCGTTCTCACAGTGGAAGAGACCAGCTCTTCTGAGAAAGCTAAAAACCTTTTATAAAACACTGTCGTCATCGCCCAACAGGGATGACAAACAACAAGTATATGCCGAATAAAAGGAAATTACAAAAACGACACATCGGAGGGTCCAGCCCTTGCATCAAGCAACCATGGGTTAAGCAGGTCATATGGAGAGTATTATCGCCTCTTGAACTGTACATTTCCATTTTCCAAAATATTTAAATCTGTAGTAAAAATTCATTATCAACCTTTCAACTGCTTTTTTTTTTCTTTTCTCATGTGTATACGATTGATTCCCTCTGGGGCTTGCGCCATGTTGGAAGTTTACCATGGAGCTGGATCTTACGGACACAGTAACTCGATTGTGTTTCACTCAAATCTTTTAATGGGTTAACTATACTACAATAACGATAACACGTTTGCACACAAACTGATGAATCACAAATGCCTAAATCCAAGTACGCTGATATAATGCGAAATGTTTTTCTCGCTGTTGCGAGCGACATGCACCATGCCAATTAAAGTCACTCTCCCAGAATTCCGTGTTCTAACGAAGAAATTCCCAGCGGGTGGGAAAAAAATGAAGAGCGGAATGCGAATTATGATACATTGCATCTTAAACATTATGTTTGAGTTAGTAAGCAGGCCGAAAATTGTTAATTTGTCGTAAGCCTGAATCACACGGAACTGGATATCCACTAGAAATGCTCTAGTTGACGCTGGACTGGCTACCCATTTGCTAGTTTTGGATTCACACGGTACTTGTTACACCGTACTTGTCGATAGTCTTTCATTCCCATAATGGCGGCCGCGCGAGATGAAAACAACGTATCACTTCACACTTTTAAACTACGATAACTATTCAACCGAGAGGAATATCGCTTCGTATTAAATGGTTTTAGGTAGAGAAGAATGGCGCTGATTAAATACATACTTTACAACGTTTACTATACACTTATGGAAGAATATTTTAGCTTTTTCAATTGTAAACATGCCTTTCGTGCTGTATGCACTCGGAAACCACAGACAAAAAACGCTGCTTTGCGAACTCACAGATTATCTTTCACATGGCCAAACTTTGCTCTGATTGGCTGTTCCACAGAATCTAGTCGAAGAAAGTTAGTAGCAATTAGAACATGTCCTATTCCTCAAAACCAGTCAAGCAGTCAGCCAGGCGGCCATGATTTCTACCTAGAAAGTCAGTTCATCACCAACTAGGGCATTCCAACTAGATATCCAGTTCCGTGTGATAGGGGCTTTAGGAATGCTTCTACTCAGTTCAATATCGAAATATCATTGCTATTCCTTGTTCGTACACAGGACAACTAATTACCGAACGGTTGGCAACTCTGAGTAGTGGCCAGATGCTTCACTCGAGATTCCAACTATAGTTGACTTCGCTCATATTTCCTACTTGTTACCTTTTAGGAGGCTTTGCCACAATAGCGGCCAATGGCACTCTCTCGTGGGGGCCGATGACCATATTTTTAGATGTCACCCGCTAGGCAGGGTTGTTAAATGTCCACTAATCTATATATATAAAAATGTATGTATGTGTGTATGTTTCTTCTGGCATAACTCTCGAACGCCTGGTGCGATTTCAACCAAACTTGGTACAAATATCACTTACAATCTGGAAAGAAATGGTGTGGGGGCAAGATACACTGGCAACCCTATGGGGATGTGAAGTGGGTGACATGTAAAAATAATCAAAAACGACCAATATTAGTGTGGAATCCATATTTTTCGGGGTCGCTAAGATGAATAGTGACACTCCCAATGCCGTTCAACTCCAAGTTCATCACGTATCGAGATGGGGGTGAGAGTGAAAAATAAAATGTCAAAAATGACCTACATTAGTGTCGAATCCATAGTTTTCGCAGTCGCTAAGCTAAATGGTGACATTCACGATGACCACACTTGGTACACATATGACTTACAATCTGGAAAGGAATACTGCGGGGGTAAGACACTCTGCACCGCTAGTGGGTGGGAAGGGGGTGACATGTAAAAAAAATAATTAAAAAACAAAAAAACGACCGATATTAGTGTGGAATCCATAGTTTTCGGGGTCGCTAAGCTTAATAGTGACACTCCCAATGCCGTTCAACTCCAAGACACCCCTGACACCCCTAGGGGTGGTGGTGGTGGAAAGGGGTGACATGCAAAAATTATCGAAAACAACAGATATTGGTGTAGAATCCATACTTTTCTGGGTCGCTAAGATGAATAGTGACGCTCTCAATGCCGTTGAAGTCCAAGACACCCCTGGCACCCTAGGGGAGGGAGTGGGAAGGGGTGACATGTAAAAATAATCGAAAACAACCGATATTAATTTGGAATCCAGAGTTTTCGGGGTCGCTAAGATAAATAGTCACACTCCCAATGCCGTCCAAGTCCATCACCTATCGGCATGGGGGTGAAAAATAAATGTCAAAAATAACCTAGGTTAGTGACGAATCCATAGTTTTCGGAGTCACTAAGCTAATTGGTGTCATTCACGATGACATTTATACCCTGTCCCAGCTAACTGTGGAGCAAGGCCGCGCATAGCGTCAGAGAAGCGAGGGAAATCTATTGGCCAGAGAGAAGCAGTAGACGCTGATGGGAAGGCTGGTAACTTCAGTGCTTTTCCCCTCTCCACGCAATTCCGTTAATCTTACGTGTTCATTGGTGGAGCCGTCTCGCGTCACTATTTGCGCAGACACTTGTTTTCGTTTGCCTGCTCCACAGTTAGCTGGGACGGAGTATACACGTAAATAAAATTAGTTACATTTCACACTATAGTTAGAATTCATTATTTTCCTGTCTAATAGAAGATTGGGATAAATAAATACCCGGGCAACGGCGGGCAATCAGCTAGTTTTAAATAAATTCAATTCCGGTCCATAAGAGAAAATCAAGAAGCGTAAATGGGTTCTGGACCGTAAAGAACCTTTTTATCTGTTTCACTCCAGGAACCTGTTTTCCGGATGAATTTAAAAACGGTCCAGGAATTTCAATCCCAGGGTTGTTAAAGATCCAGGAATTGTAAATAAATTCTATTCTCGTCCGGGAGAGAAAATCAGCAAGTGTAAATGGGCTTTGGATCGTAAAGAACCTTTTATGTTTAAAGTATTTCATTTCGGTCCAGGAATATTTTTTCCGGGTCAATTTAAATACGGTCCAAGAATCTTTATCCGGATCAATTTAAATACGGTCCAGGAACTTTTTTCCGGATCAATTTAAATATACGGTTCAGGAACCATTTCTCCGGATCAATTTAAATACGGTCCAGGAACAATTTTTCCGGATCAATTTAAATACGGTCCGGGAACAATTTTTCCGGATCAATTTAAATACGGTCCAGGAACAATTTTTCCGGATCAATTTAAGTACGGTCCAGGAACCTTTATTCCGCATCAAATTAAATACGGTTCAGTAACCTTTTTTCCGGATCAATTTAAAACTGTCCAAGAACCTATTTTTCCGGATCAGTTTAAATAGGGTCCAAGGTCCGTATTGAAAAGAAACAATACGCAACTTCGTCCGAATTTCAATTGTGCGAGAAAATAGGTTCCGGAACTCAATAGAACCCATTAGAATTTATAGGTTGCTGGACCTTTAACAACCCCGCTTTGAAGGAAAAATTCGTCGAAAAGCGGAAGATTTGGCCTTGAAGGCAGCATTAAGAAGCGTCACCGCCTGCGCTTTGGAACAGTAACGCCTCAGTGCTCGTATCAATGCGCTGTCAGAAAGCCCTGAGTTGTTTCGGCCACCTCGCAGCGCCGTCCAAAAAAGAACATCTCGGTTTCCTCCACGGCGAGCGAGTGGTCCGATGCCGAGCTGCACAGAGCCGATACTGTGGGAGCCTCGGCGGTTTCATTAGAGTCCAGGCAGTGGCTAGCGAGGCCTGGCGGAACGAGGATGCTGCTGCTGTTGCCTCTCGCGCTGTTCGTCGCCACCAAGCACGTCGCTGCCCAGCCCGCCGCTGCATGGAACTTCCACAGTCTACAGGTACGTGGTCAATAACGTGCTCCACGAATTCATTAAATCGTTCTTAATTAAGTGAAGCTCGGCGCTTACTCGTGCCGCAACCGAGATTAATTCCTTATTTGTTCCGTGGGGCGGTCTGCAACGCGTTTCACCGCGACGGTGCTAATGAAACACGCAAGCATGCCCAAAGGAGGGGTGATAAGGGCACGCCCCCATTTCGCCGAGCATTCCTAAAAAAGAACGTCAAATGCAGGAAAAAGTTAAAATATAGAGTTGGCCAGTGTGTGAACTAACGGAGGGATGCTGGGGATTTCCCCCATAAAAATGTTATTCCCGGCAAAAGAAAATTATTTTTATCCCTTCCACTGTCAGGGATGTTTTTATACCTCTCAATGAAAATGGAATTGAAAGGATATAGCATACTACGTATTTCTCAACTATGCAACAAACACAATTTAAAAATAATTCCTGTCCATTAATGGTTGTCATGGAAGATTTCCCTGCCGAAAAACCTTTGTGAATTAGAGGAGGACACCATTCTGAAACTGAACAACCTTACTTATTTATTTATAATACCAAAAGTTTCAGATACAGAACAGAATGACCGTTTTATACTGAAACAGTAACAGCAGGAAAACAACAATAATAAAAACAAAGAAAAAAATAAGATTACACACAGGCAGCGGCGGTGCCAGGATTAATCATCTATGGGTGCTGAGGAGGTGCGGAAAGAAATTTAGGGGGTGCGATACTGAAAGTAAAACATGAAACACACATGCAACTTTTCAAAACTGGGGGAGATGGGGGGGGGGGCAAGGACAGTTTACTTTCCCTTGGTAGATAAGGTTTAGCATAGTGCGGGGCAAAAATAGCA
Source organism: Lepisma saccharinum (assembly GCF_977018435.1). Taxonomy (NCBI): domain Eukaryota; kingdom Metazoa; phylum Arthropoda; class Insecta; order Zygentoma; family Lepismatidae; genus Lepisma; species Lepisma saccharinum. The sequence continues at coordinate 41,318,995 of NC_139246.1, forward strand.
AAAAGCGGGGGGCAACTGCACCCTAATCGCCGCCACTGATTAACATAAATTACTGACTGAAATGAAATTGTATGTGTGAAATGTAATTACTAGGGAACGGAACTTTAGGTAAATAAATGTTTTTTCTGCGATAAGATAGAGACCCTCATTTTTGCAAAAAATTGTGATCATAGGCTTATATGTCAAGACAGCAAATTTTATTTTACTTAAAAACACATATTTTTCAGTTTTCCGTATGCAAATACATATGTTGCGAATTTTCATTTTAAATACATAAAATCGCTCATTGACTTTAGCTACCTCAAAATCCTCGAAGGAAAAATGTTTATTCTCCGCACCTCTTTCATATCGAGAGTGCTAGGTTTGTTTTGTCTTTGAACACGCTCGCTGGCAGACTTCTGGCGCCTCGCCTATGAACCTAATGGGGGAAAATATTACCCCAACTGGATCTAACTCTCAAGTGCTAATGTGTAAATGTACAGAAATTGTTTGGGAAAACCCACGGTTTTCAAACTGTGTGACAAATTCCACGTGTTTTGCAAGGTGAAGTAGAGGAAGAGGAAGCTTTGGAAAACTTCAGCGTTGGTGGCATTTCGTGCTTTAAATCTGCAAGAATTGTTTTTGTGACGTGGATCGATCTTTCTCACAATATAAGATGTTTCTTTAGAGATAATCGTCACAGATTTACAATAGAGAATGTGGAAAAACTATGGTGATCCACTGCAACTCTTCCAAGAAATAGCTCACTAAGAGGTAAGCATTTAGAAACTGATTTCAGGTGTTTAAAATGCATGTAATATTTTCTTCTTGTTACCAAATGGCTTTTATTTTTGTCACATATTTTCCTGTTTTTGTCACATATTTTCAACATTTATGACACATAAAGAAATAAATATTTCTGAGTTTTTTAGCACATAAAGTTCCGTTCCCTAGTAATAACTTTAGATTGACATTCATTTTCCAGGGAGGCTGTGCCCCCTTGCCCTTAAGTCTCATACTCCAAGAAAGTGGCCATACAGTGTAAACATTCAGATATACGTTGCAGTCACATTGAACTATGTAGTGAAATACAAAATGAAATTATCCTTGTCTAAAAACACAATTTTTTAACCTTTTCAATGTAACCCATGGAGATACAAAATATATAGACACTTCAGGACAAAACTCAAAGTGCACAGTGATTTCGTCTTCGTTAATATCCCTTCTACCGCACAATCCCCAACAACGAACTGTAAAGTTTCTTCGTGAACATTGGGCCTCTTCCTAACGGGTTTTGAAAAACCCTGAAATGGTACGTTTACTAGACATGTTACGTGGAACAAATACACAGAACGTATTAACAAGAAAACTACCCTTCATGTTACAACTCAGAATAAATAATTTCCCGAGCACGACTTGGTGATACCTTGAAAGCAGCTAAAATTTGTGCTCCAGTGTGAGGAAGAACAAGTAGGCGGAAAATAAACACCGTTTATCAACAATGCAAAAAAGAAAAAGGAAAAACTAACATTAAGCTGTAGGTTGTTGCATACAATAATAACGTCTTACTTCAGTACTTTCAATTCGGCGCTCAATATGACATGACATAATATGACACTCTAAGGGTTAGTGTTTTCAGTTGAACGTAGGGGGGTGCGGAAAAAATTAAGGGGCGGTCAAGCACCCCTCGCGCCGCCCCTGCACATAGGGTTACATTGTTAACAATTTTCTGAAACTGTGCTCTGACAAGAATATGTCAACATTTGGAGGCAGATTATTATATGAGCGAGTAAGCCTGTAGAAAAGAGACCGCTGTAGAAGGGAGAGCCTTGTAGTGGGATTGTGAAAGAGTTTTACATTCCCTGCCACCACACAAAAAAAAAATATCCACAGCAAAAGAAAATTATTTTTATCCCTGCCAGGGATGTTTATCCACTCAAACAAAATGGATTTGAAAGCATATATTATTTCTTAACTATGTAACAAACATCCATTAATAGTCCAGTCATCAAAGATATCTCTGTGAAAAAGTATGCAGCTTTGTGGACTGAAAAAGGACACCATTCTGCAACTGAGCCAGTGCTCGAATTGGGAGGATGGATGCTAGCCAAATCTTCGCCAAATGTATTCCCCCAGCTGTCTCATTGTCACCATGTAAAACCACCTAAAGGCGCGATCAAACATTCCCCCATCAAATATTTTCCACTTTAGGCGCTAAACTGAACAACTCATCGAGGCGAGACAACAGTAGGCTGTTTTTCACTTAAGTTTGGGTTTTCCGAGAATGTAAACACATACTGTTTCCAAATTACGTTTGAATGTCATAAGTAGGTTAGAACCAATGTTCTAAGAACCGCCACGCAATAATTTAATCCCCGCGACAGGGTAAGTTTGCAGCAACTTTTTGCATATATAATATGAACAGCTCGGTGGTTGAGGCAAGACTGGCGCGGGAGATGCAGAGTGTCGTTCTCACGCGGATTAATACATAAAACCTGCTGCAAACTTAACCTGTCGCGGGGCTTAGTTTAATGGTTGGTAACATACACAAAATTTGCATACCCCCCCAAAAAAAAAAACGAATTGAAATCACAAATACACCCCTAAGCGGGCCCCCAAAGCAGAAAACTTGATTCGCACAGTGGGGCTGACTACTGAAAAGATGTACCCCCTCCCCTTTACGAAAATCCTGGACACATCACTGAACCCAAACCCCTTCATATTTAGTGGCTAGACCTCCTCGATATATTCGTAGTTTGTTGAATGCAATTTTCCTTTCAGGGGAGGAATTAATTCCAGAATTCTGGAAAGAAAATCCGCCAGGGGTTTATCTAGAATTTTCCATCATCTAGAGTAAGTTCGTATGTAGGATGGTGTAGGAGGGAATTTAGCCTTTGTGGAAAATTATGAGCGGTGGCAGGGGATGTGTGGATAAGTGACTGAACTCCTCCACAAATAATGACTGTACCGCTGTATTTATAGGGAAAAAATGCCTTAAAATAAAAAATTACCTTCACCCAACTCTGCGAATGTATGGAATGAGCATCTAGCTACAAGGTTTTCAAATATTTTCAATATTTCGTCTAGGGAACGTAATTTAAGGTGCAAAATTATGGTCGGGAAAGCGAAAAAGAGGTTCTGAAAATGTTTTCAATGTGCTGATAAAATACCTTTATTCAGGTCTAAACCAGTTACATTACCATTCTTTATTCAACACTGTAGCAAATAACATAATTAGTAAACAGCTACATATAATTTATATTATACCATTTTATAGTTCTTTTTCTGCTATACAAAATGAGACTATAGGATTTTATGTAGCTGATCAAGAAGAGTAAAAATCATTTATTTTTCTAACCAACATTTTAACAAAACATGAAAGAAGAGGAAGAGGAAAGAAACAGGTGCTGAAGCATCAAAGAGGGGTGAAAATGGGGATAAATGTGCTAATCTCACAAAAAGGTGCAACAAAGTGTGTTCATTTTACTTGATTTCATGTCCTAAAATACATATCTCAAACGATCGGTATAAAAAAACAACTATATTTATCCGTTCCCTAATAATAAACTACTCTAAGACCTACAAAATGAATGTTTTTCCAGCTCTCTCTATCTAATTTAGAAGATATCGAACAAGTTAATAAAATGCTGTATTTGGAATGACAAGCTGGTGATCGAAGTAAAAATTTCTAGGTGTGTGAGGGGGTGCTTGTAAGATTCAGCATAGTGACAATGAAGCATGTGGAGGATAGTGTCCCTCGCCCACTTGGACCACTGTTGAAAGCAATTACGAGTTAAAAATTAAAGAACAGAAAGAAAACACACAGCATGTTGTTTTGTGGGAGGGGGTGATTTTTTACCATTGCACATTTTTAATACAATTGTTCATTACAGGCTATCTTGACATCAATAGATGACAGATTGAGGGGCCTTGATGCTCTATATTCAGTTCGACTGGCACCACGATGGGAAATGAGCCTAGATCAACTGGGTCGCAGACTGGAATCCACAGAAACAAAACTTGGACGAATAGAAGCATTGCTTGAGTTACGCCTGGACAAACTTGCCGAAGTAGGTACAAATAAATTTCTGCATCACTATTTCTGCATCTATATAGATGCAGAAACCTCAAAAGTGAATACAGCAGTACATAATTGGAATACATAGAAAATAATTATGGGGCATTCCACGAAAAGTGATCATACACCATGTAACAAAATGATTTAATCAGAACATTATTAGTGTTTTTAATTGCATTAAAGTTTAAATGTTTGTGAATGCATATAATTAGCATATTTCACCAATGAAAATTATTAGCTTCTGTAGCCAATATGCTTCACAGACAAAGGAAGTCAAATTTTCCTATATTTTTAAAGCGTCACACACGTAACACATTATCATTAATGCTTTTCATGCATTCAGGCTAGGTTATCATACTCAAGTTCAATTCATTTGTTAGCAGGCACCACAAAATACTTCACAATTCTATGAAATCAGTTCACTTGAATATTTTAATCCAATCACACGTCTATAATCTTACATTTTGTGTGTAAAATGTCACACGCATAAGGCTGGAATGCCCCTTATTGGAAAATATTGTGAAGATCAAGTTGAACAAATACGACATTAATGGTAAAAATGGCTTTCTTATTCCTCCTGTCAGAACAAGAGCAAAAAAAAAAAATCAAGGTTTGTCTTTAAAATGGTCTAATCACTCTGTTAGGTCAACTTACTCAAACGAGTCAAGCATTTCTATTAGTAGAATTTCCAGATTGCAAAGCTAATGAGAAACGTTAATTTTCAAAATTGTGGTTGCATCTTTAGAACTCTGGATGCACGTTGCATTTTTAGAATTTCTGGGGAGAAATTTAAAAAAAAAAGTTACAATAAAATTAAAATAAATGATAAGGAAAATGTACTAATTCATACCGAAAGAGAGATATCTCAAAATCAAGTAGTTAGATTCTGTGCACATAACAGAAAACCGTTACTTTTGGCAGTAAATCGTTACTTTTGGAAGAATAGTAACAGAAAACCATTACTTTTGGCAGTAAACCATTACTTTTGGAAGCATAGTAACAGAAAACCATTACATTTGGCAGTAAGCAGTTACTTTTGGAAGCATAATAACAGAAAACTGTTACTTTTGGCATATACACTCAAAAGCAATATGAGTATTTTTTTTAAACCATTCTATTTTAGCTACTAAGATATAAAGGCAGAAACAATCACTTTAATACTTTCTTTTTCAGTAATAAACTGAATGCACCTTACCTTTATCTATCATTAATTTTTCTGGTTTTGAAGTAAAAGTTTGATAAAGAAACCACACAGGATCTACAAAAACAGTTTTCTCACATTGTAGAAATCACAGCTCAATAAGTACATATTATAATGCCATGCATACATGCAAGAAGAGCACTTTTTTTTTTTTTGTTACCAATGAACACAAGAAATGAAGAGCTAGTGGGTTAATAAATTAGTTCCTATGGGATTTTATGTGTTTTTCTTGTGCTGCTACATGTGTATATAAGAGAATATGTCTGCAGGAAATTTAGATAAATCTTAGCCTTTAACAGATAAGGCATGCTCTTTCATGAGCTAGAAAGACAAGAAAGAAGGGCAACAACTTCATGATATAAGATTTTCTGTCCCGATCATATAATTAATATAATCATCCAGTTTTGCACCCTCCTTATGGGCAAAAGAAATTCAATTTCAAAATGTAATTTAATCGCAGTTATATTCTGTACTGAATTGCTTTTCTAGGCGATCAATGGGAGGCAAATGAAAGAAGATTTTTCAAAAGACCAGTTAAATCACAAAATAGAGTCCCTGTATGAACGTATGAATTACAGAATGAGCTACATGGAAACGAGGATGGAACTTGGATCTGCAAAAATGAACACAAAGATTGAAACTTCCACTTCAGAAATACAGGTAAAGTATGCTCGAACAGGCAAAATGAGCGGTATATGGCCGAAGCTCAGTAGTACATGTAGAACTGTAATTTGTCTGTGGTAGTACACCCTCAAATATGGATTGTGAGGTGAAAGACACAGTGACGTTAAAACTTAAGTGAACATTGTCACAGTCTCCATGTAAAAATGTAGTTTAGTCTCTCTTACCAACATGTGAAAATCAAATAGATGATTATGCGCTGAAACTTCCAGGATGGATATTTTATATACAGTTTGTAAAGAAAAATTGCGACACTTGCACGAACACGGTTTACAAATGATATATTAACCAGAATGAAGGCTGACACGAATTTTTGATCACAGTACAATGCATATTGTCAATGGCCATTACAATCTCCTCATTTACACCACAATTTGAAACAAATAAACATGTGATATTGAATTTGTATGCATTGTATATGTAGTTACGCATGTAGTCAACAATAATACAATGATATGGTGTAATTTAAAAATTGCAAATAAACATTAAAACATCAACTGAAAATCATCAGGAGTGATTTGCTTGTAATACACACGGTAAACCAACATTTGGTTTACCAACAGATACAAAACAGTTCACTAGTATTTGGTAGCCCTCCTCCCTCCCTCCTGGCTCCCTTCAACGCAGCCAATGTCGAGGCATGCTTGCAACAAGATTACGGCAAACTTCAACCTCGATTTCATGAAACCAAACCCTGACGATCTGTGCTATGAGTTTCACCCTACTCGAAAATGTCTTGTTGCACAGTTTTCTACTCATAATGGCCCACAGATTTTTAATGGGAATCACATCAGGGGAATTAGGTGGCCAACGAAGTCTCGGAATATCCATGTCCTTGAACCACTGATTAACCATTCGTGAATGATGACATGATGGAGTGTCATCCTGGTAGATAAAGTAGTCCATATTTGACCCAGAAAAGTGATCTCTGGCTTTACCAGTACCTTGTGCTGTAGAATATGTAGATATTTTCGAGAATCAACTGATCCTTCACATATCTCAATCCTTCCGACACCTTTAGCTGTAAAGCAAGCCCATACCATTACTCCCCCAGAGAATTTCTGTCTCAGAAATACAATCATTTTGAAGTTCCTCGCCCTTTCTTAACCACAACTTCACACCTGCATCGTTTCCTAGAATTCTAAATTTCTTTTCATCTGAGAAAATCACGTCTTTCCAGTCATCCTCAGCCCAGCTTGCATATCGGCTCACAAACTCATGTCTTGCTGTCCTGTGGGCCTGTGTCAGCTGCGGCTTCTTACGCGGTTTTATTTGGTAATACTCATTTCTCGCAATTGAGACACTACACTGGTATGACTGAGATCAATTCTAAGGTCCGTTCGCAGAACAGACGCAATTTGGCAGGAACTCAGTCCTCGATTCTTCAATGCTGTTGTTTTCTTTTGCGATCTGCCATAGGTGATGTTTTCTTTCTTCTGCCGCAAAGTTGTCGGAGAGACGATTTGTGATATTCATTCTCTGCCTGCTGGTGAATGATGAATTTTAGTATTCCACCAATCTGTCTCAGGGATTTGCTTACGAGGAGAAATGTCACATTTTTTTACCCATTTTGGCTCATTCACAGTGTCCAGACAGCAATAATACTATCACGCAACACTGTTGAAACAATACGCAGTCACTGCACAAACAATAAAAAGTCACCACACGGTCAGTTAAAGCCGATAAGAAAGGCTCATCACACAGACTTCTTACGCTTTCACAGCACCTGCTTTCTAAGAAACTGAATGGTTGTACGATTTCAGCACCATCTGGAGGGTGTATTAACAATACAGAAACAAGTGACTAGCAGCGCTCATGGGCAAAGACGTTCCATAAAACCCAATAGTATTCTGCCTTCATCTGCTTTTTATATACTGGTGTTACATACTGATATTCATGAAAACTGCTGTGCGGATGATGTGTAGCTATTATTTTTTTTACAAACTGTATATGTATCTACGATTATTGTCACATTAAAATGATATTCCATTGTAAACACATGCTCTAGTATGGGAGATTCGAATGAGTGCAAGTGAGCGGAAATTATTCCATGTAGTACTCTAATGTATAAGATCAATCCACAACATAATATGAAAGTCTGCCTTCACTAAAATATCTTCCTACAGCATGTACTGTAAAGAACCTGTCTTAGTTGACCAGGAACCATGTCTGATGTTTTGCCAGTTTTGCATAGACATCTTCAGGAGACTGAGGAATTACACATGGATGTCGAAAGGACACACAACATGACATCCTGATGATGTCCCCATAAATTTTGTACTTCCCCAATACTCTACGACAACTATAAATCATCCCTTCTTTAAAACTCTTACTTACTCCCTACAAATCTCTATCCTGAGTAACAGCTTCTGAATATAATTATTACTAACTATCCTCCCCTTTGTGTATTGGAGAGAGAAACCAGAGCAATCTGATCCCTGAAGAAAATTCACTGTACGGTGCTGCTTCCAAACATCAAACAGACTAACTATGTTGAAAGCTGGGGGAAAAGTTCGTTCTTCGCATATGCAATTAATTCAAGCAGTTTACATTATTACATATAGCTGTTCACATTGCTGACTAATTCTAATGTTATGAAAGAGCATGGGTTACATACTACACTCCGCCGCAAAAAAGAATCACCCCCTAGTGATAAAATCTAATATTTTGTTTCAAGCAGTATGTTTTATTTTTTTGTATTATTTTGACCACTGTACATACTGTACATAATTTTAATATTTTCTGATATTTTAATGAAGAAATCAACAAAGAAAGCAGTTAGTTGATTAAATTGTTAAGCTTTATGGACTTTATTGCCTTCCACAATTGATTAGTTATTTCTTGAAAAATGTTATATACTCTAAATTTGCAATAAAAAATATAACAAAGAATTAACGTAATTTGGATCACAATAGTAATAATAATAATGTGTAAAAATGTACGAAAATGTAAGAACTCCCTCCTTCATCTGCATAGTATGTACTTTAAAATATCACACACTAACTGTTGTAAATATTACATTGTTGAAGTAAATCCACACATGAAGAAATAATGCTCGAAAGAAATTTTTTTACACTTTATTACTAGGGGCGATTCTTTTTTTTCCGCGGAGTGTACTATGTTAATTTTTCTATTACATGGTATTGTTTGAAGTATGCATCTCTATCATATTATAATTATTATTGTTTGAACTATTAATATAAATAATTTGCCATGACTTCCATGGTTCATCTTGCTTTATAGTTTCATTTGTCACTTGTATTAGTTATAATTATTATAGTTCCACAAAATCTGGTAATTAACTTAGAGATAGTAAAAAAATTCATATTTGTTAAATTTAAACAATGTTTAAATCGAGATTTTGATATGGCAGATCAAGATATGGTTGAAAACCATGTTTGTAAAACAGACCTCAAAGATTGAGCAATGATCACAAGTCTTAAACCTTGTAATCTACTAATGTACTCATGAATTTCAAATTATCCAAAACACTCTCCAAGTATGTAGAAAATGTTTTGGTTTTCTTTATTTCTTTCAAAAGTCATTATTTCTCTTGTAGTTTACAGCATTTACAAGCACATAAACACAATTTATGTTGTAATGTTTCAGAACACATGCTCCCTTTATCAGTCATTATTTTTAGTTTGATTAATGATAAAGTTATATACAACAAAAATTATGTTTATATGCTTGAAACAGCCATAAACTACAAGGGAAATAATTCAAGCACTACGTACATAAAAGAAAAAATAAAATTATTATATGATTTGAAATATATTTGCTATTTATAGTTTGACGGCAATCATTTTCCCCTTGTGCCTGGTAACAAGTGATTCTTTTAAACTAGATTCCACGATGCAACAGCCCTTCATGGACTAAGATCTGCCAAGCAACTTTAGCATCACCAAAAGTGAGAGGCTAAGAGGGAACTTTCTGACTGTGTGGTGAATGGGGGAAAAGCAACATATCAACAACCAAACACAATATTTGGATAGAATATTAGAAACAAACTTATTTATCAGTCATCATCATCGTTCGCCGTTTCCTGACTCAACAGTAATGTTTACATTGTGTAATAAGTTACAGATATTTTTTCTTCGAACTGCAATAAGTGAGATTTCAGCAGTCATCTTGTGGATTCATTTAATTTTTAAAAGAATTGACACTGGGCACGATATTTACCGTATTTGCCGGCATATAAGAAATTTTTGAGGAAAATGCTTTATCACTGAATAATATAATAAATTTACAGTATTTCAAATATAAAGTAATATACAGGTCTACTTTCAACAAATAACTTATGTATTGAAACTAGGAAAGAATGCATTTGGTAAATATGGTAATTTCTTCTCTTGTTTCAAACTGATGACTATGAATACATCATCAGTAAAGAGTTAGGTTATTTTTATGCCTCATACAACAGTAACTTGACAACCATTTTCATTTTAGTCCAGCATAGAATCTTTGTCGAAAGCAGTAGGAAGAATAACTGACAAACAGACAGCAATGGGGAGCAACTTGGATCACATGGAAGAGGCCATGAACGAGCACACATCCACTTCAAGTGAAAAGATTACAGAGTTATCTGAAAGGATACAAGAACTGGAAAGTGAAGTACTTGAAGTGGCTACAGGAGTTGATGAAATTAAATCGCAAATGAAAGATGTTGAAGAAAAGAGTGACCAAATTATAGCACAAACTAATACCAGCCTTGAATCTATGCAACACGTGTTAACACAATATCAGCATCAACTTGAAAATATAACTCGAATTGGAAAAATCAACGACTTCACCAATGTTCAAATGAAACTTCAGAAAATAGAGGTATGACATGTTTTCTATTAACTTTTTCATCGTTTATTTACTTAACATGCTTGGTCACTGAGCCAGCTATTGTTATTATCAGGGAATGGATTTATATGTAAATGCATATTTATGTCTGAAGTTGAAATCAGCTATTTTTTGTATTATCCTTGCGCATTATGGCATGTAGACTCGAAAAATTCAGCTTTTTTAAAGAGATTGTTTGCATATATTAGGTTTTGGTTCATATTTTACATATTTTAGTTATTTTTACATATTATTTCAATATTTAAGGACATTTCTCAACATATGCTCCATATTCGCACAATAACTACAAGTTCCCGTGTGACCGAAAGAGATGGGTGAATTTCTTGCGAATAACTGACAAAGTCCAAAGTGACGTTAAACAAACATAAGGTTACCTTTTTATATACCCTCCAATTGTGTTAATTCCAAGTTTTCTGTCATCTGAATATATATATACAATTTTACACCTCCCAACTGTTTGCTTTTGCTTTTGTAAAACACTTGAAATTCTTCTTTATTTACAATTGTCAACAATAGAGAATGAGGCACAAGCATCGGCTCCTGGTTGTTACAAACGTAATTTTGCCAATGTTGGAAGAGTCACAAGTCGAGCAGCCCATTGCTAACCTCACCCTCACTACTAGTTGCAACGATTTTCTGGCACACGTAAGGCATTCACTTCTCATCTGTTTTCACTTCAAGACAATCATGGTACGGAAATAGTTGTATTTTATGTAACTCGTGTAGTGGCTTACATTATTAAAAGGTAAATTTTTACAATTTTAACTCCATATTTTGGTGAAAATAACTTAGCACATTTTTACTACAAATAAATCCATTCCATGGTCATTATATCAATATACCGTATTTACGTGTGTATAATGTGCGTGCGTGTATAGAACATGCCCTCGTTTTTTAAGTTAATGTACATCTATTCACGCTTGTTTGTATTAATTATAAAAACGATTGTTTGTATTAATTATAAAAACGATTGTTTGTATTAATTATAAAAACAATTGTTTGTATTAATTATAAAAAATTACAGCATCACTACATAAGATTTTCACGAAGCATCTGCAGAATTTTGTCCACGGGTTTACTCTTCACATAACATGTATGTTATAGCATGGTAGCGCAAGTTGCCTGTGCACCATGAGGCTCCCAAGGTAGAGAGATGTGAGAGTTAAATACGCTTCATGAGGCCCTAGGTTAAATACAACTCATGTGGGAGTTAACATGTTTAACTATATATTTGCATGGGATGAAATTTACACATTTACTAATACTCATATTTGTGCATTTGCTATCTTTATTCATGTTCATGGGGATGAAGAATAACTTATCACTTTTTATAATTTATCATTTTTTTTCACTTTCTCATTGTTTTTATTTTTCCAGGAAATTTTGGGGCAGGATTTTGATACTGAAGCTTCTTCAATGGAAGTTCAAACTCAGCTGCAGCAACTGTCTGATGGAATGCAACAGCTTCAAGAGACAGTAGAAAACCTAAATTCAAGTTTTGCACTTGACTGTACACGCTGCTCCAAAAACCCTCAAAATGATGGAATTTCAAGGAATAGTAACACATGTCTTAAACATGACTTCAACGATCATGTTAAAAATCTCACTAATGTCATAAGTGACTCAATGAAAAATAATCAAGAAAAGCTAATGGCAGGATTCAATAGTGAATCTAGAAACTTTGGGAATAAGGCAAGTTAATTCTATACATATATTTAATAGGAATTACGCTATGACCAATTCTGCTCATACCAGTACCAATACAGAGATATTTTAGCAATTTAATATAACAATCAATTAATATAACAAATTAGCGATGGAGCAATATGAAATTTTGGCCAATACCAATAAAGTACCAATATAAAATTTACTGATACTGAAAACCGATATTCTACCAATCTGATATAAAATTCCAAATCGTTCTTGAAGAACTTTAATGATTCATTGACCTCCTTAATAAATGTATGTTACAAATGAACCAAGCCTTTGCAATGCAAAAGAAGCTGCATATTTTTTAAAAGTACGGAATGGAGACTATTATGTTTATATCAATAAAAATAATAACAAAGTGGCACAATATTGCACTAAATTGTAAGATGGTTGTTGATTAGATTGGTAAAATTATAGGTACAGTAAAACCTCGTTAATCCGGTCCCCAATAAGCTGGACTTCGCTTAATCCAGACAGGCAGGGAAAAAAAAGCAGAATGCAAAGTTTTAAATGTGGCTAGAAGTCAAGAAGAGAACTTCCCAAAGAAAAGGCAGTCAACCACTGATGAAATTCTGTTTCCCGCAGACTTTGTACTGTACTGTACAGTGTATTTAGGTCTATGCCCTTTAAATACACCATAATAAACATTTTTTGTTGCTATAAATGGAGTTTTTATGCACTTTCTACTGTTCTTTTAGGTTATTTCAGTTAATCCAGACTTTCGTTAAACCGGTCAACTTATCCCCACCATTAGTCCGGATTAACGAGGTTTTACTGTAATTTTACCGATAAACTGATATGCCTATATCAGCCAATACCGATACGGTACAGATTAATCTGTCCCACCCCTCAAGCAAATATAATATTGGAACATAATCCTGTCACTCTATCTTGAACTCAGCTACAAATATTCATTTACGTGTGATTACAATAACAAAATAACCCGTGGTGCAACAGCCCATGAGGGCCAGGGCCTACATACTAGCTGCCGGCCTCACTCCCACCTGCTGAGGTGGGAGATCATACAACGAGTTACAGGGTGACGTGTGGTCAGCACAACAAACCCCTAGTCATTGCTGTAGGTTTCCATGACCAGGTTATGCTACTCACTCGTAACTCCCCAATTTCCTCACTATGGTGGGTGGCAACCGGTCTCATACGCAAGCTGAAATCCCAGGAGAAAGTTGTTACATCCCCCCCCCCCCCTCAGAAGACTCGAACCTGCACATGTCCCGTAACCGAAGCCCAAAGCATAATGCCTTGGACTGCACGGCCATGGTGTAGGACTACATGTGTTCAATGTTCAGGCAATTATCATAATTAAACAGACACCAATACCAAGAAATGATATCTGTCTTATCTTTATATTTGAGCTATTTTATGTTACTTATCTACCATATGAGTTAATTAGCGTTCCAACGTGTTCTCTCTGTTCAGGGAACACAACTAGAATGATGGCGTTTCAAGCATGCAAGTGTTCATGGGAGCACTCACGTGACCAGAGCGCTGCCAGCCATTGGCTGCGGTCCCCGAATCAGATGGAGGCAACTGGCCGCATCTGCTCTATTTAAATCTGTCTGAGTGTACATTACATCAAATTTACAATGTTTGTATACAACATGTGATGAGGATAAATAATGAGATGAGTGATGAAACAAATTTGAACAAATTGAATGAATCAATACACCCAGGGTTTGAACCTCGGGTTATCGGTCTTTGTAGAGGTTTCTCTAGCATAAAAATAAATATCAACTGATGCACTCTGGTGCTGATTTTGCAATTTATCTTAGTTTACTCTTATTTTAAACATTGTTATCATCATATATCTACAAAATATTCTGTTGAAAGAAATTAATGAAAAAAATTATTATGACATTATTGGTGCATTGAACAATGTTGAAATGACTGCATTAAATGAGGAATTCACTGCTTGTAACAAAAATGTAGGTGATGTTTTCTAATTTGATTTAATATGTAAATGAATTTGCTCCATGCTCAAGTGACATCTTTAGTTATGATTGGTTAATCTTTCCCTTGGGTCACTGAACAAAAAAGCCTGAACAAAAAAGCAGTCATCCATCTGATACATCTCAAGCCTTGTATTTTGCATTTTCATCAGATATGAAGCAAGACTATAACTTTGGTGCTTCATCCAACTTTCAATTTCATGGTTATATTTATTAGTTGTATTTATTAGTTATATTATTCATTCTAGGTCACCAACATGTACAATGATCTATGGAAAAGATCTCAAAACTTGGAAGTTCTTGTAAAGGAAATACTAATCATTTCAAACTCTACAAGATACGAAATACAAGAAAGTATACACTCTCTAATGCAGACTGAGCACAATTTTGGGCCCCCAACTGATGGTAAGTACTACTTTGCTACTAGGAAGGTAGGTAACATATTTACGTGTTGTGCAAGTTACTCACTGTATAATATAATCTATACAAAATTTGTACAAAATAGTCTTACTTACGTGAGTGAGTATAGAATTTCGAAACTACGTTTCGGGGTTCAATTGCCCCCTTCTTCAGGTTCTTTTTCTTCTAGGCACAAATCATTTTATGCTGCGTCAAGAGTGTTAAAAGGATTCTAACACTCTTGACGCAGTCGAACCCTGAAATGTAGTTTTGAAATTCTATAGTCACTCACGTAAGTAAGACTATTTTGTACAAATTTTGTATAGATTATAAGGAAGGTAGGTAGACGCAAATATATAAGATTCCTTATAACAGTTTGGTTTCTAGTGTTTATTATGCTGCCTGTCAATTATGTTGTACTTGAGTACTTTGTGCACATTTTTTTTACTAAAAATGTGATAGAAATGTAGTGTGTATTTCTTAAATGAATATAGAAAAAGCTTATATGCTCCGTAGATATGCAACGCATGATCCTCAATCACTGCCCTGATAGAGGGTGAGAGGGCCTGTCATGCATGTTGTTGAAAAGAAAATAAAACATAAAAAAAAATGTTATCTACATTATAATTCGCATATGAAATTAAATGCCATATTTACTCATGTATAATGTGACTTTTTCCAAAATTTTTGTCCCCAAAAACTGTGGTGCATATTAATATTATGCACGGAATAATTTGGACAGCCAACATGAAACCACACATGTTTTCAATATGTCACTGCATATAACACGTATATATATCAACAGGTGCAAATACAAATTACCAGGTTGGATTTTCAGTAATAATAATTTTTTAAAAAAACACTATAAACGTTAAATGGCCATTTCCCATAATTTTTCACTT
The DNA here is from genome assembly GCF_977018435.1 of Lepisma saccharinum. Classification (NCBI taxonomy): domain Eukaryota; kingdom Metazoa; phylum Arthropoda; class Insecta; order Zygentoma; family Lepismatidae; genus Lepisma; species Lepisma saccharinum. Next base: position 41,334,763 of record NC_139246.1, read on the forward strand.
CAGAACAGAACGTTTTGCACATCAAGAAAACTGCGCCATTCTGGCAGAATTGGAGCATGCACTTCCTGTCACATGGGATGTATATCAGCGGTATTTGTCAGGCAAGAAATAATAGAAAATAACTTCCCGAGCACTGCAAATACATTACATAATTTTGATCTTGCTTTCTTCTACTACAGAATAAACAAGGTGGTTACAGAAGTGAAAGCTTTGAGATGCTATACACGACGGAGGGAGAGGGGGTTGGTGACTCATTGTATACACAAGACTATATTCTCCTCTTGGTCCACATAGCAACAACTTTAAGAGCTACAATTAAGAAAGCCATTTCTTGTACTGCATATTTATACGAGATATAATTATTAGTCGCTTCTCCCCATCAAAAACTAGGGTCCGCATTATACACACATAGATATGGTAATCATCCTTAAAAAGTGTTCTGGTTTACAAATGTCATGGAAGTGATAGCCATGCTAGGGATTGGAAAGAGGAAAGGGCTGCTCCTTAACGTGTGATGCAATCGAGAGAACTTTTCAAGAACAGTTTTTGGAACAAGGAAAGTGCATTTTTATATATGCAAGAATCTTGGACTGAACACATGAAATGTGCCAACTGATGGTACTGGAAGATAAATTTGTGGAAGAAACATTCTCATTTTCTATCTCAAATCAGAGAAACTGACCAATGTCCCTTTTATGTTGAAAAGTCATCTGACACTAGTTTAAAAAAAACTGTGAATGATATGTTATTGTATGAATTGGTTGTTATGAAACACAGTGAAAAAGCTCCTTCTGCGAAAGCCACTAGCTGGTGGTAGATAGCATCGACTAAAAAAATTGGTTTCCCAATTTTCTTCCTTCAAAATCCAAGTGTCTCTATTATTGATAAAGTACTGAATTGTTTATATTTTTCGACCTAATTTACATTTATGAGAATTTATGAAACTGGCATTTCTTTATGTACAAATTTGTATATTTATTTAGTTCTACTACTGTTGTACACTTCATAGATTATAATGATCACTGACAGTCCTTAAGACTGGAAATTCTTAGGTGGTGGAGTGTTTTAGTTTGGGTGTTGGGACAGACATGGGGATGCTTCCATGGCTCAAAACAGTGAACAATGCACAGATTCTTGCCAGCATGTACCTACCATTTCAATCCCTAAATGCACACCCATGAAATTAGGTGGGTGGCAGAAGTTCACACTGTTGCCACGTCAGAGCAAAGCCCTGTGTGTTCAGAAGGTTAAGGGGATGAAAGATCACGTTGTAGAGTTGGTCTTTGTAATACATGTGATACAAACTGACAGTATTTGCTCGAAAGGTCAAAGGAAAAAAGTGCCCCAGAGAGAGGTCTGTCTGATGCTTGAACAAGGCAATGCAGCTCAGATAATGTTGCCACACAGTGCACGGGAACCAGCTTTTTTTGTCGCACTGCTGCTTAGCTATTTCCATGTGTGGCACCACACAATTCTGCCAAGCCGGCTATTTTCGCGGCCGTGCATTTAGTAACATGTCAGTAAGATGTTACTTCCATTTCTATTTCGATATCCTCAAATACTTTAAGCACTAATTTAGTACCATCCACATTATGATGATGGCACTACATAGTGTTGACAATATCTGAGGACATTAAAATGTGTGCTGTGTATATATATTTCTTCTTGTTATGATGATGCTCATTGTGGTGCGAATGTATTTGTTCATACAAGAGTAGATAATCTTCCTCCGCACAATTCCCAAACCATTTTCTTTAGATATAATGAGATATTACAGTGTAATGTTTTATGAACATTTATTTCAAAAGGTTAAAAGTTCAGCTATCACAAAGAACTTAAATTCAGTTTTGCTTCTAAGCAATTCTTATTGTCAACTTGGTAGCATAATGCAGAAGTTCAAGTCTTATGTATAAGGCTCGGAAGTTGATGAAAAATCATATTTTTTTCTGAGCCTCGAAAACAATGCTAAACCTGATACCAGTCAGTTTCCTTTAGGTTAAAACCAGAAAACATTGTTTTTATTTCGATTTTTTTTTTTTTTGTATTTTTTGGCCTTTTTTGCTTTTAGGTCACTTTTCAGTACATTTTACCAGTTTCGTTGCATTTTTCTTCATTTTTGGGATTTATTTGTCTCCTCCTCCATTTAGTGAATTTTATATGCATTTCCTAGCATAACCTACATATTTCAATTTCCTTACATGTTTTTTTTTATCAAGTTCGTCATTAATCGAAAATACGGCCAATGGAAGCACAATATTATTTTTAACTGAAATGTTTGGCAATGGATTAAATTGGATTAAATAATAATTTAGGTAAATTTATTCTTCCTCCAGGAAATTTAAAATACTTTGTACGAAGTCTACTTTGAGGTTCCTTTGACAATTAATCACAACATAAAATACAATTATAACCTGATGCATGCAAAACACAACAGTATTTTTAGATGCTGACTGACTACTGTAACGTGCAAGGCCCACTCTGAAAGGAAGTGAATGACTTATACAGAAGATCCTTGCAGTGTATTTAACGTAACCTTGAAGTAAAAGTTAAGAAAACTACATTAGCACTTAACTGCCCCTCCCTTTTTGCTTTAGTAGTTGAAAACCACCAAACATCGGGTTTTATCGAATTATTCAACTACTATTTTGTAATTTGTGAAAAAATCAAGCTTTCAATCTAGCAGCAAATATTATTTTTAAGTCAGTTTTTGCCATTTTAGGTCATTTTTAAATAATTTTAAGATCATTTATTGAGATTTTTGGTGATCAACTTCCGAGACCTACTTATCGATAATCTGAAGTTTTACGATTTAGGACATAAATGAAAGAAGAGTTAATATCTTTAACCAGAGTATTGCAGTTATGTAATGATGAATTAGGATTGCCTACTACCTGCTAAAAATTTCAAAATATATATATTTATTTTTCTCTTAATTTGCAGTTTCCATAGAACTCTCTTTAGATGCACTTGCAGGATTAATACAGAAGAAACTCACAGACCTGAGTCAACGTTTGGATTCCAGCTTTCAAATGATCACCCTCGCACAAAATCTCTTCCTTGAGAGTTGCCATCGCATTCAGTTAGGAGAACCTCAAATGGAAGCCAGGCTTTCCCTTGTCTTAGAAAAATTGCTCGACATCATAACCAACAGGTAAGGCAATGTTTGTTATGGTGATTATATGTTATTTTTTTATTAATTTCTTGCTGGACAAATGTTTGGAAAAAAAAAGGAAACGCATGCCTCTTGAATATGTCATCCCACATTTTTGGCATAAAAACCATAACAATACAAGTAATACATAAATAAGAACTAGCAAACACTGGTCTAAAAGACGCATTAAACAATGGCGATAAAAAATAATAAAATAGACAAATAAGTCTAAATTTGGATAAAGTCTCAAATAATATGGAACAATTAAATAATACTAGGGATCGGCCGATTTGAAATTTTGGCCGATACTGATAAAAGTACAGATATAAAAATTTACTTATACCAATAACCGATATTTACTGATCCGATATAAAATTTCAAATGGTCCATGAAGAACCTGAATGCTTCATTGGCCTCCTTAATAAATGTTTGTTTCCAGGTGACTGCAGTGCGAAAGAAGTTGCCTATTTAGAAAAGTAGGGCATGGAGATTATCCAAGGACCCTTTCGAAAATTCTGGGCACGCCTTTGTTAGTCATGGTTGCATGTGCGAAATCATCCACGACAAGCTTCAGATAATTTATCTCTGTTCTACCTTGGTGCACACTGCCAGCAGAGCTGCCATGTTTACTTTGTTACAAAAGAAAGAAAAATGGAGCAATTAAGATCAAACCTCGGCCACGTAACCACAAGAGTACCACCTTTCAGCGTGCGAGCGCTGAAGGTCTGTGACCAACCTAAAAAAATGTATGGTAAAAGTGTTGATAATTTTTTTACTTCCCCTCGTACGTACTAGCACCAAGATTTCTGAAATCTCAGAAAACATGCAAACTACATGCTTCCCCTTAATTTAAATTACCGGCACTGCACCCATACCAAGGTTTGAACTGTGGTGGTAGATCTATACACATATATAGGCTGCCTTAGGTCATCAACATTGAATACAGCCCAGCCTTTTGCACACACTTTTGAATTTTACTCTCAAACTGAAATAAACATTGAACCTACAACAATGAGTATTTTTATTAAATCGCGACATTGAGGATGAATGATAAAATGATGAATAGAAGAGTGAAAAAGCCTTACTCGGGATTTGAGCCCAGGAATCCTGACTTGTAGTACACTATACTTATAAATTGATAATATTTTTGTACACAGTGGGCAGAAAAACCTGATGTAAATATTCATGTGCTAGCATTGCAGCCATATGTATGCCATTATTATTGAAAACAATTATGATTTACATTAACATTAAGTGCTGAAAATAACATCTTGCAAATGGGTTTCAACAATGAAAGCATGGGGCATTGCATTCCACAGCTTCATGTTGACTGAAATGGCAGCTAGTGAGGAGTGGAATCGCCACCACCTACACTTCCATGACCCCACCTTGCGATGCAATAACAAAACAACAATCAGCAATTTTTTTCTTCCCCAGAAAAGAGAAGCTTCACTCCAGCACTGTGTGGACCAAAATGGGTGCCATTGGTAAGATGTTATTTTCCACACTGTAAATCACTTCATTTTTCAATAATAATGGCATACATATGGTTGTAAGGCTAGCACATGAATAAAGACAAACTCTTTTTATTCACTGTATTATATCATTTTGAAAATCATCAGTTTCCCTACCCCACCCTGTACTATAGCTTATAATTACTTACAACTTGTGTTTCATGTACATTTAAAATAACACAATTTAATCATAAAAAAATCAGTTTAATGAGAAATATTTTTCTCTTTGCAGAAGTACCACCACTGATAAGCATGTTGAAGTTTTTCAAGAAATATTAAAATCTCACAACGAGCACGTCATACAAAATATTAAGAATTTAAGTACTCTAGTTTCGAGAGATAATCAGCTAAATACAACAAGTCTTATGAATGACACAGCATATGCAACAAGTCTTCTGAATTTGCAAGAAAAAATTTTGGACCACTGGAGAGAAAAAGGTGAGGAGATATTGTCCACATTGGCTAAAGTAGAGAATAAGGTATCTTATTTATCAGAAAGAGGAGGTCAAGAATGCACTACAAGCAGAGAAATAGCAGATGAAGTTATGGCACGTCTACAACAAGAGTTCTTGTATCCATCTATGGAGCCTACTAATTCATCTATGGCAGGTGTACATCCAAACAATATTGCTGCTGTCATTCATAACATAGGAGATAACAGAACAAAGCCAACTTTGACCATAATATCATCCAAGATATCGGACGCTCCTTACACGTCACCTGACTTGGATCAAATAATGGATGTTCACGACAACTCAGATAAGTTTCCGTTTGATGAGGAAACTTTTATTATAAACTCCTCCACAGATGTCGATAGTCGAAATAACACTGTGGCTTTACCTGAACAACTTCAACATGCCCAACTGGAAAGTAACTTATCAGAAAAACACTTTGAACTGCACAGCAGGGTAAGTTTGCCGGCATCAAGTGCAGCACACACTAAACCGCAAGACATACACAAGCAATCAGAAGCACATTTATTAGGGCATGTGAGCACTAAAGAAGAATCGTCAAATGAGAGGAATACACAAATCATATTCCATGTTTCAAATGGGACACAAAATGCATATTTACAACCAATGAAATCTGGCACTTCTAACGATAACAATGCACAGAGTTCAACAACCAAAGACGAAACACGTGACATAGATACACGCATACTGCAATCCGAAGTAGAAACTACCAACCATAAAAATCCTACCAAAACTAGCAATAACATGGATACAGTAATTCCATTACCTAGACCTAATCCTGCCGATGTGGAAAGCGAATTAAAAACAGTACCCCCGGTACTGCACAATGAATTTCGTAATGCTGAGAAAGCAAATTTACCAAGTGTTTCTTTTGTAAATAACATTTCAGTATCACAAAGTGCCACCATAAACAACACCAGTCACATTTCATCCAAATCGTTTGAAAATACAACTGATATACGTAACAATACACTACTTATAAATAGATTACTAGAAAAAGAAACTGACAGAAAGGATCCCGAAGCACATCAAGCGAACATTGATGCAATCCTTGATTCTCTTTTAGAGGTTTTCCCAAATTCAAGCATAAACAACACATTCCAAACTTTGTGGAAGAGACTGCAAGTTATGAATAATAATAAGGACACACCGGCAACCAATCATGAGGAAGATACTTTAACAGATGATGACATTGAAACAGATACTTCCGAAAATGATTCACAGCATCTGCATAATACCAAAACCAGTGTTTCGCCACCAAATTTGGCAGAAGTTCCAGATAGCGAAGAAATTGAAAACACTAACATATCACCTAAACAGCTAAACAATGAAAGTGAACACATGCAACAATATATAAGTAAACTGGAAGCTCTTGCAGCAGAATTAGGTCATAACAGGAATTCAATGACACCGCAAGAGGATAATTTCGAAGATGTAAACGAAACGCTTGCTGCTATTTTCAATAAACAAACATGATTGAACATGAAGCAGTGTGTAAATCAAAATTGAAAAGCCAAAGAGTTACATTCATACTATTCATGTACATTTCCATCCAGTATTTGTAATAATGCCTTTCATAAGAAAATTAAATATATATATAAGATCATAGAATTCTCTTTTGTACATTTCCCAATATTTTCCTTGATTAAGTTGCCCTCTGTGACTAGTGGTTGGTATAAAGCCCTTCAAAGTCATGAATCTTGAGTGTGAATTCCAAGTAATGCATGGGTGTTTTTGTGTTAACCCTTTCACCTCTGCTGTCAGTTCATCTTTGTCATGCTTATCCTTAAGATAGATTCAAAAGTGATAGAAGTAACTGAAATACAAAATTCTTGGTTGCATCACAAAATATTCAAAATTTATATGAATCGAATATATTAAACATCAAGCAATGGTGCCCCAGGGCTTGGTTGCCAATAAAATGTATTGCAGGCACTGAACCCCTGAAAGGTTTCACATCTCAAGGGAAACAGTGACAGTTTTGCACCAGTAGAAGAGTGTATGAATTTCTCTTAGTGTTGCAAGTGGAAGCGGTTTGTTAAAAATCAACTTACGACTAATCAAATGGGAGTTTCGACTTTTCCAACTACCAAGAAATTGTTCAACGTATCCTTTCTCCATCAGGGTGGCTACAAACAAGCAAAAATGAAATTCCCTGACTTTTCCCGGTTTTCCAGGACAAAATTTACATTTTTCCCTGACAATTACAAACTAAACTAAAACGATGTTTTTGCAAATGGAAATAATAAACTCATACAGATCCAGGTATGGATTTGTCAAGTACCAATATTATCTTCTATGAAATTGACTTAATTTCTCTATTCTCTATGATTTGAATTCAAACTGCAAAATAGTGAATTTGGAAAATTATTACAATTCACAAGCTAGGGAAGGATTACAGAATTTTGTTGTACGCAGTAAGTTTAAAATAAAATACTTGATTATTTTTAAAGTTACGACTAAATGAGATAAGAGTGAAGAGTGAATGATTAAGAAATACAATTTGTAATTTATCAGTCTCCTTATCCATTCTCGGTATTATATGTTGATATTTCCACTGAAGTTTGTAAGCCTCTGCTTGCAAGAACCATGAGTGTGGACTTAATTTTCAATGCATAAAGCTACTTCTCTCTTCTCTGTAAAGCAAACAACTTAACTCTTTCATATAAGTGAAACAATTGAATCGAAAAAAATAAAGTGTCATATTTCCTTACATTATCAATGGTATTTCTGCTTCAGTACAGTATATCCAAGTGAAGTACTGTGAAATTGACAACATGCAGTTATACCATTAATGCTGACGAAAAGGGTATGTAGGTATTAGAAATTTAACGCAAGGAATTTATAGAATTGCATTGTATAGGTACCTGATTTAGCTAACCACACATTAAAACACTAATAATAAAAGCTTCTGAAAGTTCATATACGAGGGGCATCCTGAAAAAAGCTCCAATGGTGCCTATATGCAGCACTAGTGGTCGGAGAGGGACACACACACATGCAGGCAGGAAGAAGTGGCATTTAGCTGTAAATGGTAATAGTCGTAATGCAGCCGTTTTAGGAAAGTTCTAGGTTAAAGATTGCAGCTCTCATACAGTCTCCACAGACTGCGATGTAACCTACATTGCACGCTCGGAATTTGGCACAGAGCCACCAGCAATTGTGTGAGGTGTGCAGACCGGACGTCGTGAACGATAGTATGGTCAGACGATGTTGCAGACAATTCACGGAAGGCCAATCGAATGTGCACAACCCCATACAGCACAACACAGGCCCTTTGCATCACTTCAGGTGAGAGATCTTGGACCACTCCCTGTACAGCCTGCCCTTTAATGTACCAACTTTCATCTCATGGTTTAACTGAAGAGGTTTCTGGCAGGGCAAGAATTTGACAGCTACACTGCGGTAGAGATAGTTCCAGTCTTTGTTTGTCAGACACATATACCATGGGCATACAAAATTTAGTGACATGCTACGACAAATGCCAGAAGAACGGTGGTGATTATGCCGAAAATTAAGTTACGACTCACTGTTACTAATGCAATAAATTACTACTGATATTTTTGTTTTATTTATGCCTAATCGGTAGGGACCTTGATATTTTGTAGTTTTTTTCTAAATTGGTGTATTTTCTTATTTTTTAGTTTTTACTATACGGTGTTATTTTTCCCAAATTCACATTTTCATTTTAGCGCATTTTCTGGCAAATATCTGAAATTATACCTTGACGGTGTTTTTAAACTACTGTTTCACATGGCCTACACTTCTTCATGAGAGTTTGATATGTTGAAAGTTGTTTTGGGAAAGTTATTTTCTATACCACTTTTTTTTAATTTTAAGGTAAGGATTTTAGATAATGGAATTTCCCCCGTATATACTGAAGGGTGCATAATGACCATAAGTGGCGACGCACCAAAAAAAAATTAATCAATCAATCTCACGTGACAGGTACCGATATATTATAGCACCAAAAATTGGCATTATCTTTTTTTGACTTGTTAGTGTTATGTTTCCCAAAATTCACGTTTTTGTTTTAGAACATTTATCTGTTAAATATACCGAGAGAGAGAGAGAGAGAGAGAGAGAGAGAGAGAGAGAGAGAGAGAGAGAGAGAGAGAGAGAGAAACTTAATACTTCATTGTGCTTTTAAATTATTATTTTAAATTGTAGGTCACATGGTCTACGTATTTTCGTGACAGTTTGATATGTTGGAACTGGTTTTTGAGGAAGTAAAAGTAAAGTGCTCCCCTGCACTTTTCCATGAAGGTGTATAGGGGTGTGGAGTTAGGGTCCCACACTTTCTTGATCACGGCTGAAGGTGACTAGTGATGTGATCAGCACCACACTCCTGGCTACCTTTATCCCTCAAAGTTTCCTCAAGGTACCAGCTTCATATTATGCTGGCGCCGGAGCAGTTTGAATATGTGGAAAACATCCCGGTTCTCCCCTGCAGGGGATCGCATATTAGTCAGATGCCCTAACGACTGAGCTCCATTATTACTCGCTTGACAAATGCCGATGGTGCACACTTAGCTTGGTAATTCAAAACATATCTTCTGTGACAAATACGAAGATGTGGCTCCCATGTGACGGTAGATATGCACTCGATCTCCTGTTAGAACCCTGCCACTTTGCTCTGTGACGCAAATGGTTTTGATAGAAGTTGAAAAAATTGTGGGAAATACATGATTTAATGTGTCTATCAGAATTATTCCATGTATGTATAACTCTACAATTTACTCTTGAGTAAAATGTTGGAAAACTTGCATGTTCTATGTACATAAACATGGCCTAGAAAAGATAAGAATGTTGGATTTCATGGAATTTTTAATTTTTTTAGGACATTTCTTTTTAAAAAAATCGTTAAAAATGCCAACAATTCGCATTTTATGCCAAATTCGCATTATTTCGATATTTCGAAGGGGCGAAAAATGTGTCCTGACATCACTGCACATTCCTAAACATAACTTCGCAGCAATTACCATTTTTCACGGTTTTGGCGTTTGCGAAAAATCAACGTCCCTACTAATTGGAAATTACTTTCTGGCCACCCCTCATATAAATCAGTAGATGGAAAGTGAAAATTTAGCAGGGCTGGTAGAGAAAAGTCAATCCTTGAAGAAAGTGATTTGCTTTTATGACTGAATGAATCGAGTAAATATGATATTAAAATATTTACGTATTTATTATTAGTATTTTGTTTCATAATATTGGATATTACCCTTACCCTGTGGGAGATTAATGACCATCTCTCACGAGTTTAAACAGACAGGACAGAGAGTGGCGTTAATTTCAATGCAATACTAGTGTTACAGTAAATTTGAGGTTGGGAGCATGCTCTTGTCAATTTTTATAACGTTCACCAATGCAGTTTATGTTTCACTTTTTCGTGATAGTATACAATATATATCCCCTTTGGTTGAATTCTTCTTGATATCTAAGAATAGTGCAATGTCATTGTAAACGAATGTTAACTTGTGCAAAACCAGTAATACGTCAGGATGATGAAAGAAGACCTACATAAGCACTGCTACATTAAATAAGGTGAAGTGAGCCAGAAGAGTTATAAAATTCCAGCAGCATATTTGCAGTCCATGCAATTTCTGTCGCATGTTGTAGTGAGATACTTTGTCAGGTGGCGATATTCAACAAAAATCGTATGTATCAATGGAACCTATTTGTTTCCATGTTCCTTCAGTTTGCCAAACAAAATGCTTTACTACGTGACAAGTCCCCTTACTACTCCCATATGGACAAGAAAAAATGATAATTCAATGCATTTTGCACGTAATATTTAGAGGCTTAACCTTTACTCCCCCAATGATATCATATGTTATCATCAGAGTAAGGTCATACTGGCCTGATGATACCATATGGTATAATGGTGCTGATTACGAAATGAATGTGCTTTTTGGACGTTCATACTCTTATGTTTGGGTGGAAACTCTGACACAGGTCTGGAGCAAGCCTGGGAAATTCATATTGATGACCAACCTCCCCCCTCTCAGCAACATATCCATGCCACATTTCCGAACAGAGTTTCACATTTTGGCTCATTATTCAATTTGTATGACACCCAGGAACATGAAATATGTTTCAATCTCTTTGGAAACGACCATTCTTTGAAGAGAATACTAAGGTTTGCGCCTTTTCACTAAAATAGCGGGAGAAGAGGGGGCAAACCTAAGATTTTTATGTTTTTTTCATTGAAATTCGGTGGTCGTGCCCTCAAAACCCCCTTCCTCCGTTCGGCGATCTGAATTGTACACGGTTGCATGCTATGATGTTTTAGCCGAAAAACAAAACTTATCTGAAGTAGATTGCTCCCATAGTGCCAGAGTTATAACAATTTTCTGAGCAATATGCAAATTATCTATTTTAGTAAAAAAACAGTGTTTCACATTTTGGCTTATGGCACCCAAGAACATGAAACATGTTTCATTCTCTTTGGAAACGTCCATTCTTTGAAGAGAATACTAAGGTTTGCGCCTTATACCCAAAATAGCGGGAGATTTTTGTTTTTTCTATTGAAATTCGGGGGTCGCGACCCCCAAACCCCCTTCCTCGGTTCGGCGTTCTGAATTGTACACGGTTGCATGCTATGATGTTTTATCTGCAAAACAAAACTTATCCGAAGTAGATTGCTCCCATAGTACCCGAGTTATAACAATTTTCCTCCAAAAATGCAAATTACATATTTTTCATTTTAAAAAAATCACATTTTGGCTTATTATTCAACTTGTATGGCACCCACGAACATGAAACATGTTTCATTCTCTTGATAAATGTCCATTCTTTGAAAAGAATACTAAAGTTTGCGCCTTCTCCCCAAAATAGTGGGAGAAGAGGGGGGCAAACTTCAGATTTTTTTTTCTATTGAAATTCGGGGGTCGAGCCCCCCAAACCCCCTTCCTCGGTTCTGAATTGTACACGGTTGCATGCGCTTATGTTTTAGCTGCAAAACAAAACTTATCCGAAGTAGATTGCTCCCATAGTGCCCGAGTTATAACAATTTTCTGTTCCCGTGCAGAGTTCCATAACGATATCTTTAAATAAAAAAATATTAAAAAAGTCAATGAAGACAAAATTCCCTGACATTTCCCTGACTTTTTTTGACACCTCAAATTCCCTGACTTTTCCCGGTTTTCCAGGTTTTCCAGGTCTGTCGCCACCCTGTCCATGCATGTACTTCTCTAAGCCACTGCATGTTTGATATTCCCTTGAGAACAAATAAAAATAATGCTCTTGTAAGCATAATGTATGTCTCCACAACTTCTCTCTGCAGCAGTGTTGCCAAGCCTGATGCACATAAAAGAGCTAAATTTCACTACACATGGAGTTAAAACTGTCGTTCAAGGAGCTGGATTTTCGAAGGCTTGATAAAGTGCCTCCTAGGGTAATGTTAGGTGTCAAGTGGGGGCACTGTTATTACAATTATCTTTAACGTGATGACAATTTATTCTTAGTTTTCACCGTATAGATCTGGGAGCATCAAACATCTCAATAATACACCGATGGTCGTATGAAATTGAAATAATCTATTCCCGGATAACAATATTATGTCATCCACAAATCAACCACGCGCTATAAAAAAGTAGCTGGGGAGGTAAGAGGGGTGGGGGGTGGTGACACAGCCAATATAACAATATATGTATAATGTAAATTGTATAAATATGTGAGTCGGCGCCAGTGATGGCACCATAGTGGGGGCAGGGGGGAGGCAGGTGCCCCAGTTCACAGCCAAACGAGTACCTCGCTCCAAAGGAGGTAAGTTGTCAACAGTGCTCGCGGCCGCAGCAGAGGGGAGAGGCTCACAGAAACCCTCCCTCATACCTTAAAGTTCCAAAAATAGTGTCACCAGGACCTCATATTTATTTGACAGCTAATGTGGGGTTTCTATATTTCATAAGTGAAAATCCAGGACTCCACTGACCAGAAGGCTGTTGGGAAGGGGCGATGGGTTTGCTGGACCTGACAAAGTAGTATGTATGTACGCTGAAGTTATTACGGATGGTTTCCTTAACATATTATTCACACTTCTTATTAAATGGAAATTCACTTCGAAGTGTGTCACTAAACTGGTGCTTCCTTTTCGGTGCCATAATGAACTAAGCTGCTGTCTCACACTGTGGAAACTTTTATTTGAAAACTGTGTAGTGAACAGATAGGCCCCCAGACACTGACTGCTTACAGTAAGCAGCTTATTATACAATGAAAAATAATCTTTACTGAAATTCAATACTACAAACAGGGAACGGATTTATTTGTAAATACATATTTTCATATGATGCTAAAATCAATGTCGTTTTGTATTACCTTTGCGAATTGTGGTACGTATGCTCCAAAAATGCTATAATATTTTCCACATTTTTACGTATGATTTCCATATTATTCAAATATTTCCAAACATATATTCCATATTCATGCTATTATTACATTTATCCTTCTTGAGTTAAATACCAAAGGCTTATCATTAATCTGCATTCTTTTCATTTCGTACTCTCTGTTCATTTCATATCCTGACATTACGCAATGCATTTGTTATTGGGTCATTCCATATAAAATCACCTAAAGGAGGTTGTTCAAAAGTTCATTTTCACATTGTACCCATCCTGCACCATGGCCATGCAGTGTAAGGTGTCATGATTTGGGCTCCGGGTATAGGATGCACGTAGGTTCTAGTCTCCTTGGGAAAGCATAACAACTTTTCTCCTGAGATTTCGGCCTGTGTATGGGAGCGGCTGCCACCCACCATTAAGAGAAAATTAGGGAGCTATGAGAGAGTAGCGTAACTCAGTCAAAGGAACCTACATAAATAACTGGGGGTTTGCAGTGCTGACCACACGTCATCCCGTAGCTGGTTGGATATCTCCCAACTCGGCAGGTGAGAGAGGGGTCGGCAGTCAGTAGGTTAGGCCCTGACCCTCACAGGCTGTTTCGCCACAGGTTATTAATGTTATTTTTTTATGTTTTTGAATTGTGTGAGGTGCATTTTGCTACCATGTTTTGATGCGAAATAAACTGCAAAATGTGAAATAAACTCTTAAACACAAAATTTAGAAAATAGGAATTGTAGCTTTCATGACGAAGTGATTCGAACAAGTGTTATCAGATTACCAGCCAGGTTAAGTCGATGTTGGCTTCCAATGTTTCGAGTGACAACACCGACTATTTCTTGGCTGGTAAACCAAGAACACTTGTTGGAACAAAATTTAGGGTTCATTTACAGACATTTGAATTATCCTGTGAGCTATGCAAATCAAGGAAAATTGATTAATCCTGCTGAAAATATTTGAGAAACAAAAATGGACTCCTTTACACAGGAATAAACTTAGTACTCTGATAATTATATAAATGTGCTATTACAAGCGAAATATTAATTTTGTGCAATAAGTATAGATTTTACATCAAATTTAGGATTTTATCCACCATTGTAACAAGGAAATACCATTTTATACTGCTTTTGATCCCGAAATATGCCCAGTCTTGTACCGAAATCTTGATCTCTTATTTACCATAAATGTGTGGCTCTAGTAAGAACTATTTTCAGAAATCTGTAAATTGTTTCTTCTCAACATCTGAAGTATGCTTGTATGTTTCCCAGATAAAAAAATGTAGCTGCTTTCAAAAAAACTCGTACAAGATCCTTCACTGAACAGTAATATCAATCTCCGAGTTTATATTTACAACACTTGAAGATCTCCTTTGCAAAACGAGACAACTGTTTCAAAACTTCTAAACTATCTTGAAAGAGATAACACATCATAAGTAATGACATTTCACCATTAGGTTGTATAACCCACAGAATTCTGCTCGATCTCTAGATCCATAAGATTTGTCATTGCTTCGTGCATGCAAAAACTCTACAAGAACAGGAATGTCTGACACCACAATTGAAATTAATGACTTAAAATTAGGAATGGGACAGATTAATCGGTACTCTGTTGGTATTGGCCGATATAGACATATTGGTGTATCAGTAAATTACTGATTATTGTACCCATTCAATATATATCTATAAATATCTTATAACTTGTCTCGCACCGTGACTGTGCGGTCTAAGGCATCGTGCTTTGGACTCTGGATACGGGACGTGCACAGGTTCGAGTCCTGGGGGAAGCTAACAATTTTTATCCTGAGATTTCAGCCTGTGCATGGCACCGGTAGCCATCCACCATCATGAGGAGTATGAGAAGCTACGAATGAGTAGCGTAATCCAGTCTACAAGAGTAGAAAGTCTGACACCACAGTTGAAATGAGGCCATGATATAAAATACAAAGATTCTGGTTAAACTTCAAGAACAAACGCAACACAGAGCTCTATTTAAGCAGGACAACTAGTTCTTATTCAATCTGACTTTAAGAAACCTTGTATGAGCCCTGAATATTCGCTGCACCATCTGACGCAAATCCAATTAGTTACTTTTTTTTAATATTTCCTCCGAAATACCATCCATACAATAGTGATCTTATGAACCATAAAACTGAAAACATTTTCTTTTTCCAAAACCTCTGCACCCAACGACAATGTAAACAAGTAAACAATGGACTATTTACAAATAGAACTTTAGATGTGTAGTCAGATACATTTGTTTTTAAGGTTAATATACTGTTTTCCGAATGATTTTTCAACTGTGTTAGTTCCATACTTAAGAAATAGTATACTGTATGCTTTCAATTCCCTTTTCTTTGAGGGGGATGTAAGAACATCCCTGGCAGGGATAAAAATAATTGTCTTTTGCCAGGGATAATTTTTTTGTGGGGGGAAATTATAGGGTCAAAAGGCTATTCATGTGTGATTAGGACATGGACCACAATACATCCATGTATTTAGCGCTGTACAATAAAACAGTTATATGCAATAAATGTATCTCTTAATATTATATTTTACTCTCGGAATATAAAATAAAACTTGTTTACAACATATTCAAACTCTCTATTACTTCATTTTATTTCTGCATGATGTAGATTTTCCTTTTGTCAGTGTTGCAATGTATAAACTGAAATGTCCAGAATTTTGTAACACTACCCCTGCCCATGCCTTCTGAAAGTATTTGTGATTCAAATTATCTGATGTGTAATCTGGTGCGATTTGTGGAAACTAATGTATGTAGGACATTATGCCGTGTTGAAGTCATTCAAAACAGGAGGAAGATGCAAAAATGTACCATCTACTGTTCAGTTTTTGACTGTAAATAATTGTATGGGTCATAACAGATGACAAATTTTCATGTGTTTCCACCCCTCGGAATCAACAAAGTGAAATTTGTAAATAAATCAGAGGAAACGGGCTTGATTGACAGATAATACTGAAATGCAGCAAGAAAACCATGTTTACAAGAGTCCGCTCACTTCATTTTTTGAAAGAAGATTGTACTTCATAAATAAAAGTTTCTCTTTCTTTCGAAAAGTCATGAAGTGTAATGCAACCAGATAAATAATGTATTATGTATGAGATGTGGAACAAAGGCAAGTTGATTAAGTGCAAAGATCAAAATAGTTTGAGAATGAAATAATGTCTTAATTGTAACCAGAAAGAGGAAAGAGATATATTAATACTGCTGTTTCATTCAGAAAAATGTCCTTTTTCACTGCAGATAGCCTGCTCATGAAACTCTAATGTATTATTATTTATAATATGAAACGGCAATGATATATTTGCATATCTTTTTTCCAACTTTGAAAGTACGGGCAATTTTATTCTTTTCCTTCTTTTCCAAATCATCTCCAAGAGCCCCAGTTATTATAACATGAGGTGCAGATGATACAGCACTGCTTTGGTAGACCAGTGCATAAATATTATTTACATCTATGTTTCTTGTGTTCTTCTTTCTTTTTGCCAATCATAATTAAATACATTGCCATCAGCACAGCTTCACCTTTGTCATAGTTCATGGAATTCACATCGCATTTGCAATATTTACAAATATCACGTAATTCACCATGTCCACATGCAACTACTAACTGAGAGTAAACAGAGGATGTATCTTACAGGCATTGGCCATATTGGAAGTGGTAATATTAATCGCAAATCCTTTGGAACTGTAAAAAAAGTTACAAAAAAATAGCATGCATTCCTTACTGGAAGTCTTAGTTTAACCTTTAGTGGACCGAGGCTTGTGTGCCTGGAAAGTCTGCAGACCTTTTCAAGAGCGCTGCAAAGTTCAAAACAAACTGTAGCTCTAGAACTAATTGTCGTAAAGAGATGGAAACAGTTTTGTTTTCTTTCTTAAAAACAGTGGAGTGGAGTTAAAATATCTACATTATGCCTCCCAATAATTGGTGTTAAAGGAAAAAGAAAATTGCTTTTTTTTTTTTTTTAAATGGCATACACAATAAACCAAAGTTAACGAAAAATATAGTATATAGCAGTTGTGCATTCCTACAATTATGCAACGATTCATTGAAAACAGACTGATACTTCTTGACTAAAAAAATAATGTATAAGAGCAGCAGTGTTGCCAGCAGATGAAACAATATCTGGAATTTTGCTTACAGCATCGGACCTATGGATGCTGAATGAACCAAATTTAGAGGGAAGCACAAAAAAAAGACTGCTATTTGAGGATATGTGATGGTCCTGTTCCAATTTTTAAAAAATGGAAATTACGGCATTCAAAAATTTTGTGTAATTTCCAAAAATTTTTAAATTTGGGCCTTTACCCCCGGACCTTAATTGTGGCATGTTGCTTAAAGTATTCCTCTTTACTTTTTATTGCATGTACAATTTAAATTTTTCCAAACAATGCCAGAGCTGAGGAGTTATAGCCCTTTATTTTCAATTTGTTCCATAGTAATAAAATGGAATCAAAGGACTTTATCAAACAGCACTTGTTAATAATAGTAATAACGGCCATACTGTTTTGTAATTCGAATATGTAATACCTTGAGGGATATACTAATGCACAAAAAGACAGAAATGAAATACCGTGAATAGTTTTTTTAAGAAATGGCTTGTTAGTTATGCCACGTGATCATGGCAAATTTCGAAAATTGGGCCTTTGCTTCCATGTCCCCCCTAGACCCGTAATTGTCACACATTGCTTAAAGTGTTGTTTTGTTATTACATGTATTTTTTTTTCAAAGAAATGCAGTATAGCGATTTTTATAAATCTATCCCATAATATTGCAGGAGTAACAAAAGACTCTCAAGCTCTGCTTGATAATAATAGTAACAATGGATATATTATTTTGTAATTCAAATATGTCGTACCTTCATATGTATACTAATGAACGAAGAAGACAGAACTGAAATATTGTGTGTAGTTTTCAAGAAATGGTGCCTTAATTGCTGCCTCACGGTGCTGGTACACATTTGTACCAGCCGGCCGCTGAAGGTTACACTTCATACTGTTTGTTACAAATTGATTATACTTCAGCAATTTCTTCACATTATTTTTTCTGCTTTTAACATTACAAAGTATCCACGAAGTAAAAATGTAACTGTGCTGAATGGTGTCAAACTTCAATATGTGGCCTACTAATAAGAGATCCAGTGATGACAACTCGAAATATTATGCAATCATGTGGATAGATATAGTCAAATTGTCCTTCACTATGGTGGACAATCTGCAAATTTTGTGGGATCAGACACAGAATAAGAAATGTGATAAGACTTACCTCCACCTTTGCACTATTTTGGAAGATGGTTTGTGCTTTGTGAGTCAACTGGGCGAAGCATGAGCTAAGGGTTGCCATTTTCTGACGAGCAGTGTACAGAAGATCAGAATCCTCTGCATCCAAATCAGCTTTAAAAGGAATACACATGCATTATTCACCATTTCTTACAATGCCTCATTACATCATTATCAGGAAGATTAAGAAAAGTCATATCAAAATGTAACTACAGTACAAAGTCATTATTCATTAGAGATAATATAATGATCATCAAGGAACGGATTTATATGTAGTAAAAATGTGCTAAATACAGGGTGGGCACAAAGTCATATGTAAATACATATTTAGATATTTTCACCAAAATATGGAGTTATATGAGGCTCAGTCAATAAATAACGAGGCAGAGGATATTACACCAAAACTATGGTAGTTAGAAATGGGTCTGGACCCAAAATGGAGGTGCAGGTGTGACGAAACTGATTTGTGCACGTTTTCCCGCTAGATGGTGTTACGTGTCTGGCAAGGTAAGTGCAAAGGCTGCTAACCAAGCAGTGGCCGTGTCCAGTCAGATTCCCCTCCACCAAAAAAGTTCTAGACCCTGCACACTAGTGCTGGTCACCGGCAAGGTGATGCTTTCGTTCTTCTTCGATCACAAGAGACCGCTTCTTGTCGACTTCCTAGAGCATGGAACTACAGTCAATGAGCAGCGGTATTGTGAAACGTTAACGTAGCTCAGGAAGGCAATCAAATCGAATCGTCCTGGTCACTTTTCTCGTGATGTTGTCCTATTGCACAACAACGCTAAGGCAAAGGAATGTCTGAAAAAAATCAAGTGGGAAGTCCTGAGCCAACACCCCTTACCCTGTAATCCAAATCTGTTGCTGTGTGACTTCCACATCTTCGGTGAGCTCAAAAAAAGCACTGCGAGGACAACGGTTTCAATCGGACGATGGCATCAAGGAGTATGTGCGCAATTGGTTCCAACAGCAGCCAAAGAAGTTCTACGAGCATGCCATTTTGTGACTGGTGTCTCAATGGGATAAATGCCTAAACAGTGGCAGACAATACTTCTGAGGTTTGTTACATAAGTACTGTGAAATATCCTCTGCCTCGTTATTTATTGACTGAGCCTAATATATGGACTTAAACTTGTAAAAAATCAACTTTTTAATAATATAAGGCACTACATTCGTAACTCTTGAGTTGTTTAAAAACAATTGATTGTGCTTCTCTCGGCATTGTAACTATTACCATGACTGTCTTGAAGAGAAACAGAAGCGAATCCTGTAAATGTGCCACAAAATTGTTGCTTCTGTGCTGCTGTCGGGTGCACAACTACTAGCAAGGGTGGGGTTAGGAATGGGCTGCTCCACTTGGGACTCTCTTCCAACGTTGCCAAAATAACGTTTGTAATAACTAGGAGCTGATACATAAGACCTTGTTCTCTATCCTTGACAAAAATTGTAAAGATAAGGTACTGATCAAAATTTCATATCGGCCCATCCCTAATGTACAGGCATGGAAATTATTCACTTGCGTATGTATGTATGTATGTATGTATGATGTTTGTGTGTGTGTGTGTGTCACATGCTCTGTCAGAATGATGTGATCACATTCAGGATGTGATCAACTAGATAATAGACTTCATACTATGGGAATGAGAGATGCGCTAATAGATAATTCAGGTGCTCACATTTTTCGCGAAGCTGTTTTATGTAATTTTCTATTAACGAATTCCAACGAGAATGGTGGCAGTGGCTACCGAAATTAATAGAAAATTACTTAAAACAGCTTCGCGAAAAATGTGAGTACCTGAATTAGATAATAGACATTAAAAAAAAATCTGCACTGATGTATTAACTGTAGTTTAAGAAATATGCCCAATTTATCAGAATTTATTGTTGGGCACACATGGAGTCACACTGATATATTGACAACACATAGAGGATTTATCTGTCGATGCATCCAACATTAAACTTACATACTTTTCATTTTGCAGTTTGCTGATTTATTCTTTTCTAAGTACTCAAGTAAAAAGTGGGATGAACGAAGAGTAAGAAATTGTTACTGATTCCATGGAATGTGCACGATGTTGATATAAAAATATTATTTGCTAACTTACGCTGTACTTCAATTTGAACTTAGAATCTTCAAAATTTCGTACATAGAAATTAAAAAATACCAACAATACAGAAAAATATCAGTCGTCGGGCTGATTCTTCGAGCCCTGGCAATAACATCCAGTTTAGTTTCTGATGCCTAATACTGTCCTCTGCCACATGTTAGTGCAGTACGTGCTAGTTTCTGAAATATTCATACTTTGGAATAATCCAATAAAAATAGTCTTAATTCTGCTCTGATATGTGGCAGAGGACAGTTACTGAAAACTGCCAACTCATCATTTACAAATTGTTTTTTGTACTATGCAGCATTTGGTATTGCAGGAATGGAAATTGTTGCATTTCTTCCTCAGGTATCTGCAACTTCCACTTGCCTATCTGTACTATTTATGTACTTCTGTACCATTCTTGAATATTCAACTCACTGCAAACGGTAAGTTAATAAAAAAAAAATGTTTCTTTTGTGCTAAGCATGCACTCTGTCATCTCTGCCAATCATACAAAGCCACAATAATGTCTTACGAACACAGAAACTTATTGGTTTGCATCATCACCACAAAGGATGTGAACATTGTGAACAACCATAAACTGTCTGGTTTGAAAAATGGAACAACACAGCACCAATAATAGAAAACAATGTTCATTCTTCTACGAATACACTAGAAGTCACCTGCCGTCTACTATTTACTTTCTGAGCATCCAAATTCTTTTGTGTTGTTGATTTTTAGTAATTTTAAGTCACTTTTCTATGCTTGTATTAATACAATAATAAGGAATGATGATGACTAGATGCAATTGACTGAGCAGTAATCTTCTTGTATGGTTTCGAAATGTGAAAAATTTCACAAATTCCGTCTACACAATCTGTGCTCAAGATTACAAAAGGCTGACATTAAAACATTTACAAAACTGTATTTCCACACTTACTCCAATCCACATATCTGAGTTTATGTCACTGCTGCTCAATAATAAATATGTTCACTGGGGAAAGTGTTACCCAAGATGCATTTTTTATGTCAAAAGCTGCATTATTAGCATGAAATACAAAGGTTACTACAAAAGTTTCGGTAAAACCGTCAAAGCCGGGAATCGAATATCTTCAAATTTACAGGAGAAAGTACTTACGGAATTGAGTTTCTGTGTAATTATGGAAGGTCATAGAAGGTCGCATTTTTCAATGTATTTGGCTGCTAATTCATGTATTTTTCTATAATAATGTCAGTCCGATGCACGAAAGCTGTTGCTTGCATTTCCATCCATGTACTTGAACCGGATGTTGCAAGCATCTGATGAAGTAATCCCCGGTAAGTGTTTCCAAACACACAATTTTTTCACTATATTCCCCAACCTAATGCGATGTTTTAAAGATTGTGGGTGCCCCAGTTCCTATTGGTTCAACAGGAAGGCATCACTCAATATCAAAGGAAGATACTGATACAGTTGAACAAATTGTTAGTTCATTGAATTGCTAATTTCAGTTCTAAGCACAGTGCACAGAAATGGTATGCTTTGGAACCTGTAATATGTTTTGGAACTTGCACATATATTTTGGAAGTTTTAATTTGTTTTGAAAGCTGTGTCTGTTACTTGTCTTTATGAAGAATTAAAATGCCATGTCAAATAAGACTAGATTTTCATTTCATAAGACCAATATGTCAGAAAGTGGTGATGGAAACTGGTTTAATGCATGGCACAATTTTCAATTGTTTATAAAACCTGTTAAACTCAAAAGTGGAAGTTCTCCTTCTCAGAGAATATACTACTGTATGGTACTGATCAACAGTAAAAAAATCAAAATTTTTGGGATTGGCATTTTTGAAAAAAATATTATTTTCGATTTTTCAAAAAAAAAATCAGAAGGCAACAGCAAGAAAACTTGGACACATATTTCCAAACGGAGGTCATCATTTTAATTAGAAACTTATTCTCTTTCAAATACAAAAAACAGCAACAAAATATCTTGAACCGTTCCAGAGATAGAGCATTTTAATATTTTGCCAAAAATCGCATGTGAGAAATGACACCCGAGGTCAGTGACGTGCACTGAGGAGTAGCTAGTCTAGCAGAGATAGATCAATCAATCTCAAATCTCTAATTATTTTCAAATCACAATATTTATTGTTTTGTTCAAGCCACAGTTCATATGCAGCACCTTTTTTTTCACGCGCTTCTCGTCCCTCGGTGCGTTCAGCGGCCTAGCTCGCTCTTTCTCCGCCTCACATTTCCAGGTAGAAACGGGTTTTCGAAGGGAAAGGGAAGATTTCTGCCTGTACCTCTCTTGGCCCCTCGCCCCCCGCTTCCATGGTTGAAAGCCCGTGGTTTCAGGTCCTCCAGTCTATCTCCTATAGGACAGATAGGGGATTGGGTTCCCTTCGATTCCTTTGTAAATTCTCTAAAGAACTAAGGGGAAATTTTTCTGCAGTACTTATGATCTCTGTATTTACACTACTTTTTACACGTTGTACAATATGTATGTATAATATGGGATGTACTTTTATTATTTATGCAATTGGAATGTCTTATGTGCAGACAAAAATGTTATGCTTTTTTTTAATATGGAATATATAATAATTAAATAACAAATATTTGCTCACGCTCTCTCTTGCTCTCGTTTTAGTAGTGTTTTATTTAAATATACTAATCTCTTGGCCTCCAATAAAAAAAATAGATAAGCTAAACAATCATAAATACGGATGTATTTATTTGAGCAAGTGAACGCGCGTTCTAATTCTTGTTGTTGGTTTGGTTTATTTTACTTTTCTACCACATTTGGTTATCGCGTAAATGAGGATGAGTGATGATATGATGAACAGACCTCACAAAGAACAATTCAGGCCGGAATTCGTGACGAGCCAGCATTCTTGTTCTTATGTGTTGTACTCTGCCTGCAGTGAATAATGAAAAAATTAGAAATGAAAAATGTATCCCAGAACTCAAAAAGCCAAATGAATATCATTGAAGAAAGTAGAAAAAAAGGTTTGTTTAAGGGTGTGTTTTGTTACCCATCGCTTTTTCTAACTGTATAGATTTAATCGGAATAAGTAGCTAAGAGCTTGGAAAGTCGTGAGGGACAATCATAGACAGAGAATTCTAGGCTCCTGATTTCACAGTGCCCTGCAGATGCACTGGGAGGAAATTATTTGTATTTTCTTCTCTCTTCCATCGCTTTACCTAATTTCTGCTATGACCAGAGCTAGGAATTTTAGGTGCAAAAATTTGCCAATAAGGGTGCAAAAAAGGTGCCAATTTTTGTACAAAAAAGGTGCTAAAATAGGTGCTAATTTTCAGATGTAAAATTTAGTGTGAGCAGTGCATACATACGTATATGATTCAACTTGTCCGGATAAACACATAAGAGTATTCTCTGGTTTTAAATCGTTTAATATAACTAAGCAAAGAAAATTCTCTGATACATTAGAAAGCGACATAAAGGAAAACATGCTACTTTTTACTTGCTTAGAATTAGTCATCTCGAAATCTGTTAAAATAGATTACATTCAAAATTTCTATGTTCCTCTGAGTGAGGCTATATCTGCGGTCACTAAGCAGATACTTGTAAGTTGAAAAAGAACGTTCGAAGTCAACAGACACAAGTGATGCGTATTTTGTTTTCAACTGGTAATCCACATCCTTGTTGGTTGCGACTTCTTGAACATCAGGGTTTTTGGCTAAACTTTGTTCTAACTTCCTTTCCCGGCCCCTTGCAGCTCTCGTTGCACATCCATCAAAACAGCCCACTGTGCTTCCTTTTCAGGACACTGCTCCTCCAGTTTTGTGATTGCAGTAGTAAGGAAAGGAAAACCACAATATAGAGTTCATCTTGTAATTCCTGTTTAAGTGCAAGTTTTTTGGCTTTTTCTACAGCTGAGGAATCACTAGGCAAAGCATCTAAAAATTTCGATATTGTATGGAAATGATTGCAAATAAACACTGCAGCTTTTAACCATGTACCCCATCTAGCGAGGATGGGAGAGGGTGGTAGTGGAAGTTTCGTAATTTCTACGCAGGGTGGCTACAAACAAGCAGAAATAAAATTCCCTGACTTTTCCAGGACAAAATTTACATTTTTCCCTGACAATTACAAACTAAACTAAATCGATCTTTTTTGCAAATGGAAATAATAAACTCATGCTAAGTACCAATATTATCTTATATTAAATTGACTTAATTTCTCTATTCTCTATGATTTCAATTCATACTGCAAAATAGTGAAAATTATTACAATTCACAAGCTAAGGAAGGATTTTGGAATTTTGTCATACGCAGTAAGTTTAAAATAAAATACTTGATTATTTTTAAAGTTACTACTAAATGAGATAAGAGTGATTGATTAAGAAATACAATTTGTAATTTATCAGTCTCCTTATACATTCTCTGTATTATATGTTGATATTTCCACTGAGGTTTGGAACCCTCTGCTTGCAAAAACTATGAGTGCGGACTCATTTTTCAATACATAAAGCTACTTCTCTCTTCTCTGAAAGCAAACAACTTAACTCTTGCATATAAGTGAAACAACTGAATCGAACAAAAGAAAGTGTCATATTTCCTTACATTATCGATGGGACTTCTGCTTCAGTACAGTATATCCAAGTGAAGTGCTGTGAAACTGACAACATGCAGTTATACCATTAATGCTGACGAAAAGGGTATGTAAGTATTAGAAATTTAACGCAAGGAATTTATAGAATTGCATTGTATAGGTACCTGATTTAGCTAACCAACACATTAAAACAGGAACACTCTAATAATAAAAGCTTCTGAAAGTTCATATACGAGGGGCATCCTGAAAAAGCTCCAATGGTGCCTATACGCAACACTAGTGGTCGGAGAGCGACACCCACACATACAGGCAGGAAGAAGTGGCATGTAGCTGTAATCTGGTACAGTTGCAATATAGCCGGTTTAAGACGGTTCTAGGTTAAAGATTGCAGCTCTCATTAAGTCTTTCACCGACTGCGATGTAGCCTACATTGCACGCTCAGAATTTGGCACTGAGCAATCGTGTGAGTTGTGCAGACCGGACGTCGTGCGTGATAGTATGGTCAGACGATGGTGCAGACAATTCACGGAAGGCCAATCGAATGTGCACAACCCCATAGAGCTGAGTACACACGGGCCCTTTGCATCACTTCAGGTGAGAGATCTTAGACCACTCCCTGTACAGCCCTGGCCTTGAATGTACCTACTTTCAACTCTTTGTTTAACTGAAGAGGTTTCTGGCAAGGCAACGATTTGACAGCTACATTGCGGTAGAGAGAGTTCCAGTCTTTGCTGTCAGACACATATACCATGGGCATACAAAATTTAGTGCCATGCTGCGACACTTGCCAGAACAACGGTGGTGATTATGCCGAAAATTTTTCCCAAAATTTACATTTTCATTTTAGCGCATTTTCTGGCAAATATCTGAAATTATACCTTCATGGTGTTTTTAAACTACTGTTTCAAATTGTAAGTCACATGGCTTATGCCTCTTCGCGAGAGTTTGATATCTTGAAAGTTATTTTGGGAAAGTTATTTTCCATACACCTTTATTAATTTTAAGGTAAGGATTTTAGATAATGGAATTTTGGTGTGGAGTTAGAGCCCCACACTTTCTTGATCACGGCTGAAGGTGGGGTAATGTGATCAGCACCACACTCCTGGCTACCTTTATCCCTCAAAGTTTCCTCAAGGAACCAGCTTCATATGATGCTGGGTGGGCGCCGGATCAGTTTGAATAGGTGGAAAACATCCCGGTTCTCCCCCGCAGAGGATCGACCCCGGGTCTCTCACATAGTAGTCAGATGCCCTAACGACTGAGCTCCATTATTACTCACTCGACAAATGCCGATAGTGCGCACTTAGCTTGGTAATTCAAAACATATCTCGTGCGACAAATTCGAAGATGTGGCTCCCGTGTGACGGTAGATACACACTCGATCTCCTGTTGAACCCTGCCACTTTGCTCTGTGATGCAAATGGTTTAGATAGAAGTTGAAAAAATCGTGGGAAATAAATTATTTAATGTGGCTGTCGGAATTATTCCACGTACGTATAACTCTATAGTTTACTCTTGAGTAAAATGTTGGAAAACTTACATGTTCTATGTACACAAACATGGCCTAGAAAAGACAAGGGTGTTAGATTTCATGGAATTTTTCATTGTTTTAGGACATTTCTTTAAAAAAAATCGCTAAAAATTCCTATAATTCGCATTATTTCGATATTTCGAATGGGCGAAAAATGTGTCCAGACATTACTGCACATTCCTAAACATAATTTCGCAGCAATTACCATTTTTCACGGTTTTGGAGTTTGCAAAAAATCAATGTACCTACTAATTGGAAATTACTTTCTGGCCACCCCTCGTATAAATCAGTAGATGGAAAGTGAAAATTTAGCAGGGCTGGCAGAGAAAAGTCAATTCTTGAAGGAAGTGATGATTGAATAATTCGAGTAAATATGATATTAAAATATTTCCGTATTTATTATTAGTATTTTATTTCATAATATTGGACATTAACTTCACTCAGTGAGAGATTTAAGACCATCTCTCACGAGATTAAACAGACAACACAGAGAGTGGCGTTAATTTCATTGCAATACTAGTGTTGCAGTAAATTTGAGGTTGGGAGCATGCACTTGCCAATTTTTAAAACGTTCACCAATGCAGATTTATGTTTCACTTTTTCGTGATAGTATTTAATATATATCCCGTTTGGTTGGATTCTTCTTGATATCTAAGAATATTGCAATGTCATTGTAAACGTATGTTAACTTGTGCGAAACCAGTAATATGTCAGGATGATAAAAGAAAGCCTTCGCAAGCACTGCTACATTCAATAAGGTGAAGTGAGCCAGAAGAGTAATAAAATTCCAGCAGCATATTTTCAGTCTAAAGCTCTTCTTGTTTATGCATGCGATTTTTGTTGTATGTTTCAGTCCATTCAATTTCTGTTGCATGTTGTAGTGAGATACTTTGTCGGGTGGCGATATTCGACAAAAAATCGTATGTATCAATGGAACATATTTGTTTCCATGTTCCTTCAGTTTGCCCAACAAAATGCCTTACTACGATGTCCGACAACTATCGGACGGTGCCACACGCTCTTATCCCCTCCATCTGTCGACAGGCCCCCTTACTATTCCCATACGGACAAGAAAAAATGATAATTCAATGCATTTTCCACATAATATTTCGAGGCTTAACCTTTACTCCTCCGATGATACCAACCATATGGTATCATCAGAGTAAGGTCGTACTGGCCCGATGATACCATATGGTATCATGGTGCTGACTACGAAATGAATGTGCTTTTCGGACCTTTATACTCTTATGTTTGTGTGGAAACTCGGACACAGGTCTGGAGCAAGCCTGGGAAATTCATATCGATGACCAACCCCCCCCCCCCCCCTCTGCAACATATCCATGCCACATTTCCGAACAGAGTTTCTTTCACATTTTGGCTCATTATTCAACTTGTATGGCACCAAAGAACATGAAACATGTTTCATTCATTTGAGAAATATTCATTCTTTGAAAAGAATACTAAAGTTCACACCTTCTTCCCAAATAGCGGGAGAAGAGGGGGTAAACTCCAAATTTTTATGGTTTTTTTTTTCCTTGAAATTCGGTAGTCGCTCCCCCCAAACCCCCTTTCCTCGGTTCGGCGATCTGAATTGTACACGGTTGCATGCTATGATGTTTTATCTGCAAAACAAAAATCCGAAGTAGATTGCTCCCTTAGTGCCAGAGTTATAACAATTTTCCTCCAAAAATGCAATTACCTATTTTTTGTAAAATAAAAAAAAGGCTTCTTATTCAACTTGTATGGCACCCAAGAACATGAAACATGTTTCAATCTCTTTGGAAACGTTCATTCTTTGAAGAGAATACTAAGGTTTGAGCCTTCTTCCCAAAATAGTGGGAGAAGAGGATGTAAACTCCAGATTTATATGTTGTTTTTTCATTGAAATTCGGTGGTCGCGCCCCCAAACCCCCCCTTCTTCGGTTCGGTGTTCTGAATTGTAAACGGTTGCATGCTATGATGTTTTAGCTGAAAACCAAAACTTATCCGAAGTAGATTGCTCCCATAGTACCCGAGTTATAAAAGTTTTCCTCCAAACATGCAAATTACCTATTTTTCGTAAAAGAAGAAAAATCACATTTTGGCATATTATTCAACTTGTATGGCACCAATGAACATGAAACGTGTTTCATTCTCTTGAGAAATGTCCATTCTTTGAAAAGAATACTAAAGTTCGCACCTTCTTCCCAAATAGCGGGAGAAAAGGGGGTAAACTCCAGATTTTTATGTTTTTTTCATTGAAATTCGGTAGTCGCTCCCCCCAAACCCCCTTTCCTCGGTTCGGCGTTTTGAATTGTACACCGTTGCATGCTCTGATGTTTTAGCTGCAAAACAAAACTTATCCGAAGTAGATTGATCCCTTAGTGCCCGAGTTATAACAATTTTCCTCCAAAAATGCAAATAGTTATTTTTCGTAAAAAAAAAAAATCACATTTTGGCTTATTATTCAACTTGTATGTCACCCAAGAACATAAAACATGTTTCATTCTCTTGAGAAGTGTCCATTCTTTAAAAAGAATACTAAAGTTTGCGCCTTCTCCCCAAAATAGCGGGAGAAGAGGGGGCAAACTCCAGATTTTTTTTCCATTGAAATTCGGGGGACGTGCTCCCTAAGCCCCCTTCCTCGGTCCGGTGTTGTAAATTGTAGACCGTTGCATGCACTGATGTTTTAGCTGCAAAACAAAAGTTATCCTAAGTAGATTGCTCCCATAGTGCCAGAGTTATAACAATTTTCGTCAAAAGAGTGTTCGAAGTCAATGATGACAAAATTCCCTGAGATTTCCCTGACTTTTTTTGACACCTCAAATTCCCTGACTTTTCCCGGTTTTCCAGGTTTTCCAGGTCTGTCGCCACCCTGCTACGTACTTCTGTATTCTAAAAGGAGCCTTTTTCAGTATTTTCTTAATGCTAGAAACAAATTCGTTCACATATGTATATTCATCTTTAAGAGCTTCACAAACTCAATGCAAAGCATGAACAATGCAGGTCACATGTTTTAAGTTAGGATACATATTCTTCAGATTAGAAAATGCAGCTAACATGTAAGATACTTAGTCTGTAAGAACTAACCACACTCTATCATATTTTACTCCCTCCGGCCACAATACAAAACATGTATCATTGAAACTTTGCATTACACTTGCATTATCTATTTTGCCTAGAAAAGCATGGGTTTCACTTGATGTCCATTGAGAGGTAAAAAAAAAGGTAAAGTGTTCCCCTGTGCATAGCACCATGCCATGAAGGCGTATAGGGGGTGTGGGGGTAACGCCCCACACTTTCTTGATCCGGTCGTGAGTGGGGGTGATGTGATCAGCACCACGCCCCTGACCGCCTTTACCCCCCAGGGTTTCCCCCAGGTACCCATGTTATTTGACGCTGGGTGGACCCCGGGGCCGCTTCCACCGTTAGAAAAGTTCCCGGATTTGAACCGGCCGGGGATCAAACCCGGACCTTGAGCATGGCAGTCAGACGCGTTACCGACTGAGCCACCTCCATTGAGAGGTGCTACTAAAATGTTCAAAACGTACCTGTTTTGCCTATCTGTGGTTTCATCTAGTATGAAATAGACTGGATGGTCAGCTACTACTTGCCTGATCTGCGAGATTCTAGCTTCATAAAGAGGTTGAAGGTAAGATTTCCTTAAGGTGCTCTCATCTGGAACTGACTTCCCAGTATATTTTTGCAAATATGATTTCATGACTGGATTGTTAAGTTTAGAAAGAGGTATTCCACACGCTATAAATGTCGTTGCTGTCTCACTGAAAAATTCATTTGTATTTCTGGAACTCGAAGATGCAAGCGCCTCACCAATGAATTGCTGTCGCTTCCCACCTTTACCATCTCGTAGTTCTTTATTCCTGACGTGCTTCCCACTTTGTAGATTCTGCACAACCCGAGTGCGTTGGTGTTTATCATCAACAGCAATAGAAATATCACACACATCACACCTCAGAACAGATCCATCACTCTAAATGCCGTCACCACTAAACTGTTTAACAATGTCCTGTAGTTTCCCAACATTTACTTTATGTTTTGGCATGGTGAACAAGCAAACCCGATGCATCAATCAGTCGATCACAAACTGCAGTTACCTTGCTCGCTGAGACGGGAGAAGGAAACTAAAACAAAACAGCTTTCCTACAACAATTTGTAAACAATACAGCATAGGACAAAAAGAGCACAACTTCTAGCAATTGTAACGCGTCATTGTTGGCACTGTTTAAAGTCTGCGCGCTTACTACATTAACGTCCAAGAACTGAAGAAAGCCGATTCATTGTTGTGCGGTAAACAAGAATCGCGTGCCAAGAAGCCGTGCCTCGAATGTGGATGGGGTTAAACAGCGCGCGAGTTGTATTAAAAAAGATGATAAAGATGCAAAAAGGGCGAAAAGGTGCAAAAGGTTCTGAGATTGTGAAAAAGGTGGAAAAGGTTCTGAGATTGTGAAAAAGGTGCAAAAAGGTGCAACCGAAACACCATGAGTAGAGTTCAATACATGCTTATTTTGGTGATGAGTCACTTTTTTACCCATTTTCACACAAAAAAATTTAAGGTGCAGCACCTAAAATTCCTAGCTCTGGCTATGACGATGAACGTTGAATAAATTAAACGGGTGAAGAGTGGTTGCAAAGAAACACTCATGCAAAGGCCAGGGCTCGAGTCCGGAACCTTCAGTAATGAGATCGTGAGATAGGGAAATTAGGGAAATCAAGCAATGCAATTTTTTTGAAAAAACGTTAATCATATATAAAGATGATATTTCAAAAATTCAATTGAAAATTACTACTCAGGAAAAATGCAGTTTGCTTTACCGATACCCACGTATCCGAATGGTTAGCGCCTTCCTCACATGTTTGTTGTCGGCCGACCTCCGTGGGGAGTGCAAGTGGTCCCGGATCTGTACCCGATGGAGGTATATAGTGGTTCGGATCCCACGTTAAACTATAGGTCTAGTTCCGATTAGCTTTTCTGTGTATAAAATGGACTTAAAACGTCAAATCAACCATCAAATCAACAACCGTGGGGGTGTGGTTACCACAGCGTGCTACAAAGCCCGTTGGGCACGCCACTCATTGCTACCTCAAGTGTCGACGTCACCGCACGTCACTGCCCGAGGTGCTATCTTTGGCGACCTGTATCTCGGGCCAGGAATTTTTTTGGACAAAAAAAAAAATACGGGTTTCTTACTTTGTCCTGACTTTTAACATATGTTTCATTCAATAACATCTGAGACTATGAAGGTAATCCTCCTGCCTGAATTGATATGGACTATGCCTGAGGCTTTTATCAGTCACATAGTTACACATATTATTTTGCATCTTCTGATCCTATTGCAGTCCCAGAATGATTTTTTTTATATGTTTTAGAGTATGGCATGAGGGACCAAATATATTTTTTTCACGATTTTTGGTGATGACGTGTTTTGAGATATTCATGGTCAAAAGTCAAGGTCACATGACAAAGTTGTATTTTTATCCAAAGGTAAGCTTCTTATATGTCACTGGAAAGCTAGTTCAATTTCTTGTACAATAAGCTTTATTTGAGCTTCCTAGGCAAAATAGGGATGGAATTATAGTACATTTAGTACAGCTAAGCGGGCTCAAAAAGGGCAATTTGTGGTAACTTTGACCTTGAATAATTTAACAATGACAAGATGCACGAGACTCAAAATTTTCATAGTTACTAAGTTCCATACATAGTTTCAACCCCTGAATTTCATGAAAATCGGAGATGGTCAGGTTGTGAGCTGTGTGGATTTCATATGGAATTACTCAAAAGGAACTTGGGCTGTTTTGTTAAGTTTGCAGAGTTTTGAATTGGAAGAAATATGAGGACTGGCAGGCCACTGACTCAACATGTGCAAGATGATATAGCTCTTGGGGAAAAGATAATGATGGAGGAACTTCAAAAAGCCTATGGATACTCACAAGCCAACCCAGAGTCTGGATTGTCAGCAATATCAACTATTTTGTACACACTTCCAAGAATAACAATTTTTCAAGATGGGTGCTCTGTGGCTTGACAAATAATGTAGGCTACATACAAAACAGAGGCAAATACAATTTCCACATCGTACATAGAATGTACTGACATGCTGTATCTCCTTAAATTAACACAATTAAAAATAACCAGGGGTCGCCAAGGTGGGCCTTGAAAAAAAAACATTTTAAAACCCAGTGGTATTTTCATAAACTTTGGTATTTCAATGATTTCTGAAATGAAGGAATGTCATAGAGGTGTATACTAATGAAGACTGCATTTTAGATTCCTAGAATGCGATCACAACTGTCATTATAACTTGAGATTAATTTCGCTACTACCTAAAATGCGCAACACTTGTAATACAGCCATTCTTTTGTAACGGACGTGACACGTACACAACGTAAAAGTATTAAAAAATACACTAATTAAGATTTGTATCCATTTTAATTATTGAGAAAGGTTGTACTCACTGAAATGTACAGTCACAAAAATTGTCATGCCAAATACTTAACTGTATTTGATTTTATCTGATATGAAAGAGGTGTAACGGACGTGACGTGTAAAACACCCTGTAATGAACATAGGGTTGGGTTTTCCATAGTTTCTGTTAATTGGACAGACAAATTAACTGGTAAATATTTGTTATAGTAATGTTAATATATGCTCTTTTAAGACTATAAAGTATGACCTGTTAAAAGTTTTGATGTCTTATTGAAAAATGTTTAACTTTGTAACGGACGTGACAACGGATTTGTAACGGACGTGACAAAAAAGTGCATCATTTATAATGACAGTTTTTATTTGAAAAAAACACTAATATTATGTAATACAACCTTGTACATAATAATAATATAGTTATACATAGTTGCAAAAGTTTAATACTACAATTCTAGTGAATTAACATTAATTAACATAAAAGAAACAGGTCTGGGAAAGAGATTAGGCTACATTCTGCTAGTTATGGACTAATTCTGATTTAATAAGCAGGTTGAGTAACAAAAAAGACATTACACCTTTGTGGACACTAGGTCTATAGACTATTTATGTTTTTCTCAGCACAGGTCGTAAATTATCACTTTTCTAAAATCTTAATTCTGCTTGAAAATTGGTACATAATTCTGTCTCCAACTTTCTTTATTTGTGGTTCAGGCAGTATTTTGATTATATCCTTGAAAAGGATAATTTTGTCACCTTCATCACTGATTTTGAAAACTTTGCCTCGATTGTCATATGTTTTTAAGAAAGTTACATTAACATCACCATCTTTCACATTGCTTTGGCAAACAGCCACATAGCGACATTCATTTTTTTTTATGACTAGTGAGTTTGACCAGCACATAAACTCCTGGAAAGATTTTATCATGAGAAAAAGAATCACTGTATTGTAAAATAGTCAGATTAGTTTCATTGTCATACTCCATTTCATTGTCCAAGTCATTATTTCCAAAGCTTTCTTCACTGTCAGATTCGTCACTGTATACATCACTGTATCTTCAACGGTTTGGCAGTTTTTTACTACTTTTTTCACACTCATCAGGCTTCAAAATATACACTTTTGTCATCAGGTCACCACTAGTTTTACCAATGAGGATGTTTTTGTTGTCATATGCCTGGAAATGGTGCATTGAATTGATAACAGTTATTTCAACCTTCTTAGTAGGACTGTTAGGTAATGCATTTTTTATTCTCTTTACTGCTTTGCCATTTGTTCTTGGACTTTTGTATGAACCGAGCTCACTCTGACCACCATTTTGATTCACCTTCTTTCTTGCTCTATACAACCGCTGTCGTTCTTTATCTTTCTGCCTTTTTTCAGCTAACAGTTTTTTATCTTTGGTCAATTCATTTTTTCCTTCTCTCTTACTTTCCTCTTCCTCAATTTATCTTTCTCCAAATAAGCCTTCCATTGCTCTTGATTCTTTTTTCTCTCTTCTATACATTTAGCCATTCTTGTCTTGTTGGGAGTGGGAGCCATAATCTGAAACAAAACAATAAATTTAGAGCCAAATAACCTAAAAATAAATTTAGGGTCAAATAACCTAAAAGTAACATTTAACATAAACATTTGTTGCAATGTTGAACATTTATATTATTGTCATGCCTTTGCTAATAAGTTTCTGTTAGAATTGTGAATAAACATGTTGAAGTTGGTCAGCTCCAGCTGGTTTTGTTTCAAATAGATTTTAAACATAATAAAAGGTTGTTTTATTATCAAATCATGTTAAAAATAGGTACTATTGCTTTTCATTAACAGTTTAATACCATTTTGAAGTATGTGGAAAGTTTTATTTCTTTGTAGCATAATGAAATCTGAAGCTCTGCTATTAGTTGCACATGGTGTTTTTATCTGAGTGTTGTTAATTCAGCCTCATTAGTTCTTGTATCCTTATTTATTAAACAACTTATAGTTTTGAGTATATAATTTCATTTTAATTTATAGAAATATTTTTTTAGGTTA
Organism: Lepisma saccharinum; assembly: GCF_977018435.1. Lineage (NCBI taxonomy): Eukaryota > Metazoa > Arthropoda > Insecta > Zygentoma > Lepismatidae > Lepisma > Lepisma saccharinum. The sequence goes on from NC_139246.1 coordinate 41,370,153, forward strand.
GGTAGGCCTACCTATTTTATGAGACATTTTAGTCCTATCTTCTATGGTCTGAAAACTGAATTAAATCTTATCTCCCAACAACAAATAAATTTTGAATTACATAAATAAAGAAAAAATAGTTCTACTGTTACAGAAATATGAAAATCAGGCCAGAAATATGGACCCTGCTCTAAAAGTAATTAAATGAGAGGAAAATAAATATGAAAAACAAGCAAGAAATATAGTATTTTTTCTTGTCACGTCCGTTACACTAAAGTTTGTCACGTCCGTTACAGGATTTTCACAGGTAATGCTATTTTATACAAAACAGAAAACACTAGAAATCAATAAACAATGCACATAACCCCACTTCTACCAAGAGTCACTTACATCACATTATTAGGGTTGGTGTGATATAAACTTATTCATGTTTTTTGTAACGGACGTGATATTTGTTCTTCCCCTTCTTAATAAACAAATAAACAGCTTAATACTTACATAAATCAATAACTCTTGAGTGTAAACAATACTCCAGACATCAATATTTCTTCATATAACTGAGAACAGCAGCTCACTGGATGATTTGATTATGTTCAGCTGTTTACAAAGCAGCTGATTTTAACTAACAACTGATCACATCTCAGTGTTCCAACTTCAATGTAAGGAAATGTGATGAAAAATAAAATTAAATAAGAAATAAATGCTTGAAATAGTTATTCTAGATTATTTGCTGCTTAGCTATGCAGTTTATATGATATTTTAAACAGTTTTCAATTTTCACTATGAGGTGTATGTTATAAAAGAATGGCTGAATATTGAAATGAAGTAGAACAAAATATCAGAGCTCAGTACACCAATACAAACGTTTAATCTTTATTAAGAAATGGTAAATGTTCGATCTAGCACAAACAAATTCCTTCATTTTTACAGGAGAAAGTACTTATCAAATTGAGTTTCTACAGATTGTTTAAAGATCGTGGATGTAATTTTTTCCATTCTGCAATCTATTTGACTGCAAATTCATGTTGTAGTATCTTTCAGATGCACAATTTCCGTTGATGTTATTAGCTTCCTTTACGTGAACCGAATGTTGCACCTGTCAGTGTTTCCAACCATGATGTTGTTTTGTAACAAGATGAAAAAAATTAAATACGACCCCAAATTGTAACTATGTTTTCCTAACCAACTGAACCTAACCTAAACTTCCGTGAATGGTTTGTGGGGCATTTTTAGGTTAAGACCCCAAATTTTTACTATGTTTGCCTAACGTAACCTAACCTAACCTTACTATGACTGGTTTCTGGGGCTATGTGTGAATGGTTTTTGGGGCTATCCGTGAATGGTTTGTGGGGCATTTTTCACTTAAGAAGGTTGGAAACACTGCATACCCACTCATGATCCACAACGCGTCAAGCTGTGCCCGCCATATTGTGTCTTACCGAAGCAAAAAAAGAAAGAACAATAAATACTCGTAATGTGAAAAATTGAAGTTATTTTCTTGACAAAAGCAAAATAACACCTTAAAGAATCTTTTGCAATGCATAATCGGTAAGTATGAATGTCAAAAATGACGAAATAAACAAGTCAAAGGTGTTTGTGCGAGATCGAACATTTAATGAATTACATAGGCCTGTATTAAGGTGTAGATTCTGCAGGTACTTTAGACAAATATCAATTCAAACATACAAACTTGCTATCCACAGAGGCAACCAAGAAATCGTAAGAGAATAAAGGATAAAAATTAAACATTATTATGGTGTAGCAGTTTGTTGTGGTCTGCTAGTTGGTGTGCCAGGTGGCGAAGTCCAGTGGGTAGGTTAGGCAGCAATTACAAATGTGAATTATATTACATGTATTCACATTTGATTTACAAAAGCTCGACAAAAAACAATTAAACCCACCTGGGCCCAGGTGGGTTGGGTTTTTCCAAACCCTGGAAATAACCCCAAATTTATTCCAATCAAACTAAATCTTCAAGCAATTTCACATCAACGTAGGATTTAGTACCAAATTTGAAATCTCATTCTCATTCATAGTTTTGAAGTAATTCTTATCAATAGCATGTAAATACTAAGGGACAAAATGTATAGGAGACAGAAATGCTCACATAGGGCCGAAAGCCTTGAATCTGACAGTAATGAAACACAATAATTCCCTGCTGAATGGGAATGTTCTTAGTCTTATGGAATAGTACAGGACACTGTAGACAAAAACAAATCAGAAATCGAACTTTGCTTTGAGTTCACTTTATGCTCAGATAAATTAATTGAAACTGGACCTACAGTTTCAAAGGGGTCCAAATTACTGTACAATGTGACCCATTAAGGATCGAAACCATAACTTTTTTATTGCAAGGCAACAAGATTACCAGCATATCAACAGAAAAGCCTGACCCTGCACTAAAAATTTGAGTAATGAGATGCCCCAGATAATCATGCTTAAAGCAGGAGGGAAATTAGTGCAGTCTTAGAAGCACTAATAATCAGAATATTTTCTGTCATAAAATTAACAGCAATACAATATCAGTGGAATGTCCTTCACCGTATACATTCAGCATTTTCTCCTACACAGAACATAATACATTCATATCACGTACATATTTCGTTAAATGTCTGTTATATCAGAGACACATTTCTTCATTTTTACACAAGAAACTACTTACGGAAATTAGTTTCTTTAACATTTTGAAAGTTCGTGGAGGTATTTTCTCACCGTAGAATTCTGCACAACAAGAAATAAGCACTTTTGATATAATAAACTTGCATTTTGTGCAAAGCGACAACATTATGGCGTTGTTTCCATTATGTACCTGCAGATGGCGCGAGCATCGAAAGTCATGCGGTTTCGCCAGTGTTTCCAAACGTGCCTTTTTTTAAGAGAATTTTGTTTTAACTATGCTTACCTAACTTTGCCAGAAATGGTCCATGGGGCTATTGTGAATGGTTTTTGGGGCTATCCGTCAATGGTTTGTGATGACATAATGAACACGAAAGTAGGTATTTTTCGGTTAAGAAGCTTGGAAACACTGCATACCCACTCCAAATCGACAAAACACAAGCATGACACGCGATGATCCACAGCTGTGCGTGCCATATTGTATGTTCCACAATGGAAGAAAGGAACCAAAAGAATTACTCGTAATGTGAAAAATCGAGTTATTTTCATGTAAAAAGCATAATGGCACCTTCATACAGCATAATGGCACCTTCAACTATGTTCCGCAATACACAATTGGTAAGTACGAACCATCCGAAACACAAAATATCCGATTTTAATGTGTCTCCGATATAACAGACATTTACCGAAATATCTCACCGACACACAATTGCCATTGGTTTCCTATGTGAACAGGATGCTCCATACGTTTGATGACGTAACCCCGTCATTGTTTCCAAACCCCCCTTTTTGTTTAACTATGCTTGCCTAACCTAACCTAACCTTATCGGAAATGGTTCGTGGTGCTACCCATGCATAATGTGCACACGTGACGAACACGATAGTAGGTATATTTCGGTGAATAAGATTGGAAACACTGCATACCGACAACGGTACTTAGTCAATGTGTGCCTGCCATATTGTGTGTTATGGAAGCGGAAAAAGGAATAACAAAAACGACTATGTGAATAATTGTGTTTGTGTAAAAAGCATAATGGCACCTTGAACTATGTTCTGCAATTGGTACGAACCATGCGAAACACAAAATATCCGATTTTAATGTGTCTCCAATATAACGAACTGTTACCATACCGATATTTCTCTTGCAAAATAAATGATTTCCCGGTCAAATAGATTCCACGATGAAAGAAAATACCTCTACGAACGTTAGAAACCTTAGAGAAACTCATTTCCGTAAGTAGTTTCTTGTGTAAAAATATAGAAATGTGTCTCCGATATAAGGAACTGTTACCCAAATGGGCGTCCCGAGAACATTTCCGGGATACCGGGACATTTCTTTAAGAAAGGGGACAATCCCCTATATACGGGACGTCTGGCAACCCTAAGTTTGCATAATATTTCGGGTAATTTCTATACCTATGGATAGTTATGATCAATAAATTATCCGATCATTTCCTGGTTCCTATCTAGTGTGCATTCCTATCTAGTAAAATGCATTTTCAATGCATATTATCATTTCGTGATTTGTATAGTTTCCCTGTAGCAATTAGTAGTACGAGGCACGAAATCTATTTACAAAATTAATAAACTTTCGTTTTCATGCACTCTTGTTGATAGTAAAAGTATTTTAGTAAAAGTGAGATATGCATCCTTCGCCTTACCTATAAAGCTCATATAATTATCATGAATCAACTGACAATTGCATTTGTCCTGAATCATTACACACAGATAAAACTATAAGCGCACGTTTCTATCTTAAACTGGATTTTTCCAAACTGTTCAATTCATAATTGAGACTCATTCATCTAGTTGTATTCACGCCGGTTGCAGTCTTCGATATATTTACCTTACGATATTAACAAACATACTAAGCACAAACTTACGAAATAGTAACCCTATTGCAAATAGTCATTAGATCTGATTATAAATGCATACCAAGTAGCATGTCCAAGTCCACAAAAGCTTTATCAAATTCTTTTTCTAAAATGTCTAACCAACGGAAACTCAGACCCGTAGCAGCCATGTTTACTGTCAACAGCTGACGTGTGAGCAGACATCCCAGAGACCTTTATTTGTGAACAAACGACAAGCGCGCTGCAAATGTAGATGCAAGTGTATAAAACATCAAAGGACATTGAATATACTATACTAGACTAAGAGAGGAGTTTCACTTCAAAAATTAAACAAGGTACATCTAACGTTATAATTGACCAGTCCTCGCCGTCGGAATTAAATAGGCAAAACGAAAAAAAAATATCCAAACTCGAAAAGGGTTATTATCATATTGGACTTAAATTTCTCAAAAATATAAATCATCATAATTATTGTGCCCCATTTTCCTACCAATATTGACATAGAGTCCAGCACAGTTAATTCTGCCGTGCGATGCGCGAAACAACTAAAGAAGCAGTGTTGCTAATGGAGCAGATAGAAAAATCGCTGCAGTGCTCCGATGCACAGCTGTTACGTACAACAATAAAATTAGAGAATTCAGGTCTATCTAACGTTGAGTTTTAAACGTCATGCATTATACCAGGACTAGGATTAATATGTACTAACAAGTGGCTTTGTATGTAGCTACATATATATGAACTAAAAATTCGCAAAATATGAACTAACACATAAGTAAAATTACCAAAAATGCTGCAAAGAAGACTTCTTCATACGATTCCTTATTTGAGTGATTTCAAACAAAATAAAAAAAATATATACGTATATATTATTTTTCATTGCATTAATGCACTGGTGGCGTTCTAACTTTTCACTCCCAAAACCCGTATACACTGGTATGGAACTGCAACGGCAGATAATAACATGCCAACGTGTTAAACCGCTACAATTGCACCATAACACTCCTCCTCAAACAGTATTATTATTTCCTCTCTGAGATCTGCGACAGTCGGTTGCCTTTGTTGTACATTTACAAAGGATGCCGGCTTCGACAACAATAACAAGTACATATACTGCTTCTTCTTCTTCTTCTTCTTCATGCCCCTCACCGCTGTACATATACTGCCACTAGACGATAAGCTGCGCGGCTTTTTCTTTTGTTATGAACCAGGGCCGGCGCTAGTCATTTTGCCTCCCTGGGAGGTGGCGGCAGATGCCGCTCTATTTCGACCCCCCCCCCCCCGGTCATTAAGCAGCAACGGAAAATTGAAAATCAATATATTCCTAACTAAAACATCAAAATATAAAATAAATAATAAGACTTCTTATGCTATTTCAATACTATTCAGCGCAAAAGAATATCTCGCTCGATCACAGTTTTCAATAGGCTTATTCTTTTCTTCTCTTCAAATTTTGCCGCTCGGTTCGCCCTCCCCTTCCGCCGGCCCTGCTATGAACTTGGTCACCCATCAAAGCATGGCAATTTTAACACAGAAAACAATATGTATCGCATTAAGCAGCAAAAATGACAGCCTCCTCTATGCAATTTCTACAAGAACACCTGCCGGAGCCAGAGTTGAATTGCTTAGAATTTCCCGAGCTTGGCTATGCAAGGTTTTTGATTTCAACTTCGACAGAACTGGAGGCATTATGGAATTTAACGTTCATTAGCAAACACACACTTTTACATACACACACGCACACAACGTCAAACCGGTCAAATACTTAGTATAAAATAAAAATATGGTGCTTCCAATCCAACAAAACTCACCGCCACGTTACCTGCCTTTCCCTTCCGTAACAGCGAGCTGGAGCGCTATTCAATTGTTTTCAATGATGTTTGCGCGAGTGTGTCCAGGAATGGAATGACAATATGGCAACAATAGCGAAGGTTTTCGAGCAGGGTAGAACACGTGATGCTAAGAGAGAGGGAGACGAAACGAAAATTCGTTTCTACGCAACGGCAAATTTACGTGTGTGGCACTTTTTTTTTTTCTACCCATGAACATGGGTTAACGGAAATAAAGAATTTATTATTATTATTATTATTATTATTATAAGAAATGTTTTTTGAGCAGCCATGCGCCTTTGATTGATTGATTTGCTTTAATTTATTTCGCTTTTTGTGCCACTTTTAGCTGATTTACAAAGATGGGGATGGGTGATGATATTGATGATTGGATACTCACAAACATGCATGCCTATGCCGGTCTTCGAACCCGGGACCCCTGGCGTCGTAGCGCGATGTGCTAAACACTCCGCCACGGGGCCGGCTTGCTTTTGACAAAAACTTCCTGGTTGGGTCCATGCACGCAAGCACACACACACACACAGACAAGCGAGGAATTTTAAGAAATTTTTCTTTGATAACAATAAGCAAGTGTAAGAAAGGTCTTCAGATCAAATTACGAGTACGGTATGAATGTTTTATAACTTCTCCTAATCAGTTACATGAGTTCGTTAGCCATCTTTATTGTCGCAAATAGTTTGAAAACCAGAAAAGTTATGTGAAATGGCAAAAATGTAATTTATTTGATTTGGTTCATTTTACTTCGCTTTTCTGCCACTTTTGGCTAATCACGAAGATGAGGATGAGTGATGATATGATGAAATTTATGAAGGGACACTCACAAAGAACACTCCTGCCCGGGCAGGGATTCGAACCCAGGATCCATGGCGTCGTAGCGCGCTGTGATAACCAGTCCGCCACGGAGGTCGGCAAAATAGTAAATTGAAACAGCGAGAAAATTGATAAGAGGTTTTGTCTAATTTGCCCCTTGTACAGTTTTTCAGTTGAACATTTTCAGTTGAACATTTTCAGTTGAGCAGTTCACTGTTTGGCTTGTTGGCGCATTTAGTTGGAAGTTACACAAGTGTCGTGATGGACGTGCATTCCGAGCAGAGAATTGACATTAAGTTTTGTGTTAAACTGGGAAACCCCTATTGAAACATGGAATATGATACAGCAAGCATTTGGTGACAAGGCATTATCGAGAAGCCGTATCTTTAAATGGCACAAAAGGTTTCGGAAGGGCAGAGATTCAGTTCAAGATGATCCAAAGACAATGTTGATCCCATTTTTTCATGCTAAAGGTTTGGTGCACCATGAATATCTGCCTGAAGGACAAACGATAAACAAAAACCTTTATATTGCCGTCCTGAAACATTTGCGTCAAGCAATTCTGCGGCGCCGTCCTGATTTGTGGGCATCTGGGCAGTGGTTCTTATTGCACGACAATGCAAGACCACATACTGCTTTATCAGTCCAGGAATATCTGGCCAAGCATCGTATCTCTGCTCTACCACATCCCCCATATTTACCCGACCAGTTACCGTGTGATTATTTTTTGTCTCCCCGTGTGCAAACACCGCTGAAAGGGAAGCGTCATGAAGATATTGGTAGCAATCCAAACGGTTTTGTGACAGATGTGCTGAGAAGCATCCTAGATGAAGCTTTCCCTGCTTGCTTCCATGACCTCCAGAAACGGTGGCAGCTGTGTATAGATAGCCGAGGGGACTATTTTGACAAAACCTAGGACCAATAGTTCCTAAGTTGAATAAATTATTTTTTACGAGCTCAGTCCTGGAACTTTTCTGACAAAGGTTGTATATATTCTCCTGCCCACCACCACGCATATACATATTTCAGACTATGTTGCTCATCCAAATGTATTGATCAACTCTCGTAATTGCGAGCAAAAGATTATTGTATTCATAGATAGTAGAACTAAAACGAAAAAGATATGTTTTCTTCTGTTTTTACATTATTATAATTACATTCCTTAATGGAGATAAAGAAACTGTTTCCAATGATTCGTCCACACACAAAATACTTACTTTTCATTTCTTACTTACTTTAAGTCATGTGAATTTGCATGCTATTATACATAAATAATGTGTAAATTTTATGTAAATCAGTGGCATATCCAGAAAATTTGACCTGGTTTACCCCAACAATGCCTATTTATTTTATGTAATTCATTATACACCCCTTTATCTAGATGAGTTAGATATAATAGCTTTTACAACATCAATGCAGATTTCGTCGTTGTAATCAAAGGGTCCCGGATTTATTCCCGGTGGAGACACACAGTGGTTCGATCCCACTTTAAACTGTAGGACCAGTCCTGATTAGCCTTACTGTGCATCAAGCGGACTTAAAACACCAAATCAATCAATCAATGCAGATTTGCAAGTAAAACAAAAACAAGAGTCCGACAACTTCAAAATTTCCTCAATATCTGTATTTTTTTATAACATTTCCATTTGCAGTGAAAATTTGACCTGGATTCCCCTTCATGTAGCAACACCGTCTATGCCAAGCGCGGCAAATAAACAGAAAGGAACAATTACACAACACACACACAAGCTGGAGGTTCAAGGACAGTTTACATTTTCTTGGAAGACAAGGCTTAGCATTAAGGGAGGGGGCAAAAAGTGGTTGGGAAGCAAATTACCGTACATTCTACGCCCCTCTAATCGCTACAACTGCGCATTAGACTATCTACGTATATAGCGTGCATATACATACCAGCAGGCTGGTATTTATAGGGGGAATGGGGGATTTTCCCCCCTCTGGGTACTTGTATCCCCCCTCTGCTTGATAAATTTTATCCATGGGGGGAAATTTATATGGGATAAAGTCATTATCTCATACTGAAAATTTCTTAAATACCACACTGCATACCAGTCACGTATCTAGAAATATATTTCGGGGGGCCAAACCAAATGTCTCAAATAATAATAATAATAATAATGTTTAAATTAAAATAATTATAATTAATTTAATTTAAAATACTTATACTTAATAATAGTATTCATTACAATATTCAAATTAATTAATACTATGTTTTTATTATGTCCTCCTCCGTAGTCGAGCGGGTTAAGGCGTTCACTCGTCTTGAGATCGTTCGCTGCGGGACGGCGTAGGTTCGAATCCGGCTCTGGTCGGAATTTATTCGGCCTACGTATAGGGCCGGTGGCAACCCACCATCGTGAGGAAATTGGGAAGCTCCGAGTGAGTGAGCGTAACCCGGTCGAGAAGACCTACAGTAAACCGCTGGGGGTTCGTCGGGCTGATCACCCGTCCCCCTTTACTGGTCTAAGAACTCCACGCTCCAACAAGGTGACGGCGGAACAGTGTGGGAGGGAGACCAGCAGTCGGTAGGTAAGCCAAGGCCCTTCAAGGTGCTGTAGAGCTGTGGGTTATTATTATTATATATGTTTTTATTATAAGTAGTAATTGATCTTGCATAAATCATCTTCTTTGGTACTGTCATTCAAAGTTGTACGATCCTAATATAATCCTTGCCTAGGGCCTCCCGATGGTGCAGTGGTAGCGTCATCGCCTTGTAATCAAGGGGCCCCGGGTTCGATACCCGGTGGAGGCACAAGTGGTTCGGATTCCACTTTAAACAGTAGGTCCAGTCCCGATTAGCCTTACTGTGCATAAAGTGGACTTAAAACAACAAATCAATCCAATCCAATAATCCTTGCCTTCCAAATTAGTTCGGTGGAAATAAATAACCCTCGATTAAAGAAGTACATTTTTAATTTTTTAATTTTAGTTATTTCATAATTTTCATTCTTTAATTTTACTACTTAGAAAGTCTTTTGGGGATTCCGTACCCCCTGGACCTCCTCATAAATACGTCATTGATACATACATATATATTTAGACACACGCACGCATACCAATACCCAAACACACAAAAAATCATACAATCACAAACAAGTTGAGTTAGCGAGGGTTAGGGGAGCATGAGCCCCATAAAACCGACTACTAAGTATTACGAAAAAGGAAAACTTATCTTTATATCCTAACGAATAGTTAGAGCATCATACAATAGAATCCAATCCTGGGGCTGTCCATTAATACAAATAAAAAGTTTATCATAAATAGACTAATCGGTATATTAGAAGTTGAAATGTGCACGTAAATTGAATCCGAGCAGTGGCGGCGATTAGGAGGGGCGAGGGGGGACAGTTGCCCCTCATTTTTCACCACTTTTGCCCCCGCACTATGCTAAACTTTATCTACAAAGGGAGATAAACTGTTTTTGCCCCCTCCAGTTTTGGCACCTTGCCCCCCTGGTTTTGGAACTATAATGTTAGTATACGAATAACATTACTGCATGCTAGTAAGTGCAGTAGTGGTGATTCCAGTTTTCAATTTTTGCTCTCTTCTCCCCTCCATCTCCCCACCCCGCTCTTGCAGCATTGATTACGGGGGTGTTATATAAATCTAGTTTCATAAAGTAAAATATTTTTGTACTTCGCTAAGACACGGATCCCTGAGTCTACCACGGACCCTTCTTGCTATGAAGGGAGACTCTGTAAGCTCTGTTTATCTTTTTGTTTTATTGTTCTATTATTATTATTGTTTACTTTCGGTTTTAAAATGGCTTGTGCCATTGTAGTTGAAATTACACGAAATAAATAGACTCTTGCACCACTACAGATATTGTACTAGTTAAGTAGATCACATTGCAAAATCTTTTGTGCCTTGTTATGATTGTATAATTAATTTATTGGTTAAATAACACCTATAACTCGACAAATATAAAAAAAACGCCCCTCCCCTCTCCCCCAATGCGTCTTGGCGACAGATTCTCCAACATCGCCTTGAAGTACCCGGTAGAGTCAAATGGCACAGTGGTTCGCATCCAAATTTAAACTGTAGGTCCAGTTCCAATTAGCTTCTCTATGCATAAAGTGGACTTTAAACAACTATTCAAACAAACGAACAGAGTTCCCAACAGAGAAATAAACTTGTAAAATTTTATTGTATGCCTATTTAATCTTCTTGTCAGAGGCGGGGCAAGTAACAGGATAAATGTACCAATAATAATAATAATAATAATAAAGCTAATAATAATAGTGTTATTATTATAACATTATTATTATTCTGGTTATTGTTATTATTGATTTGCTTTATTTTACTTCGCTTCTTGTGCCACTTTTGACTAATTTGCGAAGATTGGGATGAGTGATGATATGGTGAAATTGATGAATAAACACTCGCAAACATCCATGCCCAAGCTGGGATTCGAACCCGGCACCAACATTATTATTATTATTATTATTAGTAGTAGTAGTAGTAGTAGTAGTAGTAGTAGTAGTAGTAGTAGTAGTAGTAGTAGTAGAAGTAGTAGTAGTAGTATCAAAGACGTTATTACCCTCGTAAATTGTGCAAAAAGGGGTAAAATTGGTGCTAGAGCATTTGTGTTCGAACAACGATTTGAATTACTTTTCAACACGTTCAATTTCACATTAATAATGGAAAACAAGCACACAAACTACTTTTGAAAGAAAAGAAATGCTTGATAAATGCATTCCAAATATAATTCTTTCTTACATTAACATTTATAACTTTCATGCACGATATGTTTCACACATATGCAATATGGAGCGACGTGGACACTAATTAAATTGTGTACGTATTGAAAGTTTCTTAAATAATATTGTATACAACATATATTACATATTACAAAACCAATTCTTCCATCTCACAATACCAACAGCAAAAATTACATAAATTTTCAACCGGCCCCCGTGGCGGAGTGGTTAGATTCTCGTGCTACGACGTCACGGGTCCCGGGTTCGAATGCTGGCCTGGGTATGGATGTTTGTGAGTGTCCATTCATCAATTTCATCACATCATCACTCATCCCCATCTTCGGAAATTGGCCAAAAGTGGCACAAAACGCGGAGTAAAATAAAGCAAATCAATCAATCAATACATAAATTGTCTCAAATGAGCACGCTCCCCTTTACTCAAAACAATTGTTCATGCACTTAAAACCAAATCAATTAAGACAAGTCTTATTTCTCTGTCTAGTAAATCACAATGCATTATAGAGAACAATGGCAAAATGCGAGCGAAGCGAGCAAGAAATTTTTGGGGTCGAAGTATTTTCCAGGTTTAAATATATTGATTTAATAAGGCGCAAATAATTTCAAGGGACGCCAATGCATTCTCTCTTTTACAAGTTTTGTGCCTCCCCGATGGTGTAGTGGTAACATCGTCGCCTTGTGATCAAGGGGTGATGGTTTCGATACGCGGTGGAGGCACAGTTGTTCGGATCCCAAATTAAACTGTAGGTTCAGTCCCGATTAGCCTTCTCTGTTCGCAAAGTGAACTTACAACTACAAATCAATGAATATTACAACTTATTTTCATTTAGAGCATTTGGCACCCAGGCCGACTCCCGCCGCCCCCTAGCTACAATTCTGAACTTGATAAGACTAAGAAAAGCAGGGATTGCGAGCGAAGCGAACACGAAAATTTTTTGAAAAGTATTTTTATTTGCATAAAATTTGAAGTTCTGGGCGGTAATTGCCCCCTGCAGGTACATTTGGCCGTCACTGTTTGCCCCCCTTAGAACTCATTTCGGTCCAAGGGTGGGGGGGCAATGCCCCCTGCCCCCTATGGTTGCGCCACTGTGACATATTTACCTCCAAGTCTGGTCAAATAAGGACAAACTACATTAGAAGTGACAAAAATAGATGTTAAAACAAACAAAAATAAACGTTACATGAACCAACTAAACTCCATAGGCTAACCCATTTTTTTTGTAACGAAAGAAAGAACATAGAATTGATTAAATGTAATAGCAATAATAAAAATAACAGCAACATAACATACTTTCAGTATTTCTTAGGTTCTTTGACTAGTTTTCACTTATGGACGAAACTTGGGGTTTAACTTTGGGGGTGCAGAATCGAAAAGTTCTTCATCCCATAAAAATAGAGTCCTGGACTATTTTGCAAACTGTTTCATTTGCGAACTCCAAAAATTATTCTGTATTTCTCTTCTCCTGAGCAGAGGTGGTCATTTTCGTTCAACCTCCCTCACCCTCACCCTCACGGCTCGGCTTCGCCCTCACCCTCACACGCCCTCACCCTCACGATTTGCCTATCGCCCTCACCCTCACACGCCCTCACCCTCACGGCTCGGCTTCGCCCTCACCCTCACACGCCCTCACCCTCACAATTTGCGTTTCGCCCTCACCCTCACACACCCTCACCCTCACGACTCACCAGTCGCCCTCACCCTCACACGCCCTCACCCTCACGGCTCGGCTTCGCCCTCACCCTCACACGCCCTCACCCTCACGATTTGCCTATCGCCCTCACCCTCACACGCCCTCACCCTCACAGCTCGGCTTCGCCCTCACCCTCACATGCCCTCACCCTCACGATTTGCCTTTCGCCCTCACCCTCACACGCCCTCACCCTCACGACTAGCCTTTCGCCCTCACCCTCACACGCCCTCACCCTCACGACTTGCCTCTCGTCCTCACCCTCACACGCCCTCACCCTCACGGCTCACAAGTCGCCCTCACCCTCACACGCCCTCACCCTCACCATTTGCCTTTCGCCCTCGCCCTCACACGCCCTCACCCTCACAACTCTCCTTTCGCCCTCACCCTCACACGCCCTCACCCTCACGGATCGATCTCGCCCTCACCCTCACACACCCTCACCCTCACAAGTCTTCGGAGGGTGAGGGTGAGGGTGAGGTCTGCCCTCATGAGGGTTGCCCTCCGTAGAGAGTTAGCGATATTTGAAGAAATGACTGGTTCCTTTACCACGTGCATTTCATACATTGAAATGACACGAAATTGTTAACTCATTCATGTGAAGAAAGTTAATAATAATAATAATAATAATAATAGATTTTCTTTATTAAGCAATAAGGTTTAACAATGAGTATCATTTTGGACTAAGATTATTTGAGTTATATATTGCATAATTAATTTACATCAAGTATAATTATTATTTTTAATATATTTATTATTTTAACTATACGCTGTCACAAAAATCGTGTCATATACAGTATTGTGGGTGGGCCACTGACAGTAGCGTTCACTTTATAAACACCTTATCAATGGAAGATGCTACTGCTCCGTCTTTATTTATTGTTGTTTATCACACTATAACAATGATAATATACAAGCATCTGAGTTGTATCAATTCATTCTCTGCCCAGAGATGTTGTACTCGATCTCACTACGTCACAATTACCGGAATTCCATAGATGAGAAAGACTTGCCCCGCAGGCGTTCAAAGCCCCTACCCCCACCCTCTTGTCTGCAAGGACAGTTTGGATTTGGAAAACAACATTCCATTCACTGATCTTCTTGGAAACCGTGATGGAAATCTGCACCGCGAACAGGAGTATTTAGAGTAGCTTGAAGTCAGCTTGGAAATGGAAATATGTTCACTAAATAGAACGTAGAAGCTTTTAAAAGGGGGAAATATATTGACGAGGCATAAATTTCGTGGTTATGAAGACAGAACAATCAAAGTACAATAGTACTGTGCTACAATTTTGAATATGTCAGTCAATTTCAAAAATTATTTTTCATTGATTCGTGAATCGCTGATTGTATCGTGTCGTGGTTAAATAAACTTTCCTTTGTCAAACAGACTAGTGCCCACGCTGTCGTTTTGACAGTGGCGCAACTACAGGGGAGCAGGGAGGCATTGCCCCCCAAACCTTCGACGGAAGTCAATTCTAAGGGAGCAAACGTTGACGGCCAAGGGCATTTCCAGGGGGCACATAGGAGCAATTGCCCCCCCATTGATTTCAAATATTGTGCAAATAAAAATACATTTCGTAAAATTTTCTTGCACGCTTCGCTCGCACTGTCTGGTTTTCTCAATCTCGTCAAGTTCAGAGCCGTAGTTAGGGGGCGGCGGGAGTCGGCCATGGACGCTGAGCGATCTAAATTTTTAAAAAAAGCTATAAAAGAGAGAATGCCATTGCGCCCCGTGAAATTATTTGCGTCATATTAAATCAATATTCTTTTCAGTTTGGAAAAATTGGATCTAAAAATTTTCATATACGCTTTTCTCGCAATACAATTGTTTTCTGTAATGTAATATATTTAGGCAATATACATCTGTTGTACATATATGTATTGAATAAATTTTGAATTTGTACACAATTTAGTGGCAGCATGTTGCATATGTATTTTCTTATTTTATGTCGCTCCATGTTGCATATGTGTTCAACATATGATGTACATGAAAGTTATACATGTCATGTGTACGAAAAGAATTATAATCAGAATGCATTTATCGTGCATTTTCTGCCATTCAAAAATACAGTTTGTGTGATTGTTTTCCATTATTAGCTAATGTGAAATTGAACGTGTTGAAAAGATATTTCAAATAGTTTGACCAAGCAAATACTTTAGCACCGACTTCTACCCCCTTTTTGCGTAATTTAAGAGGATGATAACGTTTTGATGCTGCTGCTACTACTACTGCTACTACTACTACTACTACTACTACTACTACTACTACTAATAATAATAATAATAATAATAATAGAGTAGAGGCGGCGAATGTGGAATGGTCGGCAAAAGTGGAATACCGTGATATTTACAACTACATACGTCTACCATCTATCGGGGTAGTTTAGAACCATCAGACAGTATGTGCAGATGGCAGCACTGAAGCAACCCCCGCCATCCACTGTGAATGTTTGCTGACAGAGCACAAAAAGCGGTTTTGGAGGGAGCGGACTTTTTTTCGTTACCGTCGTTTTGTACACACAAAGCAAACACAAGGTAAGATTTCTGCAAGTGTTCTATGTGACATTGTTCACCAATGTCGTAGCTAAATAAGCATTGTCAATTAGGTGTCCTGGAAGTTTCCGTTATTATCTAACTTAAGATTAAAAAAGAAAAGTAGTTAGCAGGTAATGTGGAATACGTGAGGGTGGTTAATGTGGAATACTATTCCACATTACCCTACCTTTTTCAGGCCTTGATACAATTTGTTAAAATCACATTTTTATAGTTTTATGACTTCCTGCATGCAGTTATAAGGTACAGCTAAATGGCAGAGAATGTTTATCATGTTGTGGGGGGTTCAAGACACCCTCAAAATTTCTGCAACTTGTTAATGAGAACATTTTTGGCAAATATTCCCTCGACATTGATCTTATTATGCGGCAGCCATTCCTTCTTCAGCCCTTATTACTGTTCTTATTACGAAATTAGATTTTCCTAAACCCTTGCAGAAAGAAAATTGAAATTGTACCCATGTTAAGATAGAATAATTACCGTAAATGTATTATGACAAAAAATCCTATATTTCATCTGCATATTTAATGCTCAAAATGGTCTCTTTATATTTTGCAGATTCACAGATCCTCCCAGAATGCCGAAAGGAGGAGTACAGCAGAAGAAGTGGGACCCAGAGAAAATGACGCAGGCAGTGACAGCAGTCAGGCAAAAAGAAATGGGATTTCTGCGTGCCAGCAAAACATATGATGTTCCACGGACCACATTATTTCGATTAGTTAGAGAACATTCTGACAAAACTGCAGATGACGCTGCAAGAATACGTGTAGGTCGAAAGCCAATCTTCTCTCCAGCCATGGAAAATGATCTTGTCAGTTATGTCTTAGAAATGGAATCTCGTTACTATGGACTCACAAAACGTGACATTTGTTCAGTTGCTTATCAATTAGCTGTTCGAAATAATGTGAAGCATCCATTCTCTGTGGTAAGAGAATGTGCTGGTAAAGACTGGTTTAGATTGTTTATGCAAAGACATAAAGATGTAGTGACTCTTCGAAATCCCACTGGAACCTCATTTGCGAGAGTAAATGGCTTCAGTCGCGAAAACGTGGCTAAATTTTTCAACAACTTGGAAGATGCCTACAAGAAGTTCAATTTCCCCCCTGACCGTGTGTATAACGTAGATGAGCGTGTACTTACTGTGGTGCAAACCAAACAGGACAAAATCATTGCATTAAAGAGGAAAAGACAGGTGGGTACTCTGACATCCGCTGAGCGAGGATCACTAATAACTGTAGTAACATGTATGAGTGCGGGTGGTTCATTTGGCCCTCCCATGTTAATTTTTCCAAGGAAAAATGAAAATGTTCAACTGATGAAATATGCACCTTTAGGTTCCATCGCAGCGTACCATCCCTCAGGCTGGATTCAACTCTCAATATTCACTAACTGGTTTCGTCACTTCATCAGTAAAGTGAAGCCAAGCAAAGATGACCCAGTACTCCTCATACTTGATGGCCACTACAGCCACACCAGGAATATTGAGGTTATTGACCTAGCTCGGGAAGAATCCGTTGTTATAATTTCTTTGCCACCACACTCGACACATAAGCTACAACCTCTTGATAGAACATTCTTGGGCCCTCTGAAGAGATATTACAACGAGGAGTTGAGATTGTTTCTCCGTAACCATGGGAGAAGAGCAACTCATTTTGACGTAGGAGAACTCTTTTCCAGAGCTTACCTGCGTGCTCAGTTGGGCGAGATTGCTGTTAATGGATTCAAATGCACAGGGATTTATCCCCTGAATCCAAACGTTTTTAGGGACAGTGATTTCATTGGAGCTACCAACACAGCCAGTAATGACGTCTCTCTACCTCCTGATAGTGTTAATCCACAACCATCCACATCTTCGCCAACTGAAAATCCCACACCGCCTGTACAGGAAACAACTTCACCAAGTGAAAAGTCTACAAATGCTGTCTACACTCGCCGATCAACTCAACCCAACCATGCAGTAACACCATGGGATATATCTCCGGTTCCAACTACAAGTAATGCACAATCCAAGAGGGGAAGCAGAACCACTTCGTCAACTGTACTCACAGGAACACCTTATAAACATTCTCTACAACACTCTCTTCATGAATCAGAAAAGAAGAAGTCAAAGAAAAGCAACTCGTGCAAGAGAGGTATCTTCAAAGAATCAGATCAGTGTGAAGGGAAAGGAAAAGATGAAATGGCAAAATCCAGAACGAAGCGTGGCAAGAAGCAGGAAGACATTGCACGTACAACAAGTGAATCGACCATTGAAAGTGATGGAATCACCTCTGATCATTGTAGTGTGATTGGTGAAAGTGTAGGTCCGAGGAACCCAGACACTGAGTGCTTGTTCTGTGGAGAGAATTGGTCGACTGATGTTCCAGGCAGTAAGTGGATCCAGTGTATATTGTGTGAATTCTGGGCCCATGAGCTCTGTAGTGCATCAGAGGGAGATGTGTTTATTTGCGATTTTTGCAAGTAAATTTGTAGTTTTTCATTTAACTGCATAACGAATGTCGAATTAACATAAATGAACAGAACAATAAGGCTAAGTGTCAAAGTTGTGTAATCTCTAATTATGAGGGTAATGTGGAATACTGTATTCCACATTACCCCCACTTTCATTTTGTTGACATTTCGCACTTTATTCACTAATGTTTTTTTCTTCAAAAGCACATTAATTATTTCAAATATTCTGAGTGTTTTTATGAAAAAGGAATGTGTATTGTATTTTTCTGTTGAAGTTTCATATCAAAATGTGCATAAATAAAGTAATTATAGTTCAAAACAAAAACGGTATTCCACATTTGCCGCCTCTACTCTAATAATGTCATTTTTTACTACTACTACAACTATTGGTACTTTTACCCTGGTACTTGCCCCCCCCCCCCCCCCCACCGACAAAATTCGTTGTTGCACCTCTGCGTTTTGGAATCCAAGGATTCCACTTTTAGTTGGTGGACAATTTAGTACTTCTCCCATTGTAATTGTAGGTGCAGTAGATATTAGCTTATTTGAGCATATAGTTTACGTCTAACAAACTACATCCCTTGATAAAGAATATAAAATATTACTACCTTGTTGATGGGCAATGTACATTGCTTCTTTTTCTTCTTATTTTGAACCGCCCCCTGATGCGGAGTGGTTAGCACATCGCGTTACGACGCAAGGGGTCCCGGGTTCGACTGTCGGCTTGTGCATGGATGTTTGTGAGTCACCATTCATTAATTTCATCATATCATCTCATCACGCATCCCATCTTCGCAATTAGCCAAAATTGGCACAAAAGCGGAGTACAATAAAGCAAATCAATCAATCAATCAATTCGTATTTTGGTTTCTTCACGTTCCAATTATACTTCTCTAGAATAGCAACGATAAAGATACATGAATAAGGAATAGGCGAGGGAACACAAAGAAAAACCCATATCTGGGCACATGAAACTTTTCATTTCATTTTCTCTCCCCAAAAAACTATTTCACTTCATTTTTTTTTCGGAAGAAATCCGTCATAATACACGGTCAGTGTTTCGATTAATAAATAATCACATGATAATCACATGCGTTTAACAGAGTGGGTTATAGCAAAGATACTACGAATATCATATGCTACTGCTGCCTACACCCCATGTAATTCGTCTCGATTTTAAGAGAACACAACGTTGCAATTACCAAACATTTAGTTTAGTTTATTTTCCGTCAAGAAAATTTGTTGATTGAACCTCTACCAGGTAAATGGAAATCTGATCGTAATTATATGATTGCTGTTCTTTTAACGAATGTGGTTACAGTAACGTCATTGTCAATAGGGGAAACAGTCGAGTACTCGCTTGCTCCTACCTGTTTGCATATGAGGCATCGATACTGAATGGGAATTATTAAATTATTTCTTTCCCATTCTCAATTCCTTTGCCTCTGTCTACATATCTATACATAATGTGAACACTGAGAAATATTTGACGGCATATATTTCACAAGACCTGGGTAGTATGAGGGGATAGCAACAACAAGTAAATTAAAAAAGAGGAACATAGATAAGAAGAGGAATAAAAAGGACTGATGTGGGGTGAGAGGGCAATATGTTAAGAGAAACAAGTATGTTGTAAAAGAATGCATGCAAATACACACACACACACACACACACACACACACACACACACACACACACACACACATATATATATATATATATATATATATATATATATATATATATATATATATAAGAAATGTAACTGATACTATAATTGAGGAAATATTTAATTAATTAATTGTCAAGTGCCAAAAAAACAATAGGAAAGTTAAAGAAATATACGATTGGCATGCAGACACTGCGCTGTTTTGTTTCACAATGTCGAAAACATTGGCAGACTACTTTTAGAGTTCTATCTTTATTCATCACATCAATCAACAACTTCTAATATTTTTTACGCTTGCCAGATCTTATCCACGACATCTGACAAAAACCGAATTTTTCGTACCCTTGGTTTGCGACATAGTGGATACATATGTTCTTTAAAACTAAACTTGGTACTGTAAGACACACCAGGATCCGTTATTTTTTATCCTCTTGTTACTTTGCTTTCCTCCCGTTTGACAGTGAAAGTTTTTATGTTTTATGTATGCGTCAGATATTTGGCCTCGAAACCACTGGAATATTGCTAAGTTCTCATTTTTATTTAAAACACAATCGATTTATGATAAAATTACATTACTTGATTATTAAGGGATAAATATTGAGAAATATGCATGTGTGAAGACAATACAATAAAATTGGTAGTTATCATTCCATGGACATAATTGAAGGGAAATTGGAAAGATCAAACTCCACTTTTCAGTTTCTAAACCGAGCCCGGAAAACAGTAGATATTAATGTGTACGTGTATAATGTCTAACAATGAGGGTGCAAATTGAAAAGCACTAAAAGCCCTCAAATAGGCAGACAAATGGGCACAAAAATAAATAAAAAATAAGCACTTCAAAAAACACCCTAAAATCAAAAGACAGATTAATATTTATTTCCCACATGGGAAAAATATGTAATTTTATGTAATGGCCTTATTTAAAACTATCAGCTGGTTACGTGATTTTCGGCTACTCCGAAAACGTATCCAGGACAGGGTTTGTTTTTCTACCTATCACTTTTAAAAAAAAGAGGACGAGCAGTGCTCGAAGTGAGGGGGCATGGTTTCCCCGAGTTAGCAACATTTTCACAGATCATCCCCCCGCTGCCACACTGTTATCATGTCACCACATTAAAGTTAAACTAGGTCGGTATTGCTGCTACAACCGTTTTCCATCTTCTTCTTCTAAGAGAACTACTCCGCGGCGGAGTAGTTAGCACTGCGCGCTACGATGGCACAGGTCTCGGGTTGGAATCCTGGCCTGGATAGGTGTTCTTTGTGAGTGTCCCTTCTTCAGTTTTAAAGTATCATCACTAGGGTGCGGATTTTTGCTTATTTGCCTTCTTTATTCCTTTGCAGAAAAACATAGGCTTTAATGTTTAAAGTTCGTTTCATGGTGTTTATAGTCCGAAAACGCATTTAGTGCGTATAAATGCCTATTTTGAGGGTTAGTGTCTATTTTGCTTAATCGTGCCTAAACATGCCTATTCTGCCTTTTTTGATAACTTCAGCTTGTTTTATGCGTCTTTGGGTTTCCCTACATTGAAGAAGGTTAGCCATTGGTTACATTGAACTAACTGAAACATGGTATTCGCCAAATTTGAACCCACTACTTCTTTTTTTCCACCTGAAATTCTCTAGTGTCAACCAGTACTCATCTTCTTTGTTGAGCGTGTGATAGGAGATAGGCAGTTACGTGTGGAGATATCGTGTTCATATGTTTAAAAATGCCAAAGCACAAGGCAGCCAGAAGTGTATTAATCAAAAATGGATTGATGCAGAAGGTTGTTTTACGGTTGAAAACTTGATTTTTGTTATTTAGCGCCGCTTTTCTCCACGTTTGGCTAATCGCATCGATGAGGATGAGCGATATGATGAAACTGATGAAGAGACACTCAGAAGCAGTGGCGTGCACAAGGGGGGCTTGATGGGGGTTATAACCCCCTTTCGCAAAGTATTCCTAAAAAAAAGAACGTCAAAGGTAGGAAAATATGACAAAATGAGGGCTGACTACAAAGAAAAAATATACATAACCTCTCCCTTTCGAAAATCCTGAGCACGACACTGCTCACAAGGAACACCCATGCACAGGCCGGGATTCCAACCCGGGACCCCTGAGTTGTAGCCTTGTTGTACTAACAACTCCGCCACGGAGGTCGTCCCCACACGGAAAAGTAATTTTCTGTCAAGCTTGTATGAAGCAGACATCTTTAACTGTTAAATTACTTCCAAATAAACAATTTCTTTCACATGGGAAATATCACATGTACCTAGGTACTACATATGTATAGTTTTATGTATTGCACTTGTTCAAAACTCTGAGCTGCTCACGCATAAATTCCCACTCCTCAGAAAAGATTTTTCTACCTCTCGCGTTGTTTGGGAACAAGGATAAATGGTGAACAATGCACACTGTGACGAGCCTTCAGCTTACATTACCTCAGTTCTAAATGTAACAATACTATGTTATGTGACAAACTTCGTTTAGTGGCTTTGTGTTGAATATGGAGAATTACACTAATAGCGTGTCTTGGCGCTAGTTGCGAGGATGCCATCCGCTCGCATGCCGACTCACTTCGAGCACTGACACTAAGTCAAACGATATTATTTATTCTAAAATGTTATGCGCATACACAGATGAACAGCTCATCTACTCGTGCAAAAAGTGCAAGTAAAATACATTCAAATAAATAAATTAACCAGGTTGTGTTATCCTAGCTTCCATGCAAATGATCATTTCATTCAAACTATTGTCAATTCTTTGTGAAATATATGTGCGCAATTAGTACAGTGGGTAACAGAAATTCATTTCTCCGGAGAAATTTTAATCGGAACATCCTTTAAAATATTTTTTGTTAAAATGGTGCAAATCCTTTTTTTCATCACTTCAGAACAATTATTCACGTAACAATCGTTAGCTCAAGTTATTTCTGCGAGAATTACTTTAACTGACGATTCTCTGAAATTTGTGAATTGTTAGCACACTTTTATATGTAAACTGGAATGCTAATACAGTATGCATGTGCATTGGAAGTAAAAAATGCCTATTTTAATGTATTTTTATTTTAGTTGCCTATTTTAGAGTCCTTTTAAGTGCCTATTTGCATCATTTTGGTGTCTATTGCCTGCCTATTTCAGAGGTTTTTAGTGGCTATAAATCCGTACCCTGATCATCACACATCCTCATCTTCGAGACCATCCAAGAAAATTTAAGTAAAATAAACAAAATTAATCAATGGAAATTCGTACATTAGGCTAAAACTTAATGAAGAAGTTTTCAGGTTTAGTTCTGCTCCGTCCAGTGTGTCCGATATTGAGCTACATATGCAAGTTATACTTCTTGTAAATATATCTGCAAAAATATACCAATATATTAAATTTTAATTTCAAACTGTGAAATGCGAGAAATTTCTCAATTTTCAAGTAAAATCATAATAATTGTATTTGCCACTTTTATTCTCACCATTTTTATCGTTGCCATTTTATCCGCTTGCCATTTTCAATTTGCCACTTTTTCCGTTGCCACTATTACCTTTGCCATTTTTACGTAAATTCCACCAGTTTCATGCCCAATTGTTTCCAAGTTATGAAAAAAAATTGCACCCTTAAAATAAATTGTGGATGTTCCCAATAAAATGTATCTGAAGAAATGAACTTGGGTTACTCATTGCGCTGATTGCGCACATTACACCAATACGTGAGCTGTTAATTTGTATGGCATTACATTTTAGAATAAATAGCATCGTTTGACTTATGCAACACAAAGGCACTACACTAAGTTTTTCACATAACTTAGCATTGTTTCATTCAGAACTGAGGCAATGTAAGAGGGTTT
Organism: Lepisma saccharinum; assembly: GCF_977018435.1. Classification (NCBI taxonomy): domain Eukaryota; kingdom Metazoa; phylum Arthropoda; class Insecta; order Zygentoma; family Lepismatidae; genus Lepisma; species Lepisma saccharinum. Next base: position 41,394,178 of record NC_139246.1, read on the forward strand.
ATCTCGGTGTGCATTGTTCACCATTTATTCTTGTTTCCTAATAACGCGATAGGTAGAAAAACATTTTCAGAGGAGCCTAAAATCACGTAACAGAGAACCTGAGTTTTGAACAAGGATATTTTGTAAAACTATATAGGTATGTGTATGTGGGATAGAATATTTATTTGTATAGTAATTTAACACAAGCTTGACAGAAAATTACTTTTCTGTCAGTGGGGCCGATATCCGTGGGGAAGTGGATAGCACAGCAGGGGTGTCAGGTTCGAATCCTGGCCTGGGCATGGATGTTCTTTGCGAGTGTTCCTTCATAAATGTCATCATGTCTTCCCTCATCCGAATCCTCGCGATTAGCCAAAAGTGGAAGAAAAGCGATGCTGAATAACAAAAATCAAATTTTCCGTCGGTGGTTAAACAAACTTTTGCAGAAATCCATTTTTAAATCAATACACATCTGGCAGTCTTGTGCTTTTGGCATTTTCAAAAATATGAACATGATATCTCCACAGATAACTGTCTACTTCCTTTCACACACACACACAACAAAGCAAATGGGTACGGATTGACTGCTACAAGATTTCAGGTGGAAAAAAGAAAGGGTAGTTAGGCGGTAGGTGTCGTTATGTCCACGGTGATGACTGATGAGTCACCAACAGGTTGTCCAGTGTGCTTACCCCGATTGAGGCTTTGTCAGTTCAACGTCAACGAAGGCTTCCATTCAACATAGGGAAAGCCAAAGGCGCATAACAAAGCTGAAATAAGCAAAAATGGCAGAATAGGCATTTTAGGCATGATTAAGCAAAATAGGCACTCACCTAATAGGCATTTATAGGCAATATAAAAATGCGTTTTTGGACTAGAAACACCATGAAACGAAATAAAAATATTAAAGCCTATGTTTTACTACGAAAGAATGAAAAAGGCAAATACGTAAAAAATCCGCAAGCTATTGATATGTAAACATCTAAGTTGTGGGATCACTTCATCCTCTGCACAAATATGTTGAACTTGATCTCACTACGTGACAATTACTAGAATTCCATGGAAAAGGAAGACTTGCCCCGCAGGTGTTCAAAACCCCTACCTCCACCCCATCCTTTGTTGTAAGAGGGACAGATTCGATTTGAAGAAAGACATTCATTCTTGGAAACCATGATGGTAATCTCACAGAAGGAACAGGAACATTTACTATAGCTTGGTGAATGAAGAGTTTTGAAGACAGAGTGGACATGGAAATATAATGTACTGGGTGGAAGTTTTTGAAAAGAGAAAATGAATGAGACAGAACAACAATCAAAGTACAAGTACAATAGTACTGTGTTATAATTTTAAATATGTCAGTCAATTTCTACAATTATTTTCCATGGTTAATTGTATCGTGGGGTTCCCTATGGTTAACTCCCATATAATGTAGTGCCCACGCTTTCGCTTTGAAATCCAAGGATCTCGGGAATCCACTACTAGCAGACACACAATTTGCTTACCCCACTGGCGTACGCGGAGGAGGGGGAATGGGAATAAGGGGCTACAACCCCTCCCCGAAATGTCTTGACAATAAGAAAATCTAAAGAAGTTGGGAAAACTTCCCTTTAAATTACCCTCCAGCAACCATTTTTTTCTTTGAGTTACTTCTGAAACGAAAGTTTAAAATAATTATTGGAGCTCCTATGTCATGAAAAAGGAAATACAACAGCGAGGCAGTGGCGGCGATTAGAGGGCGAGGGGGCAATTGCAACCCAAATTTTCTTGATATCAAACCAGAATTGCCAATAATGTTATTAATATCTTGATTACTATTTGTATTCTAATTTAAATAAATAGTGCGCTTTCATGTGCTAACGAATGCCTAAAAGATAGTACAATTTTGTTGCTGAAAAATATTTTTTTGATTTGTGGCGATTTTATCATGATATCAAGCCAGAATCGCCACAATAAACTCATTAATATCTTGATTAATATTTGTGTGCTTATAAAAATACATAGTGTGCATTCATGTGCTAACTATGTGCAAACGTATGAGATATAATTTCATAATTTATTAATATGTGGCGATTTCCACTTGACATAATTTTTTCCACCGCCTCACCACTCACCATCACCAGTTCCAGGTAGAAACGAAACGGCCTTGTCATTGTGAAGGACTTTTAATTCAATGGAAGCGTCACACTGTAAATTGTTCGCATGAACCATTCATAATGCGCAGCTCTTCTTAAAATCGTGTGCAATGGCATGCGAACTTCTCTCCCTAGACATTTCTTTGATCTCGATGCGTTACCGATGCGCTAAACAAATTTTAATACATTTTTCTAACACCTCGAAAAGGAGCAAATTGGTACAAGAATTCAGTCATAACCTTTTACTGGTTAAAGATACGTCGAAAAAACCTTCACCATTGCATTTCTCGTGAAATTCTAGCCTGATTTGATATATAATATCACCCCCTTCCCATTTAAAATTCTGAAGTTGAATTCAAGATGGCTGACATCAAGATGGCCGTCGACCACACGGGTGGCGTCAATGTGGTTCCTTCTTGGCCTGATAACGATTGGTCATCACCATTTCCATGTTGCGCGCTGCAGTGGCCTTGTACCGGGGGTGTTAAGTGACTTTTTGAGCCACCCTGTACAATTAAATTCAACACATTTTTGTACTTAATACATCATTTGTATTTATTCTTTTACAAACAAAATACAGTTCCACCAGAAGGGAATTTTGCAGCACATTTTACTTGCCCTATTTGAGAAATGTTACACCTTTATGCCCATTCGGTTAACCTGCTCATTGTCTCTCCTACTAAATAATATAATTCTAATAATTTGGATAATGGCCTCTCTTGGCTCACCAGAACATGTGCACTTAGAAGATCAAAATCAAATCTTTCTTATTCTATAATTTGATGCACATACACAGATAAACAGGTCATATAATCGTACAAAAATAAAATAATGCAAATGCTTTCAATTAATCAGGTTATGTTATCTTAGCTTTCATGCAAATGAGAATATGATTAAAATTATAATCCATTGTCAATGAAACATTTGTGCGCAATTAGCGCAATAGGTAACACTAGTTCATTTCTTCCCAGAAATGTTAATTGGAACACCATTTAAAATATTTTTTTTTGGTTAAAAGGATGCAAATTGCTTTTCATCCCTTTTTGTGCGTACAATTGAACACAAAATTGCATGTAGTCCAGTTTCGCCTAATCCCCTTTGCCTAACTGCTTATCGGCACAGTACGCGTATAATGTGATTTATGAAATTTAACGGTCTCTCCACAGGCCGAAATGCCTGTTTTTTCCTGCTGCATTTATTGAAAAAAATTGTCTTAATATATGTACATTTAGAAACTTTTTCGTTTTACCTACTTTATACCCTACTGCCTATATCTTTACTTTTTACGCCTGTTTTTTTAATTTTCAATGACATTTTTAGAATGTGTTTTTAAAAAATTGTACATAACTTAGTTTTCTTTCTAAAACATTATTTATTAGCACATTACGATGTTGCCAGTTGCCAGAAACAATTACAAAGCTGGGAAAAAGAGGTGAAACTCTTATCCATTAAAGTCTTGGAGGAATCGGTGCAGCTACTAATTGAAGTGTCAGGAGAAAAAGTTAGCTGTTGCAGAAAAGTGCAAAGGTGTAATGAGTAAAAATGTAGAACTGGAAAACTTGAAAACGATTTGTGATATTCTTAAACGAGAAAAAACATTTTATTCACGATATGAATCCAGTTCTTACAATAGCCTATTTCATGGGTGGTCAAATGAGATCATTCTCGTTATGAAAATCATTCTTTCTGACAGACGGCTATCAATGAATGTTCAAGAAAGCAAAAAACATAAAAATACTAGTGGTTGTGTGTAATCAAGGCAACAAATGAAAGTAAATATGTTGTTTACTAGTTGATTTTAAAATGAAATTATAGAGATAAATTATTTGGAACTTTCCCACTTTATTTTTGTTTATTGTGCCTATTTTTTAATTTGGTGCCTATTTTCCACATTATAAATGCCTTTTTGTCTGCCTATTCTAACCAAAATAAATGCCCGAACTCCGGTGCAAGTTATGAAAATCATTCTTAGTTATCCTTGATATCACACACCTGGTTAGGTTAGATAAAACAAGAACAAGCAGAACATTAAGCGTCAATGAAGCAGCTTAGAGTTTCTAATCCGACTAAAGTCAGAGATTGAAGGGGGTCGAGTGGAGGATTGTTATTGCCTACTAAAAGATCGACCAAGAAATGGAGTCCTATTTTCCTTTATCTTATAGAAAATATAACAAACACCCCCGGCTGCTGGATTGTGTGACAATGCTCCTTTTTCGGAGCAACACCTGACTATTTGGCATGAGCATATGTTGGGAATTGTTTGGTGTTTACTTGGATCAAAATTTCCCTCATTCCCCCTTCCGACCGGTTTAGGCGGTTAGGCGAAATGGGATGCCATCCGAAATTGGGGTATTTGTTCAAATTGGCCAAATGGTTAGTGCAAGTTCTTTATATCAGAATTACTTTAATTCACAATTCCCTGCGAAGATGAATTATAATTAATACCAGTGGCGTGTCCAGGATTTTCGCAGTAATTTCTATCATTTACTGCCTTTCACTTTTTTAAAGTAATACCGGAGCAAAGGGTAGGGATTATGAACCCCACCGATCCTCTCTTGGCACGCCACTGATTAATACATTTCTGGCTGTCATATCCCTTGTCATTTTGAAACACATGATACCTCCTCATACAACCACATTTTTTCACAGGCTCAACAAAGCAAATGAGTACTGATTGATTCCCACAAATCTTTCAGGGGAAAAAAAGAAGGGGAGAGCTGGCGTCGTTACGGCCACATATATGATGAGTCACTAACAGGTTGTCCAGTTTGCTTACCCCGATTGAGGCTTTCAGGCAGTTCAACGTCAACGAACGCTTACATTCAACATAGGGAAAGCCAAAGGCGCATAACAAAGCTGAAATAAGCAAAAATGGCAGAATAGGCATTTTAGGGACGATTAAGCAAAATAGGCACTCACCTAATAGGCATTTATAGGCAATATAAAAATGCGCTTTTGGACTAGAAACACAATGAAACGAATTAAAAATATTAAAGCCTATTTCTTACTAGACCCGGTGGAGGAGGCACATTGTAGTTCGGATCCAACTTTAAACAAGAGGTGGTCATTTTCGTTCAATCTCCCTCACCTTCATGCCTCGCCCTCACACGCCTTCACCCTCACGGCTCGCCCTCACCCTCACATGCCCTCACGACTCGCCTTTCACCCTCACGGATTTTCCTTGCCCTCGCCCTCGCCCTCACCCTCACACGCCCTCACCCTCACAACTCGCCTTTCGCCCTCACACACCCTCACCCTCACGACTCGACTTCATCCTCACCCTCACACGCCCTCACCCTCACGGATTGACATGGCCCTCACCCTCACACGCCCTCACCCTCACGACTCGCCTTTCGCCCTCACCCTCACATGCCCTCACCCTCACGGATTGACATGGCCCTCACCCTCACACGCCCTCACCCTCACGACTAGCCTTTCGCCCTCACCCTCACGCACCCTCACCCTCACGGATTGACATGGCCCTCACCCTCACACGCCCTCACCCTCACGATTTGCCTTTCGCCCTCACCCTCACGACTCACACGCCCTCACCCTCACGACTCACCAGTCGCCCTCACCCTCACACGCCCTCACCCTCACGACTCACCAGTCGCCCTCACCCTCACACGCCCTCACCCTCACGGCTCGGCTTCGCCCTCACCCTCACACGCCCTCACCCTCCCGACTCACCAGTCGCCCTCACCCTCACACGCCCTCACCCTCACGGCTCGGCTTCGCCCTCACCCTCACACGCCCTCACCCTCACGGGTCGATCTCGCCCTCACCCTCACACACCCTCACCCTCACAAGTCTTCGGAGGGTGAGGGTGAGGTCTGCCCTCATGAGGGTCGCCCTCCGGAGGGTGACCACCTCTGCTCCTGAGGTCCCAGGAGGTTACGAAACTACCCTTAACTTGCAAATGTAAATAAACCTGAAAATTGTGGGCAAGTTACGCAGCATATTCAACAGCGTTTTGGATGTATAGGTGAATTGAAGAGCAAATGTCTGTAGGAAAGTTAACTTATTATTATAGCTATCGAGTCCACACTCGACTAAAGTGCTTTACCAGAGTTCAACGATGCAACGAAGCACCGCTAGTGTAGTGGTATCATGCAAGATTCCCATTCTTGCGACCCGGGTTCGATTCCCGGGCGGTGCACGCCAAATTTTTTTTTCGGCTCAATGTTTTTAGAATTATGTTGTTCACACTTATTACAAATACATTTTGCCCATATTTTACAAGTATTTAACTTAAAATAAAACGATTGAAATACCTACTATTTCATTCATTTTCATCGTTGTCTTAATCACCTGGAACAATTTTCCTGTCTTGTTTTCGGCTTCAAATACTAATAGAAATATGCTTGAAAAGTGTTGTGAACAGTTAATCCTTTGTAGAACACTGAAAATTATTACGTACCACATTAAATCAAGGTACAATATAATTTGGCATATTTTAATGTTTACGATATTAACAATGCAAAGATTCTCTTGGGCTATCAACCAGGTGAGTTGTGGAAAACATTTGGAATCTTTTCTCCAACTCACCTGGTCGATAGCCCGAAAGAATCTTTTCATCATTCGATGCCAGGAAAGCTTCAGGACAATATACTGTATTAATTTTTATTAATCATATTGCAATTAAAAAATTGAATGAAGGTGCTGTGTAACAATGCAAAAAATATATACTAGGACTTATCGTGATGCAGCCTGTTTTCTAACATTGTATTGTGGAACATTATGTAGGATAAAATTGTTGTGTTATCATAGGAATCTTTTTAGGTAAAACTAGAACATATTTCTATAATTTGAACTTGTAAGTTTTCAACTTCAATGTGTTGCAAAGGTTCTCGTAATGTGAAATACTTTAAAACGGCAATCTAAAAGTCTAAAAAATATACGTGATCTCACACTTTGCAGCACGTCTTCTTATCATAATCATTGTGCACAGTCTAGTCATATAAATGCTTTATTTGGAATAAAAAAGAAATCACTCAGTACTATAACCACACCACATATTATTCGATATTCATCTTGAGGACGTGGAACCGAAATCAAGCTTTCACTCATTTCCTAAGTTTTTTTATGAAACCGAAGACCTCTTCTGATGTCCAATGATTGCAGAGAACTTCTGTGCTGAAGAATTTATTTAAGAATTCCAGAGATGCATTATTATTTGAAAATGATCTCATCTTGCTAAAATCGTTCCTTCGCTAAGACATTTAATAGCAGAAACCGATAGAAATGAAAAACTAAATATGCTGACCAAGGCAGTAATTTATTTTATTAAAAACATAAACTAAAACGTAACGTTTCAACCTTCTAGCAAGGTCTTCATCAGACTCTGTATCAAGTACAAAAGTAACAAGATACACAAAAAGGGCATTATCATGGAAACAAGGCTTAATGGTGTTACGATAGAAATGTTACCAAATATATGTTGTCATCTTGAATGAAAATCACCCGTGATCCGCTGTTAATGTATTATCTTGCGGCTCAGACGGGTACATGAACCCGTTTGTGCTATTAATACAGCAGTAGTGGAGTGTAACAGTGATGAGTTATGGAATTTCAAAAAAAATACCTTCGTGTAAAATCTGGTGAAGATAGGAATGATAAAATTAAGCATTTGTATAAATACGTCTTAGATTCCATAAATATTGACAATATCTCTCAAGATTGTGTTCAGAAGATTCGTATGGATGTGTCGCGGTTATGAAGCAAATTACGAGTATTTTTTAAAACTTGAAAAGTGACACCGTATGGTAAATACATTTCTTTAAAATAGTTCCTTTTGGATTGGAGAGAATGAAGTGTTTTTGTTTGATTTTGCATCTATTCCTTTGCACTGTGAAAACCAGAGATGTCCGTTTTGATGAGAAGTAAAAAAGTGTAAAACTGAATTTTCCCGGAAAAATACGTCCAAGGTACTGACATTCAGAGTTCATTTAAAGAAAGAAGGAGAAGGAAAGGCATCGAAACTAGTGAATAAATATTACTTAATGCCTTGAAATACACTAATTTATCTTGTTTTTATTGATTGATTTGTTTTATTTTACTTTGGTTTATTTTTCTGCCACTTTTGTCTAATCGCGAAGATGAGGCTGAGGGATGATAAGATGCTAGCTTTTGACTGAAAATTCACAAGGTAATATTGAACAGCATTAAATTAATTTTGATATAAATATGTAAAGTTCATAAAATAATTCGAGAATTGTTTCCGATAATTACGGGAGTGAGCAACATTCATTATATATTATTAATTATTTTTGGATAATTTTCCCTATAATGAGGTTATTTCACAACGAAAATAACAGGCTCGGGTTAATGTTTTATCTCATTTTAAGCGTATTAGTACCAAAATGATCGCCTATTTATTTTCAACTGTTTTAAAATGAAAGTCCGCTTCCTTGGAGACAAATAGCATTTCATACGAATACAAAGAACGTTAACAGTGCCGGCATTAATATGTTGTATCGGATTGTTTTCAAATTGTGACGATGTAATGCCTTTGTAAAAAGGTGTCATTGTAAGAAAATTGCCACTTTAGTGTCTCCATTACAATACAAGCGGGTAAAGCAACAAAATTTAAACGTTCCCACTTGCCTCGCAGAAGATGAGTAGACGAACATCAAGTGGAGAAAATACAACTGATGGTAAGCGAATACTTTATTGAATTTAATAAATGTTTACATTTATGATACTAGTTTTAGTATGTAAGAAAAACGTCATTTCACACGTCAATAATAAAAACTTAATTTATTACAACCTAATTTGTTCATGAAGTAAGCATTTGCGTAGTACCAAAATTATTGACTACCAGCAATTAAAGGTGTTTGTAATAATATTAATAATAATATTAATAATAATTTCCATACATCTGCGATGGGGAAAAATTAAATAATTTTAAGATTGATTAACTCAAAGAGAGTATGTAATTTAAGATATATCGTTGCAGAATCGGTTCAAAACACCATTGTTAATATTAAAAAATGATAGAATAATATCTAATGTTATCGTATTGTAATCAAGAGACCATGCGTTCGAAAATTTGAAATGCAGGGCAAATATCAATTGTTTGAATTCCACTTTAAATGCGAGTCCAGCCGGTATTAGCCATAAAATGTTCACAAAATGTACTTAAAACTGACCAAGAATACTTTCTCATATGTTTGAACACTTGCTTTTCCTTGCAAAACATCTCTGATGTAGGGAAATCAATTGCTGTTGAAGATAAATTTCTAACCAATAGTATCAAGCTTTTTAGATAATAATCATAAATTAGCACAATAGATATGACTGAAGCAAATGATGGTAAATTATTGTACATTCATATATATTATATAATATGTATTACATATAAATATATATATTATATCCTATAATATAATATAAATAATTTTAAAATTATAAGATCATCTCTTGGCATGGAAATATGATGTATCACAGACATTAATGCCATTGTATTAAAGGCATTACAAGAAGGAGTAAAACAAGTAGTTAATTTTTATAGCTTCGTGTTGTTTTCATTTTCAGTAAATTTCATGCATTCTTCCTTTCACATATGCATGAGAATCATGCACAATAACGCAAAGCATAACCTACATAGTCTACATATATGCACATTCACACCTAGGTGTGTGTTCATTCTTACATAGTCATCAAGTACGCATATATACGTAGGTATTATACTCAAGAAATAATTCAGCGCACATTTTTTCGTCAAGGAAAATGTCACTACGTGCTATTTCATAATCATTAACCACACAATACTAAAAAACAATAAGAAAATTATTATACTTAAGAATTTTCAATGCCTCACATATTATATTCCTCTAATGTAAAGAGTCAAAGTTTGAAAAAATGCATTTTCAGTCAGAAACTATTTAGTTTTACATTACATGAACATGAAAACTTTACTACAAAGGAATTTTTAAAACACGAATCAAATTTTTGGAAAACTGACTTACTTTTATCCTTGAAAAGTAACAAACTTAAAAATCTGGTTCGATATTTTCTTCTACTTAAGATAACGGAATTTCATTAAATCAAATGCAATTAGAAGTACAAAACAATTAAATGTTCTAGCTAAACTTTTATCTTCACAGGCGAAATTCGAAAAGCGTTAATTGAAAACTAACCACTACAGTTTCATAGCTCATTGCTAAAAGCTACATTTGTATCAAGCAAAACGTTTTCTAATATTTTGTATACGTAAGACACGTACACACAAAAATTGGGCTTATTCTTTCATGTTGATAGCTTTTTCTCACAAAAATGTCACGTGCGGTTGAAGAAGGCAACCTAGGCCTACTTGTATATTTTGACCTTTCGAGCTTCCATCCGAGAAAGCCAGTGTTGGTGCTAGTTACTGTTTTTTGTCAGTGATCATTTTGCAATTACTCCTATGATTTGTAACAAATATACGTATGTATGTGGCGAAAGCAGTGAGGTGATCATAAATTTATTATCTTGATTTATTATATATACGTCGCTATCCTTCCACTTTTGACTAATCGCGACAAAAAAGATAAATGGTGAATAATTGAAATGATGGAAGGAACAATAACAAACACTCATGAACTAAAAACAAAACACAAAATTCCACTTCCCGGTCAGGTAGAAGACTGAGCGGAAAATATAGCACTAACTGCTAACTTCTTAGTAGCCAGTGCTAGATTTTACATATCTTTATTACATCTGATGTTTATTATTATTTTTGTAAAAGGGAAGCGTGTTCACAGTTCCATCAACTCACCACTGTGCGCGATACTGTATGAATATTTTAAACTAAGTTGTTTCTTTATTCACTTTCAATAGGATGCAAATATTTTTGAAATGTAAATCACTGGCACGGAATATTCTAATATTAATACACTACACAGAATCCTTCTTCTTCCTTTTATTTAATCGGCGGTAAGAAGCAAGGAGACTACTAAGTTTAATACGTGAACATTTGAATCCCATGTGTCTTCATCATAAGTCTAAACGCACGACCATGAAATTAGGCGGGTGGCAGAAGTTTGCGCTGTTGCCACGTGGGAGCACAACCCCGTGTATTAGGGGGTTTTAAGAGAATGAAAGATCTAGTTGTACAGTTGTCTTTGTAATGTGATACAAACTGACAGTATTTGCTCGAGATGTTAGGAATGACACAAAAGTGCCCCGGAGAGAGATCAGTCAGACGCTCGAACTAGGCAACGCAGCCCGGTTGACGTTGCCACACAGAGCGCAGGAACCAGCGACTTTCGTCCCGCTCTCGCTTTGCTTTTCCCATATGTGGCACCAGCGCAATTCTTCCCAGGCGCCTATTTTCATGGCCGTGCGTTTAGTCAGTATTTCCGTATATGAATCAGACGAGCAGTTGGAGACAGGTTTATCAACTTGGAGAAGAGCATCAAACCTAACCTACTTAAGTAAATATCAGAGTAGGTTAAGCAGTCTTGTAAGTAGGATAGGTTTGGAGCTCTTAGCGTAGAGTGCACAGCTGACATAAAACACCTGACGTTAGAACAGCCAATGTTGATATTCCGTCTCTAAGCTGGTTTCTTCTTTCTCGTTCAGCTCTCTTACATAGTTTTTTATTCTTTCTTCGAATTAATCGTGATGATAAGGATGAATGGTGAGACAAACGTGTCCATGTCTTAACCAAGGTTCGAACCTGGGACCCTGGTTTCAGCCTTTACGTTGACCACTCCGCCACGTAACAAGGCTCTCCAGGTTGCTAAAGATGTCTAGTTGCTCATAGGAACTACCTATTGCACCACAAACATATCTGTCAGTTGTGTTTTCCTAGCACCATATTAATTCACAGTTGCAACGCACAGAAGTACTTCCAGAATTTTCAACCTAGGGAAGGGATGCTGTAAAAGTAAAGGGCTGTGAATCTTAATTTATCACTAGACCTCGGATGTTTTATGTTCCTAAAATAGGCTCTAATCGACTGTGCAGGCAGTAGAGGCGATTGGGTACCAAAACTGGAAAGGGGGAGGGGAAAGGACAGTTTACTTTCTCTTAGTAGACAAGTATAGGCGCCGACTCCATGGGGCTTGGGCGGGCTCGAGCCCCCCAATGTTAATGATGTTGGGTCAGAGCCCCTCAAATAATTTTGCTTAAGAGGATCTAATGTATTATTTTGCTTCTCTTGTAAAGTTTAATCTGAATTGAGCAACATGAACTTAACTTTAAATACACATTTGAAATGTTCTAGACCATCAACTTGGGGGGGGGGGGGGTTATGACCGGAGACAGCAAAGCACATGACTCATTACTATATACTAAGTATATAATTATGAGTATTGTTAACATTTTTACTAAAAAGAGTTTCAAAATAACGAGGTGATATGACAATTATACCAGTGTGTTGTTTAGTGAATTCCGAACAATTTGAGGTCGTAAACACGACTTTCAGGCAATATTGATATGTACGATATTTAGTTATCTTCGAAATCTCTTCCTCTAGTCCAAAGAATAAGGGGAAAATAATTTTAAAGTCTTTGAGTTTATTTAACACTGGCTTGCAGTAAAGTACGCAAGGAAAGCTTATGAAAGATCTGTATTGCGAAAGCGGGAACGGCTATGATCAAATGCATTATTGCTAAAGCACAGCGTGCTATGTGTTTTTTTTTATTATTGCAAAATTAAATTTAAGAAGTAAAATATTGTAGCAAGAACAAAAAAGTAAAACTATTTTCCTGCGATTTGTGTTAGCATTTATGTAAATAATTAAGTAAAACTGTTAAATATTGTAAATATTCGTTATTTTTATGGATACGTCAACACTAAGGTTATTTGCACCTGTCACATGTCCTTTCTTTACAAGTCTGTTGCGGACATTAACCCTCCGTAACCCGCGCGGCGGCACTGAGTGCCGCCCTTTCTAATATTTTGAATTATTCTCCTTATCAGTGCAAGGATGGTCTGGAAAGCACTAGGAAACTTATCTGCACTATTCCCAGGAAAACATAGAGGTGTTCGAACTTTTTTTCTGGTGTTTTTCAGTTGTTGACATGCCTCAAAAGTGACCGGTCCCCCTTAAGCGGCACTCAGTACTGCGCGAGGAACGTTTCCTATCTTAAATCATAACACTCCAGCCATGAATTTGGCGGATATAAGAAAAATGAAACGACGGTACGTTGTTCGGAATGCAAATTAATTGTATGCAGAAACCATTGCAGTACCCATGCGAAATGTCGGAGTTGTCAAAATGTATTGGAAAGTGACAATATTGGTTCCGTTTTATTTGAGTGTGTATATCTCCTTTCATTTATATCTTGTAAAACAAGAAGAAACATATTGAGATTTGAAATTGTAATATTTTGTAAGTATCTTCGAGTTGTATTTTACTCATTTGATTGCTTTTTCAGCGAGTCAGCAAGATTTTGACTGAGAATTTTGGAACAAATTGTTCCTTTCTAAGCCCATATAAGTTGTATGATTTCAATTCGTTTTGAAAAATATGTTGAACGTTTTTGAAAACTACGTTGAAAATTTTGTGAATGATGAGTTCATTTTTTAGTTCCTTTATTATATGACAAAATTTTAATTACGCCTATTTTGGGAATAATATTTTGGTGCATTTGCTTCAAGAGTGTACGTCTGTGTCAATTCCTCTAATGTTTTTAGTTTATATAGTTTTAGTTTAGCTAATAAAAATGTCCGCGCGCGGGACATTTGTGCTACTATGAGGACGCGGATGACGGAGGGTTAAAACACACCCATGCGGTCGCCGGGACTCGTACCCGAGACCTCCAGATCAAAGCGAGTTGAGTTGAACACCCAACACGCTCGGCTACCGAGGGCGGCATAAAACTGTTAGGTTGGCCTCTTAATGTAAATACATAGCCTACATTTCAATAAAAATGTTAATTGTTATCTAAAAAAGCAAATGAGCAGACACAAAAGACATAAAAAGACTTTGAAACATTTTCTAAACGTTTTTCATGTTACATTTCATTTGCATGAGGAATATAATAGCTGCTTAAAAACTGCTATACGAAGACGTAATTTTTATTTTTAAAAAAGGGAGGGAGTGAGTCATTCATTCATTTATTTCAGTGATCAGAGCCCCCCAATAATTTTGACAAGTCGGCGCCCCTGTAGACAAGGCATAGCATTAAGAGTCCATACATAGGGATAAAAATAGGAGGGAACTGCCCAATCTAATCGCCGCCACTTTGTGCAAGTAACAGTGGCGTCAGACATTTTATTTTGTTTAGAGCTTTAAATAACATTATAGACTTAGAGGGATGGAAATCAACAGTAAACATGTTTCAAACACACCATTCATTGAATTGTTTAGTCACCAACCCAAGTAAATAGCACTGAGATATAAAAATCCTGTAAAACTTTAAAAATATATATATATAAACCTAAAAAAATGGTTTAATTTAGGCACATAAACCTAAAATAGGTTCAACAAGCAAAATGGGTAATTTTAGGCACTATGAAACTACGTCAGTTGCTGCATTTTTAAATGAAACTCTGACATAACTTGTTATTTCTTCTTTACCTGCAAAGGAAAACAATAGGTTCAAAACCTAAAATCTGAGGTCTAATTATCACCGAAATAATCATAAACTAGCCCTTGTGACAGGGGCGTAACGAGACTCATGGGGCAGACTACTCAAGTGCTCCCCCCCCCACCTAGTTACTGCTATTATAATAGCTGGATCTACGAATACAAAATATGTGTAATTTTAGCATATGGGGTTTAAGCAAATGTAATTTTCTTTTTTATGATTAAATTATTTATTTTTTATTCGTGTTCAGACGAATAGCATAAAATAACTAATAAAATAGATACTGCAAAATACATTCATTACTCATTACAAATTAAGATTAAATGCTTACATTATATATTAATTTACTATCATTTCCCCAAAAGCATCGGTTACTTTCGTAAACTTGATTTCTTGGCTATGTCATTTTAAGTTGAAAGTGAAGCCAAATCGCATAGACGTTCCCTACTCATAGTACTGCGTATATAGGTTTTTATAATTTTAAATTTAGAAATCGATCTCTGCTTTTGCTACTGTGGAGGAACACTAAGGTACAGTCACCGGCAATAAACATGTGACACGTAGATCCTGAAATACTGGGTTTATTGCAATGCGTTATGTGTGTCGCCTAACTCCACGGCGATAACAGAACTTCCTACTAAAAAGTTGCACTTGAGGTCGCTTGATTGCCGTATAATTGAACAACACATGTAACGTATTACAAGGATGCCAGTATTTCAGGATCTTGGTATCCCATTGTATTGCCGGTGACTACATGAAACAAAGCGTGTACACATCAGGAATAATGGAAGTCAATGAACTATATTGTATCACAAGGATACAAGCTCTTTCACATCACCATGTCCTCTATCTAGGGTTTGAAAAACTTATTATATTTGTGACTGAAGTAAAGGTTTGGAAATGTTTTAGCATTTTTTATCTGTAGATCTTGACCAAAGGAAGGCTGTATCAGTTTATGTATACCTACAACTCCTTTCGTGCCGTTAACAATTGTCCAGTTGTGTGCAAATTGTGTCTTCATCGGGTAAAATATTGATACGTTGAATCAGCTCTCTAGGTTTGCAAGTCTTTGGACAGAGTTCGTCAAAGTACTTTTTTATTACTTTGTCAGAGAATTCGCTTGAATGCATGCACAACTTCTCATCTTCCTGTCCGTCGTGTTGGATTAAGTGTTTTGAGAGTTGGGTTCGGCTTATTTCTTGTTCAAGATTTTAACTCTTGTCATCGCAGAAAACTGTAATAATAATAAAAATATATAAACATTCTGAACTTCCGGTTACCTTCTGAAGTATTAAGAACCAAATTTAAACCATCCGAAACCATCAGCTCTGAACCTCACACGTCATTATATCTGCCTGCAGCGGGCCAGTCTAACAAGAAAAAAAAATCATTACAGTCTTATGGCCCTTCACCTCAAGACCTCCCCGGCTGCCCCTGCCTAGTTACGCCCCTGCCTTGTGATTGTGAATAATTTTAGAGGGTGTGGTGAAAATATTGGAGGGATATATATGGTGTGGATCGGGTGAGTGGAAAAATGAATGTCAACGCATTTAGCAGGAAAAAATATCCTTTCTGCTAACAATATCCCGCAATTGTTCAACTTCAGACATTGTTTATTGCAAGGTCAACAATACGTACTTTCAAGACGCAGCGGTAAAATCCAGAAAATTATATATGCGCATAAAAACTGAAATAATGACTACAATAAAAATACATTTCTTCTAACATGTAAAAGATATTGCAGATTAACTAATTACCATGTCATCACTAATTTAGCACTTGACAAATTGTTAGTATCCGAACACAACCAACTTCAATATTCCGGAATGTATTCATATGCTTTCCTGTATTTTCGCTCTCTTGGAAAGTTTATGCGTTGTTCTTACTTTTGTTTCTTTAAGACGGCGGGTGAGAATCACTGCCGACTGATTCTGAACTCATTTCTACAAATAAGCATAACACATATGAAAAATTAAGAATCGCACGACACAGTAACCGTCTATCTTTTTGGTGTGGAATGCCGAACCACGACCTTTGCAGTGCCGAAAATAAATCAGTTTCCTTGGAGGGGGGACTCTTTTGTTCTGTCCATTGTAGACGTTCATGTTTACATTCGGTGCGGCAAAGCCATCAAAGGTATTGCAGTCTTGAGAATGCCACTTTCTTGACACCAGTATTATTGTGATTGTTGTTGCTGTTATTATTGTAAGAACTTCATTGTTGACGTGTTTTGAAGTTGGCGACAATTTCTGTGGAATGCAATTGCAACGTTTTAGAATTTCAATTTTTAACTTTCATATAACAGTTCAATGTAGGGTATTTTTTTTAGAGTGATAGAACTTTGAATTGAAATAAAACACACAAAAAAATAAGTTTGAGGCCAATTGTGTTTTTATTTGAAAGATAACTTTCTGACATTTACATTTTGAAAATAATTTCCGGCATATGTCCACCACGACTAGCTGTGATGAACCGGATTCGATCAGTCCAATTTGAACCACTTTTTCAACTAATTGGGGACGTATGTCGTTAATAACACGAGTTATGTTGGCTTCCAAATCGTCAATTGTTGCTGGTTTATCAGCATAAACCAGAGACTTTAGATATCCCAAGGAAAATAATCCAGTGACGTTAGGTCACATGATCTTCGGAGGCCAATTCACCGACAGCACCGATATTTCCGAAGTGCTCTATACGTTTGACGAACAGAACATTGATTTTGGAAATATATTTCCACAATTTGTAAACGTTGTTGCGGCG
Source organism: Lepisma saccharinum (assembly GCF_977018435.1). Classification (NCBI taxonomy): domain Eukaryota; kingdom Metazoa; phylum Arthropoda; class Insecta; order Zygentoma; family Lepismatidae; genus Lepisma; species Lepisma saccharinum. The sequence goes on from NC_139246.1 coordinate 41,411,570, forward strand.
TCAGTCTTTCCATGATCATTTGACAATGCTCACTGATATGAAATGACAAAACAACATGTCATCAAAACAAAACAAATGACAGCTATCCCTATCGAAAGTTCTATCACCGTTAAAAAAACACCCTTTAGGTTAGACATTGTACACATTTTTACTCATTTATTTAAAATTTCTCAAGGACCGTTCATTTAGCGTACGGACCAATGTTTCGACCGCATGTCCGTACATGGCATGAAATTACCGTACGGTTGGCAACGGTTGGGAGTCCCCGGTTGTTATAAGGTATTTTCTACTCTTACGGCGGGCGCTCTATATACTGGCAAAGGAAGTGGGGAGCGGGGAATACTCAGCAGACCAACCAGACAACAGCGGTGGCACCGAGAGTTACGACGTCGCGGAGAGGAACTACTACGTACACCTCGTTCTACAGGCTGCTGCATTTCTTATCGTGCTGAATTGGTTGCTTCCCAGCTCCCCACTTCCCTTGCCAGCATGAGGGCCGACCGCCGTAAGACTGGAAAAGAACCATAGAAGGGTGCGATGGAATACAATCAGTGACGTACAAAAACCGGTCTTTAAGTTCTTGAAAAAATTGCTTAATTTCTGTTTTGGAAGCTTGTTTTAATAGTTTGCACAATATATAATCAGCAATTACAAATATGTTAAAGCTAAATGTACAGAAATATACGAAAAAAAAATAGTTTAGCGCATGAAGAATACGCCAACGATCAGCTTATCACTTATGTTCCTGATAGGCCAAAAGTAGCACAAAAGCGAAGTAAATGAAACCAAATCAATCAAGGGTATGTATACAGGGTGTCCGAAAAGTCCCATACTACAGGAAAAATGGTAAACTATGTTTTGTTCTTTCGTTGCTGGGGAGATCGGCTGGATACCATTTTTCCGGAACACTCGATTGGTCGCAGAAGACCTGTTGAATTGCCCCCACCCTCGCCAGATTTAAATTCGTTGGACTGAAATCTAAGGGTATCTGAAATCCAGGGTGTACAGTTCGAAGATTAGTGATCTGGTCCAACTCCCCACCAGAACGCCGAGAATTCAGTGGTGAACATTGTGAAAACAGAAGAGATTTGCTGTCTTCACTATTTAAAGTCCATTTTGTGCATAGACAGACTAATTGCAACGGGGTCAATTTGGGGTCCGAACAACTGAAATGTGTCCCCACGGGATACTACCATAGGCGCCGACTCCATGGGGCTTGGGGGGCTCGAGCCCCCCCAATGTTAACGACGTGGGGGCAGAGCCCCCCAAATAATTTTGAATAAGAGGATCCAATGTATTATTTTGCTTCTCTTGTAAAGTTTACTCTGAATTCGGCCACATGAACGTAACTTTAAATACACATTTGAAATGTTCTAGACCATCAACTTTGGGGGGGCTGAGACCGCTAAATCATCAACTTTTGGGGGGGCTATGACCAGATACAGCAAAACACATGACTTATTACTATATACTAAGTATATAATTGTGAGTATTTTAACATTTTTACTAAAAGAGTGTCAAAAGAAGATGTGCATGAACTAGGAGAGTGGATGGGACGTTCGGGCTACAAATGGCTCTTACATGACATTCAGAACGAGATCATTGATATATAAGGGAGATCTGTCTTGCGCTTCATGGTAGCAGATATTAAAAGTCGGGAATATTTTGCTATTATGGCAAAACGTGTGACATATCCATCCGTGAACAATTGACATTCTGATTCGAACTGTAAATAAAAAGTTTAATATTTTTGAGGAATCCATGGCCCTCTGGAAACACTGAGGCCAAAACTTAAAAAAGGGAGGGAGGGAGTCATTCATTAATTTATTTCAGTGATCAGAGCCCCCCCAATAATGTTGACAAGTCGGCGCTTCTGGATACTACCCTATTGTTGAAGGAAGTCAAAACATGAATTCGTGAACCCACAGGCCCCTTATGTATCAGGGATAGTATTAAAATCTGTATGAATTAGTGAGCGCATTAGAATTCAGTGACGAAGCCAAATGAGGGGCGCAGGTTCAGTGCCGGATCTGCAAACCTTGCCCCCCCCCGCAAAATATTACCAAAGGCCCCCTCTACCTACGTACCTTCACACACACACACATACACACTCCTATATATAGGTATATTACACATACATATATCTTAATGTCATGTTGACGAAATCACATACAAGGACCTACAGGGTGATTCAAAAGTCCCTTAACACCCACTATGAAAAGTAAAGGAATTAGGTTAGGTAAAGTTCGTCATGATAGAAACAGGTTAGGCTAGAGGAAACCACATTGGTGTGTTCCAAGCAGAAGTCCGCCATATTGGTGGCCACTATATTGAATTGAATTCAAAAAATTTAAATGGGAAGGGGGTCATGTGATATGTATGATATATATGACACTGTTTTCTCACACCTGAAAAATGATACATTTGTTACAATCATGCAGTCGTAACTTTTTCCTGATTTAAGATAGGTGGAAGAAACCTTCACCACTGCATTTCTCATGGAATTGTAGCCTGATTTGATTCTAGTCTGACTGCCAACGGGGGAACCGGGGTGGGTGATTTAAGGTCTGATTTTTTCCGACTTTGTCCGTGCATCGAAAATATGTGGAGCCCTACCTCCACATACCCTAAATGTGCATTCATGGCTGTATGCACACGGAACTTTAACTTTACATTTACCTGTGTATATTGCATTCGTTTCTGTACCCCTAATTAACTACGTTTACCTTTTACATACGCGAACCCTCTACTAAAGTGCGCATCAAATCTCCTGTATATGGCCTTGAACGGCTGAACAGCACCAGCGAATCACAGACGTGCGGCGTTGCCGTGCTCTCCTTGACAAGGCGTTTCGCTCAACCACGCTGTCTCTTTACTGTGTGAGATTTCGACATGGCACCGCTGCAGTGCACTGCTATTGGCTATCGCCATATGCAGGAGATTTGACGCGCACTTTATGTCAATGGCTGAGCCCCCCCCTAAAATTTTTACTTGTTTCCGGGCCCTCCGCACTGCGGGGTTTTACGGCTTGTAGATTGGCACTGTGCGGGTCCCAACGTTGACCATTCCACCACCCTTGCCACCCCCAGCAAATAAAGAAGAAGTAAATGCTCCTTTCACACAAAATGCACTTTTGCTATATTAACCATAGCATTCCCATGCCCTTATCTACAAGTACAACGCAGTTTCCCAAGGGAAGGGGTGTGGACAGCTCCATCAATCCCTACATCTTTTTGTATAATGTTCTTAAATATTAAACAAAGATCCCTTTATAATACTGCTTTTGTGACTTACAAGTTCACATTAATATTTTGCTTCATTGCTAGATTATTTAACCATAATGTCCATTTATGTAAACAATTGATTGACTTGATGTTTTAAGTCCACTCTATGCACAGTAAGGGTAATCGAGACTGGACCTACAGTTCAAAGTGGGATCCGAACCACTATGTGCCTCCACCGGGTATCGAATGCGTAACCCCTACTACTGCGCCATCGGTGAGGCCCCATTTATGTAAACAAGTGTATTTTAGTAAAAAAAAATACTTTCTTTTAAATTTCACATAGATTATGAACATAGACATTGGAAGAAATGAAAAATTGATACTACTTTATTAAACTTTAATATCCCCTATAGTAATGTTCCCTTGGCATGTAACTCTAATTGTGTCAACTTCGTAGATACATACAATTTGCCTATCAGGAAACGTACCACTAATTGTCCCAAAGAATAGGCTCCTAAAGCCCACAAAAAATACGATATATATTATAACATTTTTATATCATTTTTCGGAATTTTTCTCATGAAAATATGAAAAGCATCATTAAGAACAATTACAAATTTTGCCACGAATTGAGTGTCAACAAAAGTCAGCTTTATAGCCAAAAACATTATATGTGGGCTCTAGGATTTGGGATTTCTAGTTAAATATGATTGTCCCCCCCAAAAATATTCATGCCCTTCTCTGCACCCCCGCATTTTTTTTCTGGCTTGTAGGTAGTATCTTCCTTTTGCACAATCAAAATGTTACTGTTCAAAAATTGAGTTGGTTTGTTTTAAGTCAACTTTATGCACAGTAAGGGTAATCGGGACTGGACCTACAGTTTAAAGTGGGATCCAAGCCACTATGTGCCTCCACCAGGTATCGAATCTGGGACCCCCTTGATTATAAGGTGACGACGCTTCCACTGCGCCATCGGGGAGGCATACTGTTCAAAAATATGTGAATGTTTACTGAAATGGATATTCCATTTAATATTAAAAAAATGGACATTTAAACCCTTTACACGAGTCATAACACCGTGTCTCGACTATACCTGGCAAGTGTGTTCTTTCATAGTGAAACAATAAGATGAAATGTAAACATTTTTTAGCTTAGACTCGTTGTATAGGAAATATGTCCCCCACCCTCTTCGTGAAGGAGGGAAGAAGAGAAAAAAATGACCGAGGTTACCAACAATGCAATGGCTACCAAAACAAGCGCGTGCTGAAGCTGATCCGCCTGGTAAAGACAATTGAACGTTGAGTTTAAACCATTGACTCGTTCGACTCGAAATAAGACGGGTGCTGAGATTTTGGAAGTATATGTCGTCAGTTCTGTGCGTGTGTTCGTGTGATGGCGTGGTTAACAAGCATTCCGTTCGAGAATTTCTATGTTCCATCGAATATAAGATTTAGAAGACGTGGATCCAAGATGGTAGCGGGTAAGTAAAAGGAGTGCAAATAACGCAGTTATTTGTCATCATAAATGGTAACAATTGTCACTGAGTGATTTCTATCAACATTTTTAAATAAAATGCGTGAATGATATATTTCTGTCTCGTGTGAGTGCATGTGCGTGTCTCTATGATTGTGTGCAAACCAGTTGTCTTGAACTCGAATCGCGATTAAGATTGTTTTAGGGTTACTCTTCTCGGATAGGATAATCAGGACTGGACTTTAAAGTTTTAAGTAGGATCTGAATGTGCTTCCGTCGGGAATCTAACAATTGACCCTACATTACATTGCTGATACACTTTTGGGAGACTCGAAATTTATTATAATAATTGTTATTGTTCATTTTTGTTTTCTTGTTTATTCCTGCCTGGCGAAACTAACAATTAACTTAACATAAGACTTCAGTACACCTGGTTTTGGGCCTGCTCGGTAAAAAATCCCCTTGTTGCACAAAGAAAAATTTACGAATAGAACTAGAAACAAATAATCCTTGAAAGTAGTGGGTTACACTTTAAAAAGAAAGGTTTGTCACCCCAATCTTGAAATAAGTCTCTGACCCGCTCATCTTTAATAATTTTTACAAAAATATTATTGGGCTGTCAATACGTATTTGAGTGCTGTGTTAAGTCCACTTTATGCACAGATAGCCTAATTGGAACTGGACCTACAGTTTAGAGTGGAATCCGAACCAGTATATATCTCCGCCGGTTCGAACCCGCGGCCCCTTTATTACAAGGCGACGACGTTACCACCGCCATCGGGGGGGGGGGGGTAGCTATCATTGTAGGCATATACAAAGATGGATCAGAAAGTAAGGTGAATTTTCGATTTATTGAAAAACGTGCATAGAAAAAAAATATGAAACTGTAGTATGTTTGACACATGGTATCACACTAAAATTTGACATAGGAACCACTGCGGTCCAAACATTTATTCCAACGTGTCACCAAATCATCCATGCCCATTTCAAAGAAATGTTTCTCCAGGTTCCCTAACCAGGTAACCGTAGCCTGTTGTGCCTCTTCCAGTGTATCGAAACGCCGCCCACGGAGGTGTTTCTTTAGGAGGCCAAACAAATGGTAGTCGGAAGGAGGTAAATTCGGGCAATACGGAGGATGGTCCAGAATTTCCCAGTTGAAACCCATGATGTGTGTACGGGTCCGTTGGGCTGAATGTGGTCGTGCGTTATCGTGCAATAACAACACCCTCTTTCGTAGTGCCCCCTTTTCGTTTCTGACGTATGGCTGCTTTCAACCTGTCCATGGTTTGGCAGTATGTGTCCGCATTAATGGTCGTACCCTTTTCCAGAAATTCAACATGAATAACACCTTGGCGGTCCCAAAATACAGTAGCCAGTGTTTTCTTGGCAGATGTTTCCATGTCATACTCTGGCGTTTTGATTCAGGTGTCCATAGAGATATTGGAGTTTCATCGCCCGTTATGATGCGATGAAGGAATGAATTTCACCGCGCACATCCTCCTTGGAGTAATGTTCAAGTCGTTGCACCATCTTTGAATTGCTCTAGGTACCAGACGGTTTGACGTAGAAGGCTGTAATTGCCGTTTGACTTGCATCACCTTGGTATCTGACACATACAAAAAAATTAATTAGCTACACAAAATACTCTAGGTTTTACAGACAAATTCAGCTTATTTTGATACACCTTTTTATATTACCTTACCGCATAGAGTATTCGGTGTTAACTTTGGATCTTCTGAGACTTTTTATTTATTTTCATATGAAACGCTGGACTCCCCTTGGCCCTTGCAAACAAAATCGTTCTGCCATCGCTACTGCTACGATTCATTTCTCTCGGTTTCATTTTTGCATGATGGCTTAAAAATTTTGTAAAGAGATTTCAGCAAAATTTGGTGCCGGTATCTGTCACGTGTCACTAATTTGATTAAAGTATTAGTAGCCCGTGTGCAGGTATCTTTAGTCAGAAAGAAGTGGGAGCGAAAATTTGTGGACACATATTTAGGAAATTTTCACGCACAGGTTTACCGTCATTTTACTGTATCTTGCTGATGGTTTGATTATTGTAGAACAAAGTGACACTCTTGTATCTTAAATTAAAATATGTAACCGCTCTGGTCGGGAAGTTGTAGGATAAGGGGCACCAGAAGTGACATGTTTATTTTTTTGTATTAGTTATCTTTTTTCGCTTTTCTACCTTTTGGTAACATAACCCTGAATTTTTTGAACGGAAAGGGAGGGGGTCAGCTAATGCAAACAAAGGCGTATTTAGGGGGGTCCATGAAATTCCGAAACCACCCGAAAGACTATCTGTTCAAAATTTTGTTTATGAACAAAATACTTGTTTACTGAAGTTGATTTATTTTACCAGAACTTTCATAAAGATAAGGATAAGATTGTGATATGTCGTGTGTTGACAGTACCTCCGAAAATGTGTGCCTGCCGTTACATTAATTATAGGAATTCCGCATGGCCCCTCCTTTGTGACAATCAGTATTTGTAGGCGTGCTAAGGGGTGATCTCAGTGCATTCTGGAAACTGCATTAGTGAAGACTCACGAAGCTTTGGTGCCAGGTTACGTACTTTGCCTGGAACCACACCTCAGAGAATAATCATTTGTTGTGCCATTTTACACATCAAATGATTATTCAACTCAACAACCGCCATTTAAAACAAGGCATTAATAAATAAATAAAACAAAGTTATATTGGACTTATGCCCAGCATACATTATAAGTACATAAGATACATTTTTAATATACATTTTACACAGAAAGTTTAAAAACGCTCTTAAATACAATTTTATATATAAGAACGAAGGAGAAAAGTAAATGAATATATTTTTTTGTATATAAACACAAAAGAAGGAGGGTTTATATTAACTACATTAACTCATTCAGTATCAAATTATTATTCTTAATTTTGTTCTCTTTGCCCTTTGCAAAAGGGCTCACCTCTGTTACAATCGGGTTATTTTAATTGCCTGCTGAGAACTAGGTATTTGTGCAGTGGCGCAACCACAGGGGGTGCATGGCCCCCCCAACCTTGGACCGAAATGAGTTTTAGGGGGGGGGCAAACATTGACGGCCAAGTATACCTGCAGGGGGCAATTACCGCCCACAACTTCAAATTTTAAATTTTATGCAAATAAAAATACTTTTCATAAAATTTTCTTGCTCGCTTCGCTCGCAGTGCCTCTTTTTCTTAGTCTTACAAGTTCATAACCGCAGCTAGGGGGCGGCGGAAGACGGCCCTGGCGCCGTATGATATAAATGAAAATAAATTGTAAGATTGATTAATGTGTGGTTTTAAGTCTACTTTACGCACAGAAAAGCTAATCGGGACTGGACCTACAGTTTAAATTCGAATTCGATCAACTGTGCCATGTGCCTCCGCCGGGTAGCGACCCGGGATCCCTTGAACACAAGGTGACGATGTTACCACTACACTATCGGGGAGGCACAACACTTGTAAAAGAGAGAATGCATTGGCGTCGCGTGAAATAATTTGCGCCCTATTAAATCAATATTGATTTCAGTCTGCAAAAAATTTGGACCCCAAGATTTTCTTGCTCGCTTCGCTCACAATTTATCATTCTTCTCTGTAATGTAAATTACCAGACAGAGAAATAAGACTTGTCTTAATTGATTTTGTTTTAAGTACATGAACAATTGTTTTGAGGAGAGGGAGCGTGCACATTTGAGAGACAATTTATGTATTGATTGATTGATTTGCTTTATTTTACTTCGCATTTGGTACCACTTTTGGCTAATTTACGAAGATGGGGATGAGTGATGATGTGATGAAATTGATGAATTGACACTCACAAACATCCATACCCAGGCCAGGATTCGAACCCGGGATCCCTGGCGTCGTAGCGCGATGTGCTAACCACTCTGCCATGGGGCCGGCTGACAATTTATGTAATTTTTGCTGTTGGTTTATTGTGAGATGGATGAATTAGTTGTGTAATGTATTTTAGTGGCCACGTCCCTCCATGTTGCATATATGTGAAACATATCGTGCATGAAAGTTATACATGTTAATGTAAAAAAGAATTATAGTTGGAATGGATTTATCAAGCATTTTCTGCTTTTCAAGGAACGTATTGAAAAAATAATTCAAGTAGTTTGTTCGAACACAAATGCTTTAGCACCAACTTCTACCCCTCTTTGCATAATTTACAAGGGTAATATAATCTTTGATACTGCTACTACTACTACTAATTATAATAATAATAATAATGTTGGTCCCAGGTTCGAATCCCAGCTTGGACATGGATGTTTGCGAGTGTTCATTCATCAATTTCACCATATCTGCACTCATCTCCATCCTCGCAAATTAGCCAAAAGTGGCACAATAAGCAAAGTAAAATTAAGCAAATTAATTATAACAATAACAAGAACAATAATAATGTTATAATAATACCATTATTATTATTAAAATAACAATAATGATTATTATTCAAATTATTATTATTATGATTATTATTATTATTGGTACGTTTCTCCTGGTACTGCCCCCCCCCCAGACAAAAATTCGTGGTTGCGCCTCTGATCGTGTGAAGGGTACAAATTGCTGAAGCATCCACACTACATTTTTAAGAAGTAGTATGTAATAAGAACTCAATAAGTTATTTATTTGCATTTTCGAATATGTAGCTTGATGCTTATATTTTTAAAATGTCTCATGTTTACTTTCATTGTTCCCACGTTGGCAACACGGGCATCGGAAAGGAATGGGAAGGGTATCCGTCCCTCAAATAATACAGAAGCGTGTGTTATGCTTTTTACATATAAAATTGAATTTGAATATGCTTGCGACGACTATACCATTACGGCATCGAGAAGGCCCTTTTACATATTAAAGTTTGGATGATTTGATACTGGTATATTATGCAATATGTCCACAATAATTGAGAAGTAAATAACGCTTGCGACTGGTAACATGTGATAAAATAATTCCAACACGAAAGGACCGTGTGCAAATGAAGAAACATTTTGGTTTGGGGGGATGTCTACTTATTGGCGTATTTGTGATTCCATTTCAGGGGGCAGGCTTTTTGGGTATGCAAATTTGTATATGTTACCAGTCAGTAATCTAAACTATTGTCTTGCGGTTGTAAGTACCTTAGAACAGCGGTTCAAGCCCAAGCATTAAATCTTATGATAACATTTACACGTTCTTTAGAAATACCTAGTGGGGCATTCCACGAAAAGTGGTCCTACTCCATGAAAATTAAGAAATGAATTAATCTGGATTTTTTTTTTAATTGCATGAAGGTTTAGATGTTTGTGAATGCATATAATTGACACGTTTCACCAATAAAAGCTACTAGCATCTGGAGCTTATATGGTTCACAGACAATTGAAGTCAAAATTTGCTACATTTTTAAAGCGTCACACACGTAATGCACTTTTGTGAATGCTTATCATGTATTCAGCCTATGCCATCAAACTCGTTTTCTTCATTTGTTAGCAGACACCACAAAGTACTTCACGATTCCATGAAATCAGTTCATTGTGAATATTTTAATACAATCTCATGTCTAGATGTCTAGAACCTTACATTTTGTGTGTGAAATGTCACACACGTAACGATGGAATGCCCAGAGTATGTTTACATTCTAAGAAAGCCCAAGGTCTCACACAAGAAGAGCTATTGAAGTAGTAACACTGTAAAACTTGACGAAATTTCTATTGCTCGTTCAACTCAATGACAGTGTACGACGAGAAATGCGATCTATCTCTAACGAATAAAGCTGACGAATCAATCAGTCCTTTATTTTCGACCTAAAGCTGACGAAATCAACTCTACTTGTCATGGCAGCCGGTTTTTGTAGTTTATTTAACAGTGGACATAGCAAAGCCGGTAGTCTGAAAGCTTTTTGTAAAACCTTCACCCGACGACAATGCCAACAAGTAAACGATGGCACCGGCCCCCGGCTACGACGCCAGCGGTCCCTCGTCCGAATTCCGGCCTGGGCATGAATGTTTGTGAGTGACCATTCATCACATCACTCATCCTCATCTTCGCAAATTAGCTAAAAGTGGCACAAAAAACGAAGTAAAATAAAGCAATTCAATAAATCAAAAAACAATGGCCTATTTAAAAATATAACTTGAGATGCAATTGATTTTTGTGTTACATATCCCGAATGATTGTTACGAGCCACAGTTAAGAAATCGTATGCTACGTATTTGCTTTCAGTCCAGCAGGGACAGAAAAATATTTTTTTTTTGTAGAGGATAAAATGTTTTGTAGGGGGAAATTCCCGATATCCCCCCCGTTAATTCGCACACTGCGGATAGATTCTCTTAGTTATTCCGACCAGTGATGTACCCGGAATTTTTTTTCTTAGGGTACTGCGAAGGTTCTTATAGAAAGTTTGGTCAAGTTTTTCAAAAGAAGATAAATTTAAGCACAAGAATTTTTTTATAAATTGGAGTACCGACAATTTGTTATTATTCTTAATCATAAACAAGAACTTAATCTGTTACAACTGTAATATCATTTCTGTGATCATATTAAATAGCTTAATGAAACGAAAAACTTACATTAAATAATGAATACATTTAATTATTTCACGAATTTCATGTAAATTTTTCTAGTTTTTGTTTTGGTTCGTGTGAATTTTAATTCAAATTTCGGAAATTCTCAGATAATAAGTGTTACACACTTATCGGTAATCGGTTTTTCAACTTGCTGTTTGAGGAACTGCAATGAAGTTTCCTTCATTACCATTCCAATGCCATCAGTTCAGGGTTCGAATCCTGAATCCATACATTTTCTTGCGCGTGTGTGTGTGTGTGTGCGAGCGCTCACGAGTGTCCCTTCATGAAGTACATATAGCCATTATTTATCTTCAGGGTCAAGATCATTCTAAAGCAAGAAAAGTGGCGTAAAATATGAAAAGTCTTAACACTGATCCATGCAATGCATTTATGAATCCGATCTCAAAAATATTATCGTACAGACTTACCCTATAAAAAATCTAGTGTATCGAAATGTTCGATATGAAATATAATTTCTAATTACTGGACGTATTTCCCATTATTCACAATTTTTATCTAATTCATTGCAGCACAAGATATATCAGCTTACAAACTATAAACAATATATATCCGCATTATCATACTGCATGTCAACAAACGATAATCTGCAAAAAAAAGGGTGATTGTTGATGTTATCATATCACGTACCTAATTTATGTTGAAACTAATATCTTTCTCACTACGTTAACAAGCATAAATGTTATTATTGAATATTAGCTCTGGCTATTAGTTGCACTCCCGGGTCAGATGATCTTTCAAAGTGTGGATTCGGACAATATGAGCAAAATTTAGCAAAGCATCAGTTCATGTTACTCACGATTAGGCCATTTGAGAGCGGAATTACAGTTTGAAGTGGAACTGAACACTGAAATATGCCTCACGTTTATGATATGTGACCTAGGTGACCCACTGATTACAAGGCCTTGATTAGTCTATAATTGCATACTTTCTTGGCAACTGGCCTGAAACTTATTGAGGAAGAAAAAAGTCGGTCATTGCTAACAGCAGCCTCTCTACGAACGTTTTTTTAGTCGGGGGTGATGGGGAAGTTCGTGTGCAATATTGGCAATATTGAAATACAAATTAGCAATTCATGGTAGCGAAGTTCTCTGTGGTCCCCCAGTAGTACATTATATGGGGTTATTAGTCCAAAAATCATCCAGAATACTATAATGTTAACTTACTAACTCCCTAGCTTTCTTAAACCCGAAGGTTTATGGCTGCAGCAACACAGGCCTACAATCTGACCCTATCCTGGGCAAGATCAATTCAATCTTTTCCATCCTTACCGATTTCCTTTAGGTCCATCTCAACGTTATCCCTCCATGTTCGTCTTGGCCTTCCTACAGGTCTCTTACCATCAGGTTTCCCAACAAGGATCCTGTAAACTCTTCTTTCCTCTCCCATTGTCAATTTTCTTGTATTTGTAGCAGAATTTTGGCGATTTTTTAAATGATAATTGCAAAATATCAGCTGCCATGTTTATTTACAGATTAATGATAATGACACTACAGTTCGACATAATTAGTATTTTGTATATTAGTCTACACAATTTTTTTTAAATTTTTGCCCATAAAAATATTGAATTTTAAATCAAGAGAAATTTAAGTGTGTTTGAAGTTTACATATTACGTTTCTTTTCGTATGAGCTTCATCACATCAGTACATATATTTCATTCATTTTTCTTTCTAATGTACTTTCAACAAAAGTGATTCTTTTTTTGCCACTTTTGCCCCTGCACTATACCTTATCTGCAAAGGGAAAGTAAACTGCCCTTGCCCCCCTTTATTTTTGACACCTTGTCCCCCCAGTTTTGGAACCCAGTCGCCGCCACTGTATATGGTTGTGGTTCAGTTGTCCTCCCCTCAATTGCTCAATTTTGTTTTAGTTAAGGGAGCTTATCCCCGTATTGCGTGAGGGGCAAAAGTAGCTTGTGTGCTGACCTGCCCACACTACAGAAATCAACCAATCATTAAAATTGCAAATTGCTATTTTTTAATACCTACTTACTTCCCACCCACCCTGTAGTTTTGCATGGGGGTTCACCTGAACCCCCGTTGGCAGTTTACCTACAAACAGAACCCAAGACATGTCGATTGACACATATAGCTTTACTCCAATAACACCTTAAAGTGCATAAACTGCAAATGATGCACTTTTTGGTGTGTCATAATACACACAGTAATGCATAAAATACTACTTTTATCAGCTGGTGTTCAGAGTGATGCACTAAAATGCATCAGTTAGGAAGATCAGACAAGATCATTTCAAAGATAACAAAATTACACATTTAGCTGTGTCAATTGATGCATTAGAAGTCTAATTTTGTTTTCTTTGAGTTGATGTTGTCTGATCGGGTGCAGTCCACTAGCGCACAAAAATGTGAAAGTGTGCGCTCGTGGTATATGAAAGGTACCAGGAGCGTACAACATCCAATGCTGCGTTGCCACATCTATGATTGTGTAATGGCTGGCCTGTGTAGAGGATCATTTAATTGCATAAAAAGTCAAATATCAAGAAGTATTACACATGTTAATTATAACAAAACTTTCATGAATACAATGAATGACTTTGTTTGTAAGTACTTAAGTACTCGTAAAACGATGAAAATACTGGGATGTGGCGAATAAAACTGGTTAGGTTAGGTTAGGCAAAAACAGTTGACACAACGTGGCAACATCGCCATGGATTTTGTGCGCTCGTGGTATACATTTTTAACTACAAGCGCACGCAGCCTTTTATTTGTGCGCCCCCGGCCTACGGCCGTCTGATCTTACCAATTGATGATTTTTAGTGCATCACACGGAACACCAGCTGATAAAAGTAGTCTTCTATGCATTTCTGTGTGTATTATGACTAAGGCTCGGAAGTTGAAGACCTATAAATTGGCAAAAAATACCTATAAAAAAGACCTAAAAATATCAAAAGAAGGACCTAAAAACGGAAAAGAGGACGTATAAATGTGATCCAAATTAATTAATAACTTCAGTTTTAATTACATATTTAATGAATTAAAAAAATCAAAATTCTGGTGGTATGGAACACACAGTGCGAAAAAACTATATGAATGAAATGCATCTTCTTTCAGACATTATATATTTTTTAGATTAACATAATTTAAAAAATCATATTTGAAGAATCATATTTGGACTAACCACACTAGGGTTGGAGAAATAGGACTTCGGATCCTATTTCAGTCGTCCAAAAATGTTTTTCTCTCGTTTCAGGGGTGGTTCAAATATATTTATTTCTTTCCTTTTTTATTTCTTTACTACAGAAAGGATGTTTAAGAGGTGATGTACTGATGATGATTCGGATTGAAAATGGGCAGTTAAACCGTAGTCGAAAGAAGATGAAGTTGCAAAAAAAAAGTCGTTAAGACCTTAAAAAAGGCTAAAAAAGAACCAATAAGGCAAAAAAACGACGAAAAAGGCAAAAAAGGACAAATAAAACTCACCCTTTTCTGGCCTACAATGACCCAAAATGAACATATATTATGTTCGGCCTCGTCTTCGGACACTAGGAAAAAAAAGAATTTTTCCTCAACTTTCGAGCCCTAATTATGGCACACCAAAAAGTGCATCATTTGCAGCTTATGCACGTTAAGGTGTTATTGCAGTCAGAATATTTGTGTCAATAGATACGTTTTTGGTTCAGTGCGTAGTTTACCATACCATTAGGAAATATTTAAATATCTTGTCGTTCTAATTGCTACAGATGCCGGTGCTTCCGACGTGTACCTGGACCCACTCCTGAGTAGGCCTTTCGCAGCCCCCAGCACCTCGAAGGCGGGTGCTCGGAAGAGGCCTCCACCCGCACCAGAGCACTATGAGCTGCCCCAGCAGAAGATCCCTCGGCCGCCCAACGCCTTTATGCTGTTTGCCAATGAGTGGCGGAAGAAGCTGGCCATGCAGTTCCCGAGGGAAAGCAACAAGGAGATCAGCATCAAGTTAGTAACATTCAATATGTTTATATTAATTAATAAGGACGTGAGCTCTTTTGTTTCAACGATAACGCCGGAAATCAAGCTATGATCAGGGTTGCTTAAGGTCCAGTAACCCATAAATTCTAATGGGTTCTATTGGGTTCTTCTGCAGGACCTGTTTTCTCGCACAATTTAAATTCGGTCCAAGTTGCGTATAATTTCTTCAAAAAAAAAAAGTTCCTGGACAGTATTTAAATTGAGCCGGAGAAAAGGTTCCTGGACCGAATTGAAAAACTTTACAGATAAAAAGGTCCTTTACGGTCCAGAACCCATTTACGCTGGCTGATTTTCTCTCCTGGACCGGAATTGAATTTATTTAAAGTTCCTGGACCTTTAACAACCCTGGCTATGGGTGAAAGAGTCAAGGAATTTTGATATTACATCGAAACAGCTGGAAAAAATATGTTTCTTTATGTACTTGCTACTTTTTGGCTATGAAACAATCCACTTCTTTTTTTTAGAACCAGCTTCTTCAATACCCTGGCCATAGAATACCTTAAACAATGACTGAAAGTTCGTCGTGCTGACCACACGTCACTCCGGGTGAGTGAGTAGAATCAGGTCGGTTGATAGGCAGTTATGGATCATGATATCGGCGATATACATCTCCACGGTATATATCGTGACGATATATTGCCAACATGATATATATCGCCAAAATATCGTGGCGATGTATCGCTGACACGACATGTATCGCCAAAATATCGTGGCGATATATCGTCTAGTTGATATTGCCTGGACGATACTTTTTCAATATCGCGATATATCGTCTGGACGATATATCACCCGCGCCACGAGTTATTAATACGATTAGCTTCTTGAATACAGGTTTCCATAGTTCCCGTGCATATAGCACTGTGCCATGAAGGCACATTTAGGGGATATGGTGGCTAGAGCCCCACACATTCTCAATCTCGGCCATTTTTTTTTTGGAAGTGATGTGATTCAGCACAACGCTCCGGCCGTCTTAGTGCACAGACTTAATCAAAGAACAGTAGTCCAGGACACGATGCTGATTTTGAAAATATTTAATGGTAAACTGTGTTCTTCTCTATGGATCGGGACTGGTTCATGGGCGGAGTTTGAGCTTTTGCTTTGGGGGAGGGGGGGCAGACTCTGGGAGAAGCATACGATGTACCTGAGGGTTGTTCAATATCCCCTAGCTTATAATGGGTCCAGAGACCTTCCCCCGGAAATTAAAAAAAAAACAACTTAAAAAAACCTAGTTCTAGGCCTTTTAGATTGGAAAATGTTAAATTTCCTCACTTAACTAAAGAAACATTAATTAGTATATTGGTTGTCAGTTTTAAAAGAAGCAAACCAGTACGATTATGGCATTTTGCATTTCATTAATTTATTATTGATACAATCCTCGCATTACTTGAAAAAAGTTACAATAGTAAGCTTCAGAAATTTTAGAATAATTAAATTGAAAAGTTCTTTTGATGCCTCAGCAGTAACTGTTGACTCAACACAACGTAAATTTTACGTTTTTCTTTCTTCACATCAATCAAATCGTCTAAGATTCGCTATTGCGGCACAATTACCGCACATGCCATCATGCCAAACGTCAAGATTTGCGGTATGGCTTCATACAGTTTAAAGTGGGATCCGAACCACTATGTGCCTCCACCGCGTATCTACAAATTGTAATAGAGTGTTTTAAACTAGGCATCCGTCTGCTGAGTTCACTATGAAATCTAAATAAATAAATAACAGCTAAAAGTAGAGAATCAGCAAGTTAAAGAACCACAAAATGGTCTAGAATTGTAATTGCGTGAAAAACCTGAAAAAAGTTAGAAATTTGTTTCATCAACATGAATGGGAACACGGAGGATATAATTATGTTTTGTGAAGTTTAAGGAGCAGGAGTAGCAAATTTAGCCATTTGTCAGAATAATACCGAATTTTACAATAGTAAAGTGAAAATAGAAAGTAGAAACTGTTGTAAATAAACATGCATATAAAATATTTGCAGTAGTGAATAATATTAATCATACAGTCGAACCTCGATTTTACGTCTTTCAGGCGACCAAGGTGAAAAAACTTAAAATGCGGTTAAACTTAAAATCGAGGAAAATTTTATAACATGTTGCTATGTTGGGACCATCACGATTTAATGCTGGGAAATGTAAAATGCGGTAACGTAACATCGGGGTTTCACTGTATTTGATCGTAATCTCATTTATGTTGAATCTTAGATAGATATTATCTTAAATTTATTATCTATAATATAGTATAATTTATGTCCGGACCTACATTAACACACCGTACGAGTGTTTAATAAACCATAAGATTATAATTAGGGGTCCTGCGTAGAGAAATAAATGGAGCTCACTCTCTTTGGTGCGAGCGATTCCGGGTTCGATTCAAGGTGGGAGCATCGACATTTTCAGCGTTGGCTCAGCGTCCTGAGGAAAATCAGGGTTGGCTCTGGCGCTTGGGTGGCTGTTGACCCATTCAGTTTAGTTAAGTTTTCGACTATAAATGCTGTTATATTCGTATTGCAGATATTAGTTTTAATATTTGTTTATTCATATTAATTTATGTTTCCTTGCAGGTTGGGACATATGTGGAAGTCGATGGCGAAGGAATCCAAGGACAGATATTTTAATTTGGCCAGAGAAGTTGACGCTGAACACAAAAGAAAATATCCAGGTAAGTCTCACTGTTTCTTAGTGAAGGCCAGTGGTTCCCAAAGTGTACGCCGCGGCGCCCTGGTTCGCCGTTGCTAGGTTACAGGGGCGTCGCGAAATGTTCCAATATTTTCACTGAAATAACTCTTACTTCTTAGCCAATGATTGTTCTAAGGGCGGCTTGAAACAAAAGAGTTTGGGAATCCTTGGTGAAGGCTATGATGGACAGAATGCTAAATTTAAATACCTGCAAACCTTTCCAAAAATTAAGTAAAATTTTATTACGACATTTTCCATACTGAAAGCGTGAATTGTGTTGGTGGCGGAGCTTCAAAGAATTTAACGTGCGACACTTTGACGTGGGATATATCGAAGGTATGTGCTACGAAGGGTTTTCCCATAAGTATCGAGCCTAAGCTAGAAGGGAACAGGATGGGACCACATTAGCAACCTATTTTTCTACGTAGTCTCCTGCAGGTCCACACACTTTTGCCAACGCTTCTGCAGTGCTTTTAGCCCGGTCTCATAAAAGCTTTCCTCGAGGCTTGCAAAATAGACACCCACAGCACTAATGACGGCATCATCACACTGATAATGCACACCGCCCAAAGCTTTTTTTCAGGTTAGGGAAGAGATGAAAGTCTGATGGAGCAAGATCGGGTGAATAAGGGGGATGTTCCAACAATTCGAAACCACAATAACGGATGGTTGCCATAGCAACAAGCGATGTGTGAACACGTGCATTGTTGTGATGCAGAATCACCCCTTTAGAGAGCTTTCTCCGTCGCTTAGTCTTCAAAACACCCCGTAATTGCCTCACCAGGGAACATAATGCTCCTCGGTCATGGTGTTTCCCTTTCGGAGATGATCGACCAACAAAACACCCTTAACAGTCCCAGAAGACTGTCGTCATCACTTTCCCAGCAGAGGGACCGGACTTTGCCTTCTTTGGGGTGGGGGAGCCGGGATCTTTCCACAGTTTTGGCTCTGGTATATAGTGATGAGCCCAAGTTTCGTCAACAGTCACAAGTTGTTCAACAAATCCGTTTGGATCGGCCTGCGACAGCTCAAGATTTCGTTCTGAGTTCATGCGTCTTGTCAACTTTTGTTCACTTGTCAGAAGTTTTGGAACCGAACGTGCAGAAACCTTTTTCATCCCCAACTGGTCATTCACAATGCGCTCCACTTTTGATTTGGACATCTTCAGTTCCTCTGCAATATATTGCATAGTCACACGTCTGTCTGTAAGAATAATCTTCTGCACTTTATCTACATTTTCTTGTGTCACCATCTCCACTGGCCTGCCTGGGCGAGGGTCATCTTCCACACTCACTCTCCCCCACTCAAATTGGGCTACCCATCTCTTCACTGTGGTAGAGGATGGAGCATCCTCTCCTAAAGTTGTCACCATATCCTCATGGATTTCCTTGGGACTCAACCTCTATTTCAGCAGATACTTGATCACTGCTCGTATCTCTTTTCTCTTCATTTTTTGACGTTACGCACTTAGCACACTTCTAGTTCCTCCAAGGACGAATCGGATGGTTAGAACTGGACACCGCTTTGCATATACACTTACATAGAATTGCTATTTCAAATCCCAAATTATTTTCAGATTGAACTATGGGAACCGTATCAGGCTCAGTACTTACGGGACACCCCTCGTATATAAATATGTCTTTGTCTCAAACTGTTAGTATGAATATGCAGGGGCGGGAATGGTCAGTAATACCAACAAAAATCAATGTTTTCATCTTGATCTTTAATTTCTCAGGTTTTTAAAAGTCAGTATTTTTTATGTTGATTACTGCAATCTGTGATTTTTTTGTTATTGCTATTTCATTTTGGGGATATATGACAACTTCACACTAAAATGACAGAATTCTTTTAGTTCAAACAAGACATTCTATACATAATTTTTCCTATCCTAGCAATAACTATTATTGTGTGTGTAGCACAGTTACGAAAGCCTTTTTTGATCATTGACTCTCCATGATAGGTGAAAAAAATATAAATTTGAAGGCTAGGTTTTCTTCTCCGATTTCTATATTATTCATCACTATGTTACCAAGTCGCCTTTCGGTTACAGTAAATTAACTTTTAGAGCAAAACGAAACATATAATACG
Organism: Lepisma saccharinum; assembly: GCF_977018435.1. Classification (NCBI taxonomy): domain Eukaryota; kingdom Metazoa; phylum Arthropoda; class Insecta; order Zygentoma; family Lepismatidae; genus Lepisma; species Lepisma saccharinum. The sequence goes on from NC_139246.1 coordinate 41,431,566, forward strand.
ATAATGAAAACATTGTATCATTTTCATAAAGATCTTGGCTTGCTCTTCAAATAAAATGGTTAGTAATTAGTCAATATTTAGTCAGTTTTTTTTAAAACGGAACGGTAATTGTAAGTACAGACATTGCCGTTTACTGCTTAAACCCCTCCGCAAGGTGCAGGGCCGTATACAACAAGGGTTGGGTGTAGCTTTGACTAAAATTACAGGTCAGATAAAGTTCAACGGTTATCGTGAGGGTGACTTTAATTGATGCTCTTGTTCCCCAAAAGCTAACAGTTTCCCGTAAAAGCCTGAAGTCGACGCAAGTAAAGGACTGCAATTTCCTGACGAGTCTTGAGGCTGAGGTTACGACTTCGAAAGGACAGCCACAGCAGCGTTCCAGTTCCCAGTTTATGGCAGTGTTGCTTTTAAAATAAGCCATTTCTCCCCCCCCCCCCATTGTGGGGCTGTGTTGCTATTAAAATAAGCCATTTCCCTCATTGTGGGGCTGTGTTGCTATTGAAATAAGCCGTTCCCCCCCATTGTGGGGCTGTGTTGCTTTAAAATAAGCCATTTCCCTCATTGTGTGGCTGTGTTGCTATTAAAATAAGCCATTTCCCTCATTGTGTGGCAGTGTTGCTATTAAAATAACCTATTTTCCCCCATTGTGGGGCTGTGTTGCTATTAAAATAAACCATTTCCCTCATTGTGTGGCAGTGTTGCTATTAAAGTAAGCCATTTCCCTCATTGTGGGGTTGTGTTGCTATTAAAATAAGCCATTTTCCCCATTGTGGGGCCGTATTGCTATTAAAATAAGCCATTTCTCTCATTGTGGGGCTGTGTTGCTATTATAATAAACCATTTCCCTCATTGTGTGGCAGTGTATTGCGTCTAGTGAGTGTAATATCTACACGTGCCTAGTTTCTGTTGAACTAGTGTATCCTGCTACAGTCATTAAACTTTCATTACCTTTAGAGAGAGCACTTTTTACCGAACCCTGAGTGAACCATTGGTTAGTAATAAGAGCCCAGTACGGGGGCAAAAAGTTGAGAGGGGGTTACTGCCCCTCACGCCCCCCTAATCGCCGCCATGCTTTCATGATTTAAAACAAATGGCTTAAGTCTGCTTCATTCAAATATAGACAAATCAGGTGTGGACTTGTGTTTTTTAAGTGTACTAATATGTACGTACACCCAACGAGAATTGAACCAGGACCCCTTGATTATTATTAGTGGTAACTAGTAGGATATCCGAAGGCCCAGCATCACACTCTTGTTCCACCATTAAAAATAAACTGTCCGAAAAGGGATTACAAGAAAGTTCGCTTAATTTTATTTCCACTTGAGCGATAGGAATTCGATTTTCAGGTGTGTGGGAAGGCGGATGCGTCCACAAATTTTCACGTTTTTGAACTTTTCAAGTTTACGGTGCATGGACCCGAAGAGCAAAGTAATAAAGTGTAATTTTTATGATTTTGTAAATGTAACAGTTAATTAGCAAAATTGTCTCTTCCGTTATTTTTATGGAATGGAAAACTTTGCATTGTTCCCTCCCCTCAAAGCTAGGTCCCAATTTATGTCCATGGTGCCGGTCTCACACAGAAAACTAAATACATCATATCGATTGATGCACCAGAATGCATCGATTGATGGACTAAAGTGTGTTTTGTAGCTTCTTCAAAGAATCAGATTCACATTTGATGCATTTTGGTGCATTTTTGTATGTCGTGAAAGAAACACCAAAGTGCATCATTTGATTCAAGTGAAGGATTTTTTCAGTCGAGATGCACTTCAATGCATTAGTTGATGTTCCTTGATGCACCTTCCTGCATCTTTTTGGATGATGCACTTAAACGTTTGGTCTGAGGTAATGACTTTATGTAGCTCAGACGAAACCTTTAAGTGCATTATCAAAACAGATGCATTCTGGTGCATCAAAACGCATCAAGGTGCATCAAAACGCATCAGATGATGCATTAAAGTGCATCTCAACTGAAATAAATCCTCATTTGAATCAAATGATGCACTTTGGTGTTTCTTTCACGACATACAAAAATTCATCAAATGTGAATCTGATTCTTTGAAGAAGCTACAAAACACACTTTAGTGCATCATTAATCAATGCATTCCGGTGCATCAATCGATATGATGCATTTAGTTCTCTGAGTGTATAGTAGCCTGGTTGAAGTTATACCTGAGTTCACAGCCGATCTCCCTTGGACTATCTCCGTGCGACCCTCAAAGAGAGATTTCACACTGAAGCGACAAGCGACAAGGCACACGTATCGCTTTGAAGCGAACCCTTAGCAATCAATGCAACCTTTCGAACAGAAGAGACACGTGTGTCTTTTCGCTTGTCGCTTCAGTGTGAAATCTCCCAACGCATGAAAACATGCTCTTACATCCAAATGGGGTTTCATAATAAGTCACAAAGTCTCTTTCTTTTTTGCCTCTTTTCTGTTGCTTTTATACCTCTTTTCTGTTGCTTTTATACCTCTTGAGTTCAGTCGCAACGATGAGGAGGACTGATGATGAACTGACGTCACATCTATGTCTTACCCGGGATTCGAAACCAAGGACCTCTGACGCGAACCACGCTAACAGTGCTAATAGGATGGGATCAGTCGATATGGATGCAAAGAGATTAATTACAAGATATTCTACTATATTGTTACGTATCTGACTTCACAAAGTTTTCCTCAGGAACCGAATACCCCTTATCCAAATAGAAGCGGTCATGAGGAATTGAGATAATCGGAGCATGCTGCAAACTACACCATCTTCATTCACAGCTGAGATCGATAACGTGCGAAGCTGGTTTCCGTGGCTTTGCGTTTGGCGTAACGCACCGCGGGATCAGGGGTGCCAGGCACTTAGCCAGGGAGAGGGCTCAGGGGGCTGAAGCTCCCGAAATCCTACATATATATAATTCAAATAGTGTATAGTGGTAATTAATTTAACTTCATTAGCAGGAAGTGCCAAAAGCGAAAGTGTTGGAAACTCGCATGGTTCCGCACATCAGCCCGTAAGAACATGCACACTAGTGACCTCTTTACACGCCCTTTGAACTACTTAGAGGGCTACCAGCCACATTTCACGTTTACCACATTATAAAGCATGGCACATTTCACAGTTTAACGTGGAAAACGGTGTTTGAATTATTGTGGCACTTACAGCGTTTACCAATTTAAGTCTTCAATTCATCTTCAGGGCTTCTACTCCACTTTTTCCCTTTATATGGCGGCTGCTGATAAAGGATGAGCCCCCGAAATAAAATCCTGGCTACGGGCCTGAGGGTGCAAATCTTGCACAAGATTAATGTTTCTTTCTGTTCATTGTTTCACATACTTAACAGCACAGCACGATACGACGCCAGGAGTCCCGGTTTCGAATCCCGGCTTGGCAATGGATGTTCTTTGTTAGTGTTCCTTTCATCAATTCCATCATATCATCACTCATCCTCATCTTCGCGATTATCCTGAGGTGGTGGGAAAGGGATGTAAAATAAACGAAATCACTCAGTCATCCTCAACGCCACATTAAATTTGAGAGGCGAGAAAGGGACGTAGAATTACAAAGAACACAAAGAGTATGTTAAGTTATCTTGTGCTAAACTCGGAATGGATTTTTATTTTCTAAAATTGTCAGAGGTACACTAAGTTTACAGTGCAAGCGACGGTTCCTTCCCCCTGGCGTAGTGGTTAAGTTGTCGCCTCGTAATCAAGGGATCCCAGGTTCGTTACCAGGTAGAGGCCCTTATTGCTTCGGATGCCACTTTACACAGCAGGTCCAATCCCGATTAACCTATCTGTGCGTAAAGTTTGAGAAACATAAAACAATCAAGGGCACCAGCAGAAGGGGACCTGGGGGGGGCACTTGCCCTCCCTGAGATTTCTGAAAAGACTTCACATAGCCTAATTCAAATGTTGAAATTGTAGTTTGAAAACATGAGAGACAGGAAATTTAGTGCCTATGGAAATTATCCTAGTGCTGGAGATGCTTTATGAAAATTATATTAACTGGGGGAAAGCGTCACCCCCATCTTTCCCCCCCACTTCAAGCACCGCTGTCCACCTGAGAAAAAACTTGCCGGCGGCCTTGAGTATAGTTGTAGTATAAATAATAATAATGGCAATAAGCACCGGACCTGTAGTAACAACGTTTTTAATACACTCAGAGTTTCTATGTAATTATTTCACATGCGTCATTCCTAAGAACTTTAAACTAAATTAAAAATAATCCCAGTTGCGAAAGATACGTGAAATAATTGACTTAACAATTAAGTACTAAAGTTGTAGTAACATTCTTCTACAAATATAAGTACGTAGATAATCTGAAAGAAAAAAATGAACAGTGATAGTTATCGATTGCGCTTCTCGCCCTGGACTTGTCAGGTTACACACATGCTTTCCATGTTTCCTGTTATATAGTGTCAATTCCTAAGTTTTCCTCGTTAAATATCCATGTAAATGTGGTAAATTGGAGGACCGCAGTTTCTGACAAGTAAAAATGCATCTACTGCAGAGAAATAACCTTTTGTAAAACGAGGCAGGCTTCGCATGTTCGAGACTTAAAGACCTGCGACTGTCTGGCTTCACCTTTAAGTTTGCTTCACCGACTCCAAATTCGACAGTGGAGACATCTAGCCGAATGCGATAGGAATGAACGGGCCAAAAAGCGCGCGAATCGTGCTTGCCAATTTGCGAATTCGACGCGGGGAGAGCGAAATAGTTCCGATCGTGCAGGCGAGGGTGGCAGATATAGTTGGGGCGACCCCACGAGCGGTTCGTCCAGTTTTCTAACTCCGGTTGGCGGTGGTGGTGCTTGCCCGAGCTGAGGTATTGATTTGGTCCGACCCGGTATCGCTGGTAGAGACTGCCGGTTCGGCTCGATAACAGACTACGGTTCTGGCCTCCACTCTCTGCATGCATAGCGCACGACGGCACGGTTCAACGTAGACGGGCTTGAGGACAACGGAGCTGCAACTCGACTCCACTCGGCGAGAAGCTCGAGGCGACGCTTGTGTTTTGTTCTGTGATGAAAATCATGAATTGTGACTACTTGGTGCCGTACAACACTGGCGACTGTGCCCATCTTCAATTCTGTTCGAACCCGGCAGTTCCCGTGCATACAGGTACACAATTGGAGAATTCTCCATTTCTTCCAAAACACGCATGCGTAGTCCTCTAGTCAACATTACTAAATACCCAATCGTGTTTTAAAACAAGTGTTATAAATTTCGATTCACGTGTCGAAGTTTCTTGCTCGGCACGGAATAGTTTGCAACTTTTTCCCCCAGTGTCAGTCACTTTGATCGTGAACTTGAGACGAGCTGTTTTGGTTAAATTGAGGAGATGCTTTCTTTGCTCAAGCCATGTTTCCCGAAAATGTTTTAGAATGTTTTCTTTTGGCTTCCTATACTTGTTTTCTTTCTGAAGCATATGATGAACAGAATTAATTTAAAAATAAATTCGGTAGCTATATTTTTAGTATGAAAAAGGAAACTTCGCTCATTGAATATTAAATTATATGTTAGAAATTGTTCACGAGAAAACTTGACACACTTTAAGGTATATACATTTTTCTTCAACAACAATTTACAATATATATACGAAATTGCCTTAACAGAACATGTAAATATTTAAATTATTAAAATATCATAACTTAAGATTTTAATTTTGCGAAGGTGCATCGTTGTCGAAATTAACACAGTTCAAAAAAGAAGTAACGTAATCAATCAATACATACATAGTTGTTTCAGATGTTTATTTGGCGCGCTCTCTGTGACAGAGTGTTCATCGCATAGCGCTACGACACCAGAGCGGAAGGCCCGATGGCGTAGTAGTAACGTCGTCGCCTTGAAATCAAGGGATCCCGGGTTCGATACCCGGTGGAGGCACATAGTGGTTCGGATCCCACTTTAAACTGTAGATCCAGTCCCGATTAGCCTGTGTGTGCATAATGTGGACTTAAGACAATAAATAAATCAATCAAACCCGAGTAGAACACATGAATGTGTGTTTGCATCTATCATCCTGGAGTTGTAGAAAAACCACGTAAATTTAATGAATAAATAAAGACGTTCAATAACGCGCAAATCGATGAAATAACATATTTTTACGCATTTCAAAATAATTATTTGCGTACCTAATTCGTTTGGTCGGTTTTCATTAAGGCAGCTTGTGATAGAAGAATTGTCGATTTCCTGCGTGGCAATAAAAAAATCGAATGAACGAAATTTCATTCACAAAATATCCAACCACAAACATGTAATTCTGATGTTCATTGAGAAGTTACAATGTATTATATAGAATATGTTTAAAGTCATCTAATCTCCCACAAATCATGAGATTTGAGAATTTTAATACATAAATTTGGACAGGAATGCTTAAATCTAAAACATGTTTATCTGATTTTGAAAATCTCGATCTTAGGTGTAGAATGAGATTTGGATTGAAATGGAAACAGATAATGCAAAATTGAAGAAATGTAAATTTTAAAGATGAAAGTCGCCTTTTGGGTTTCTAGAATCGCTCATTATGTTTATGCATGTAAACGTACGGAATTTCTTTTTGAAGAACATAAACGTTATATCTTCATTTTTACGTTTAAGAAAAAACTTTAAAAAACATAAGTTTATCAGTTATGGCAGAGTTCGATGATCTTGTAATCAGAGACTCTATTTTATTTTTATCTTATTTCGCGTCGCTTTTGTGCCTCTTTCGGTTGAATGATGATAAGATGCATCTGCTGAAGGGACATTCATTGAAAAGCACCATTACGCCAGGATTCGAACCTGCGACCGTCAGTGGCGAGATCCTGAATCTAGCTCTCAATGCATTCGGTCCACCGTTGAGGAGACATAAATCAGAGTTAATCGTACTGGAGTTAGATTTCAGGTGCGGTCCTTTTTTGGTGACTCAAATTTCATGTAAAGTGAGCCAGATCATGTTCCAATTACCATATTGGTTACGTACGGAATTCTAAAACCTATTAATCTTATAGAAAGTTGACAAATGTTTTTTTTTTTGTGTAGTAGTCAATAGAGCATACTATCTATATTTGCTAGATTCATCTGAATTTGGACCTAATTTGGTAACTGCAACTAAATAACGAGATATCAGAAAGTAACCAGCGCGTATTTAGTACACCTGCATTTATTTATTTATTTATTACGTGTTGTTTATCATGGCGAAGTTAAGACTTCGTAGCCTTTTCTACCACTTAACCATATTTACATCGACATTTCAATATACGAAAATTAGAAAATAATCTATAGCATTGAAATTGAAAGCGAAAGAGAAAAATTGAAAATAAAGGAATACAAAATATAAAAATACAAAGAAAAATTATATACAGGAATAAAAGTCTCCTCTATACTCACACGCATACAACAAATCACACACACACACACACACATACGCTTACATATGCATGACAAATCTGGAATTTGGAATATTAAGTGTAATAAGTGGTTTCATTGTTTTTCTGCACTTAATTGTATTCAATTTGTCCCTAGCGTATAATATTGCACTAATGTGCTAATTATTTGTGACCAGTAAAAAAGGTTTTAATTGTATCTTAAAGAAGTGTGCATACAAGATGCATTTGATCGCGAACGCTGAGAATAATAATGAACTTAGCCTACGATTCAAAGATTCTACGTAATCACAATTTACAATTCTGTCTCATTACTATTGCTTCGAAATTCTCATCTTGTACAAGCTTAAATCATACCTGGAAAGGATTGGACATTATTTCTTGTCATTCTTATTCTTCTCACATAAAATTAATGAACAACAATGCTCTTAACGCGCTCCCAGATTGACTGTTGGTTTCCTCTCCCCCTGACCAATTGTCCTAAATGAGATGATAGGTACATGAAAAAGTGTAGTATTAATGCCTTGCCTGCAGTATGCAATAATAGTGGTCACTCTTTAATACTTAATATTATACGATCATACGACATGGTGTTCATAAGTCATACGTAAAAGACACTGGAACACACACACAACAAAAAACTGATTTGGTTGATTTAACAAATACGTGTTGTTAAGCTAGTTGGTAACTAATAAAATTAGAATTATTTAGTAAACTTGTTGATTTTTAACTACAGTAACTCTTTCGTTCTGTATAAGCACATGTGGACGATTACTAAAAAGCATTTAGTACTGGCGAATAATCATTTGTTTGTTGACTGCTTAAACAAATGTGCGGTTGCTAGAAACTTCTTTGATTGTTCCAAACTTTTACCTCCGTGAAGAGTTAACAGTATTTTCGGCTGAAAATAGGTTTTGAAAATGGGGTGCTGAAGGGGCTGTCCAAGCACCCCTTCGCACCCCCCTCCCTGGCGCCGCCCCTGCTTACGGTGAATGCGTGGTACGTTCCTGGTAGGATTGATTCACTTTCAATGTCTGGTGGACTAAGAAAGAACTGCAAGAAATTGAGAGAGAGAGAGAGAGAGCAGAAATGTTTACACAAGGATAGAGGCTTGACTCTACTGAGATATTGACCTAAGCAGTGAACAACCTCTTGCTTGTGGACGAAAGTAAAATAAACAATTTTTCCTTGAGAAGCAATATTTTACCTCGGTCGATTTCTGACGTATAATCATTTTTCAATACGAATCTTTCATACAAACACGCAAAGTAAACATTGTTTTTGTTACGAACGTAATAAAAACAAACGAGAGAGTGAATTAAAATGTTCCTCTTTCTGTATTAAGTTTGTGTAGCTTTGTGGAAAATCTACACGTCCTTGCCGACGCATAGACTGTACTACAGGATCGATTCCGTTATAGAGGGCGTTGATATGCAAAACAATGATCCAGTTTCGCGCCAAAAGTGACTACTCTTAACCGGTAGCGTTCTTCAAGTTGCATGACTTTGCTTTAAATTACGTGAAATTAGTATATTTTACACATCTCTGTCGTATCTATTTCCACTAGAAAACAGGGTTTGTGAAACGTTGTCTTGAATATTGACCAAACTTAACTTCGAAATGACAAGTGATGCGTGCATGGCACTGAAATATTTTCTTTTGAAATAGTTCTCGATTTAATCTCAATGAATTATTTGCCCTGCGTGTGACGTCAGAAACAAATGAACGTTGAAGGAAGTGTTAATTTTGAAATTCTCTGAAAGTGAAAAACGGGTTTCTTTGTTGAAAAAAAAGAAAGTGTTATAAACGCATTACTTTTCGTTGTTACGTAGGTGTTCTAGCAGGCAAAGGACCTTATCAGAACTATTTTGAATGTTGTTAGTGTGTAAGTTTACAGATCAATGTTTGTAGACTTCCAAGAAATAATAATTGGCCAGACCTGGCAATAGTGAACCACAATTTGAAGAGACATGATTCAAAGGGAAAGGGTAGCCGTTCTGCGAGTTAGGTTTCTAATATTAAAATAATATTTTTCACTCTTCCCTTTCTTTGTAATGTTAAACTATATCAAGATCTGTGATTCATCTCACTAAACTGCATTTTGATTGTAGATATTATAATAAAAATAATAATCATTGTGCACTATGTTGAAATGCAATACTGTAGGTATTACAAATTAATTGCCTACACAGAAATTATATCCTAAAACTACCACTGCATTCTGAGCTTACATTTTCTTACATTCAGTTATGCCAAACGTACGTCGCATATTCGGAAATATACATGCAAAAGGAACAACACTGTATAAGGGACGTTCATAAAGTAAAAATTGTTGCTTCTTATTTGCAAGCTTGTTTCAAGAACTTGTACTGTGGGGAAGCCATTGATCCTTAAGCTATCGGATTGGTACACATTCCATAACGTAATGCTGACAAAAAGACTGCAGCTTCTCCACGACGACGCTCCCCTCCCATTCTGCTCAGGAGACCGTGGCTCATGCAGCCACATTTGGTTTCGATATTCTCCTTCACCCTCCGTATTTCCCGGACCTCGCACCCAGCGAATTCTTCCTCTTTGCAGAAATAAAGAAGCCCCTATGTGGAAAGCATTTCGATGACGACGATAACGTCATTTTTGCGGTGAATGTCTTCCTGAACAGCCAGACACAGGACTTCTGCAACAACGGCATCAGCAAGTTGGTAAATCGATGGGAGAAGTGTGTCACTCTGGATGGAGTTTATGTGAAGAAAGACTGATTCATTCACAAAAACTCGTGTGCTTTACTGTATTTTTTCTTGGCAATAATTACTACTTTATGAACGTCCCTCGTACACGTTAATAGCATCTTTAAAACGTAATATAAATACAAATAACTTTTTTCATGCGTGGAGGTAGAATTCCACAAATTCTCGATTTTAGCTATAATGTAGGGGATGCGATCAGTACCACACTCCTGTCGCTTTTACATCCTAGGGTTTTCCCCAGGTACTCATTTATGAAAGGCTGATTGAGCTCAAAAGGTACCTACCGATTATGAAAAAAACTGAAAAATTGCAACCCGAGATTACTCAGTCTCCCAAGTGGGAATAAGACTTTCTTCTCGTTGGATTTCCAATGCCGATGGCTAAGCGTCTGTTAAGTGTAAAGTAACTCAACACCCGATTGGAATTTCTTTAAATAGAAATCTACAAAATGAAGTAGCAGAACATTTTGAGGGTACCTGTTCCGGTTTCAACTCCAACGCACGTAACTTTTTCCTAAAATCACAAAATGTTTTGTCCTCAATACCTGTTGCTAAAGTGTTCGTTACTATTGACTATTCAAAAGAGAAATAAAATAATATTCCTCTTCCTTAAAGGATTTCAAATTGTGTGGCTCGGTGTGCGGACTATTCAGGTGCAGATTTGCATACGCATATATGTTTTATCTTTCTTAAATTATTGGAGACTTTCTTGTTCATAACAACTTTCCACAACTGACAGCTGAGCATATCTCTTCATTTTCAACTGAAAACTTAGGGCCTCCCCGATGGCGCAGTTGTAACGTCTTCGCCTTGTAATCAAGAGGTCCCGGGTTCGATACCCGGTGGAGGCACAAGTGGTTCGGATCCCACTTTAAACTGTAGGTCCAGTCCCGATTAGCCTTACTGTGCATAAAGTGGACTTCAAATCAAATAAAAAATCAACTGAAAACTTGATTTTGGTCCTTCTTAGAAGTTGTTGAATCGTATAAAAGCTATTTCTACCTCAAAGGAAGTAAACAAACAATGTGTCAAACAAATTTCATATTTCAATTAGATTTACATTCTTCTTTCACGAAATTGTGTAAATAATTGTTCGACAAAACTAGGATTCCTTTTTGTGGTTGGATGATGATGAAGGTAGCATTAACTCAATAAGATAAAAATAAATAACTTCGTCTCATACCCTTAGGTATGGGGGGATCTTTTGGGAATGTAGCTCACTAATCATCATTCATCTTTGATGATAAAGCACTCTCTGCTCGTGGTGAGCTTGGTGGTAAGGCGCTAGAGGTACTAAATTTACACACTTGAATGGCAACACATGACACTTGAGTTTCACATCCCTAAAGACTGGATCAGCATGGCTAATGAAAGAATATACCTGTCTCTGTACTCCAACTGAAGATCTGCTGGGAGTGGTTATGCTTATGACTGTACGTAGAGTCTGACTTGCGACTAGCGTTAACACGCTCTCCCTAGAACCTCCTCCTCTCTCTCTATTCAATCGTAACTTGCTCCTCAATAACTGAATTCGAACTGACCTCGAACTCCCTGCCCCCCAGACATTTATTGCAATTCAATTAACTAAACAAATGCACAGTGAGGCCTGCAGCCTCTTCCTGGATTTCGTCCGTTTACATGTTTATACCGCTGATGACCAGGAAGAGCTTCAGTGCTGTCTGACACTGCATTCCTGTGATGTTTCTGAATATTTCCTGATTGGAAAACGATGGTTGAATGGCTGGAAGTTGGAGTTCGTTGTCCATAATAATTCAAAGATACTACGGATCGTTACGACTTGTTTTAAAAAATAAGAATGATGCTTTCGAATAAAGTGTTAATTACGTTAAAGACTATTTTATATTACTAGGGGGAAAAAGGTAAGCAAACGGAAACAGATGTTTATTAACTTTAAAACTAAAATTGATTATAGGGGTGTAAGGGGCGATCTCTTCCAAAGGCACCAAAATTTCAACCTCACTTCCACGTTGACTGAATTTTGCAGGCTAACAAGGGTCTGACGTCTGGATCAATGGCTACTAAAATCCTCTATGGGATTTTTTCTGTGTTGTCCATGTGTTTGTGATTGTCCCTTCATCTTAATACCATTCATCCTCATCTTCCAATTATCCAAAACTGGCAGAAATTTAGTTGTTTTTTTTGTCGCCTACGTTTTAACTCTACTCGTGACGCTTTCGTCAAAACAAACTGCCCTTAGATGACTGAGAACACGAGCCATCTACTTACGAGATATTGTTCTAGAATTGTGATGTAGAGGTGGAACCAGGAGCGTATATTCTAGGCTAGCTACGCTATCTGCAAAGCCTGAAGTATAGAGAATAAAATACATGAGAAAAATCTATCAGAAATTGTAAACAAAATTATTCATATCAGTGAGATGATGATGGTGATTCTGGAGTTGGCAACCTGATTTCTTATGAGTTGGCAACCTGGTTTCCTATGAGTTGGCAACCTAATTGCTTATGAGTTTTAAACCTGATTTCTTGTGAGTTGGCAACCTAATTGCTTATGAGTTGGCAACCTGATTTCTTATGAGTTGGCAACCTGATTTCTTAGGAGTTGGTAAACTTATTTCTATTCAAAGCCTTGGACCACGTGACATAGTGACATAGCCCAGACTTCAGTATACGCCACTGGGAGGAACAGTTATGCAGGATTGGATATAAGGGGATTCGGTTTTATATACTCTCAGAGAATGTATGCAGGTATGGACAATGTAATAGAAAAGAAAGAGCAAGACAACGACAACGGGGAGGAAGGAAGTCCCGAGGATAAACCAAGCAAGCTTGTAAACCTCCTCAGCCAATCATTCCATTGATGTAAGAGCATATGGAGAGCACCCCGAGTCCCCAGACCAACTTTTGCTGCTTCTGAAGCGTTCTTTACATTGCGTACCATGGATACTATATCTTTTATTTCACCGATGGTTCTTAGAATGACCGAGAGTTCCATCGAAAGGGCGCACAGTCAGTCGATTCTTGAAGATGGGAACTTCAGAAACGCTCTAATCAATGCTGATAGGCCCTGGTATGTCATGTCGTCACCGAGTTTGAACAGAGGGTTGGTATAAATAGGGAACGGATTTTTTTTTAAAAAAAATAGCTGTTTTCATACCGATCGTTTCAGATATGTAAAATGAACACACTTTGTTACTTTCATGCTTCAGCACTTTTCTCCTTCCTTTTCTCTCATGTTTTGGTAAAAAATTGAACAGAAATATTAATTATTGTTCGTGAGAAGCTACCTAAAATCCTATAGTCTCATTTTGTAGAGCAGAACGAGAGCTATAAAATTATATAATACATGGTGGCTCAAAAAGTCACTTAACACCCTCGGTACAAGACCACTGCAGCGCGCAACGTGGAAATGGTGATGACCAATCGTTGCCAGGCCAAGGGGAAACCACATTGACGCCACCCGCGCGGTCGGCGGCCATCTTGATGTCCGCCATCTTGAATTCAACTTCAGAATTTTAAATGGGAAGGGGGTGATATGATATATCAAATCAGGCTAGAATATCACGAGAAATGTAATGGTGAAGGTGCTTTAAACCTATATTTAATCAGGAAAAGTTATTACTGCATGATTGTAACAAATGTATAATTTTCCAGGTGTGAGAAAACATTTAAAAGTTTTGAGTTGAATTCAATATGGCGGACGTCCGCTTGGAACAAATCAATGTGGTTCCACCTAACACTAACCTATTTCTATCATGACAAATTGTACCCAATTGGAACTCCTTTACTTTTTATAGGTGGTGTTAAGGGTCTTTTGAATCACCCTGTAGGCCGTTGTATGTGACTTTGTCAACATGAGATCAAGAATTACACACATACACATACATTATATATGTGTATGTGTGTGTAAAGGTAGGTAGATAGAGGGGGCCTTTGATAATATTTTGCGGGGGGGCAAGATTTGTAGATCCGGTACTGCACACACCTTCTCTCACACACAGACATACATACACACAGACAGATATACAGAAATACAAAGAGAGACAGAGACAGAGAAAAGGAGACAGAGAGAGAGAGAGACAGACAGACAGACAGAGATAGATAGATAGAGACAGAGAGAGAAACCTGCACCACCTAAGTCGTTTTTGAAAATTCCTCTCATTTTGAAGAACTGCTACTACAGCTGTTAAGAATTCCTTCTAGAGCATTCAAGTGTGTTTTCGTGCGGTTTTCTTTCCTAGTAATCTATACTCTGTTCCAGGAGTCTGTGTAGCAAGCCAACGCAAACAAGTCCTCTACGCAAGGAGTGACCCGGGAGGACTCGATCAATGAGCGTGGGAGAAGGAAGGTATGGGAGGCAACGCGACTGCAGCTACCAGCTGTATCAGTAGTGCGTACTGCCACTCGCTTTCTCCCTTTCTCTACCGTTATGCGCGGCATTGCTCCTGGGACGGAAGATAGATATGTGTGCTAGTTTTGTGGCACTGTAAGTTTATTTTATATCACCGATGAAGATCACGAGTTTTTCTCTTGAAAATATACAAGGCATTCCCCACTAGATTGACCCATGACACTGTACGTATAAGAAAAAAATGGTAAGGTAATTATAGAGATGAAACATATTCATTACTACTCTATTGATAACAGCAGATATAAATGCATAGGTGTAACAATGATTGTTTGATTGAATTAGGTTGTTTCACTTCGCTTTTCTGCCGCTGATGGATAATCGCGACGGTAAGGATAAATGATATTTTGATAAAATCGATGAACACAAAAAAAACGATACCCAGGCCTGGATTCGAATGATGATTCGGGATCCCCTGGTGTCGTAGCGCGCTGTGATAACCACTTCGCCACGGAGTCGGCTACATCGATAACATTATCAATTGAATGGCTCGGGTGTAAAATATGGTAAGTTACATTTTGGTCATTTTCGAGTTAATTAAGAAAAAGGGGTTGTTATAAACTATACTGTAGATAAATTGTTTTCGTGTTGTGTTTACCAAATTCACAAGGCTTCACTGAGTCCAATGCAAATTGTATGACATGGCAATTTCACTCGAAAGTTGAAGGATGGTACATTTTACTTTGTAACTCAATGATGACCAAAATGTCACTTCCCATGTTTTACACCCGAGCTCTTCAATTTTTTTACTGATCCGACATAAGTAACATTAGTATATTTGTATTTCGTGCAAAATACTGCCATTTTGTTATCATTTTTACGAATATAAACATACAATCTATATGCATTACTTCCGTGAAGCAAATGTCTAAATACGCAGCTTCTTGTCCAGTACATAATTAAGAATGTTAAAGGACGATTCATGTTTTTCTAATAACATTTGCAACTTTATGCCGAGTCGATAAAACATCTGTACCGGTAAACTGAATATCGATACTTCAGCTGCATGCAAAAATTTCACACAGGTCTGCCTCTAATAATAACGTTCTTAATTGTACAAGCACTACATAATCTTAAATGTTTACTAAACACATTTTATTATCGATTTACACGATAAATTCTTACCTTCGTTGAATAACATTTGAATAGCCATCCTATAGCGCTCCAATGTAAAGCTTAGGGCAAACAAGTGACGAACTAATTTCTTTAGGGACACAATTGGGGTGGCGCCGCCACCGGTAAAGTTTGGAAATGGAGAGCCCCATTGAATTTTTCCCTAGTAGCATAGGCGCCGACTCCATGGAGCTTGCGGGGGGCTCGAGTCCCCCCAATGTTATCGATGTGGGGGCAGAGCCCCCAAAATAATTTTGCTTAAGAGAATCTAATGTATTATTTTGCTTCTCTTGCAAAGTTTACTCTGAATTGTGCCACATGAACTTAACTTTAAATACACATTTGAAATGTTCTAGACCATCAACTTTGGGGGGGGGGGGGGCTGAGACCGCTAAACCATCAACTTTGGGGAGGGCTATGACCAGGGACAGCAAAACACATGACTTTTTACTATATATTAAGTATATAATTATGAGTATTGTTAACATTTTTACTAAAAAGAGTTTCAAAAGAAGATGTATACATGAACTAGGGTAGTGGATGGGACGTTCGGGCTACAAATGGCTCTCACATGACATTCAGAACGAGATCATTGATATATTAGGGAGATCTGTTTTGCGCTCCGTGGTAGCAGATATTAAAAGTCGGGAATATTTTGCTAATATGGTTGACGAAACTTGTGACATATCCATCCGTGAACAATTGACATTTTGAATTCGAACTGTAAATGAAAGTTTTAATATTTGTGAGGAATTCATGGGCATTTACAAGATTCCGAACACTGAGGCCAAAACTTAAAAAAGGGAGGGAGTGAGTCATTAATTTATTTCAGTGATCAGAGCCTCCCCCCCAATAATTTTGACAAGTCGGCGCCCCTGCCTAGTAATATCTTATGTGTAGGAGGAAGTGGTGTTCATCACCCTCCGTTCCTCTCTCCTTTCCAAAGTTACTCTCGGGAACCAATTTAGAATAAGTTGAAATTGACCTACAAGTAAATTGATCTTAACAGACGTAATTCTGACAATACGTAACTTCTTTGAATACTTTTTTCTTATGCGACTTCCGTCGAGTTTATTGCTACCTCTGAATTTATCTCTGTTGCTATGGTTACGGATTAGTAAGAGAGTGAGAGAGACAGAAAGAATAAATCAATACCTTTTCTTAATGCACGTTTTTCTGGTCGTGATTGCTTCATTTAATCCTGTTATAGAGCAAGCAATTTAGGGTCACAATGCCATTCGTTAGGTCCCTTACATTAAAAGAAGAACATAAATTAAGAGTATTTGAAAATAAAATCCTTAG
Source organism: Lepisma saccharinum (assembly GCF_977018435.1). Lineage (NCBI taxonomy): Eukaryota > Metazoa > Arthropoda > Insecta > Zygentoma > Lepismatidae > Lepisma > Lepisma saccharinum. The sequence continues at coordinate 41,448,468 of NC_139246.1, forward strand.
AAAAATATTTGTGTACCTAAAAAGGATGGGGAGGTAGGTGAGTGGAGAAGGTTACAAAATTGAGAACTGCATAATTTGTATTCTAGTCCAGATATTATTAGAATAATTAAATCAAGTAGACTTACAGGATTCTTGTTGGGAAACCTGATGGTAAGAGACCTGTAGGAAGGGCAAGACGAAGATGGAGGGATAACGTTGAGATGGACCTAAAGGATGGAAAAGATTGAATTGATCTTGTACAGGATAGGCTTGTGGTGTTGCAGCCATAAACCTTTGGGTTTAAGAATGTTAGAGAGTTCGTTAGTTAGACATTCGTTAGGTTCCCAGCTGTACTGGTCACCTTGTATTCTCCGGTGGAGGCACATAGCACAGTGGTTCGGATTCCACTTTAAACTTTAGACCCAGTCTCGATTAGCCCATCTGAGCATAAATGGACTTAAAGCTAACTTTACAAACGTTGTTTTACAAACTATTTCTGTTTTATTGAGGACAAGGGAAAGTCTATTTGGGCTTAGTGCGGATCCGAGGCTGGATCTGCCGTGTTAAATCCGATCACCCAAAACAAACCCCGTGACGCAAACAGTCCTTTAAGCTCCCCATAGGCGCATGGCGTTCGTCGTCCCGTCCCTCTCGTCGAGAAGTTGTTCTTACTCGACTTCGTATTGGACACAGCCGCCTAACTCATGGTTACTTGCTGCAAGGGCTGGACCCTCCAATGTGTCGTGTTTGTAACGTTATTTTAAGTATTTGGCAGGCATATTCTTGTTGAATGTGACGATCTTGCTTTCCTCTGGCAGGCTTTTAATCTTCCCAACTGTTTGTTATCCCTGTTGGGAGATGACGACAGTGTTTTATGAAATGTTTTTAGCTTTTAGAGAAGACCTGGTCTCTTCCACTGACCATGAGGATGCTCTTAGTTTATTCTTACCTTTTTAATGTGTTGTGTTCGTCTTGTGCATCCCAAAATTTTAATTCATTCGTTCATTCAGCATTACTGTCATTTTCTACTCTAAATTACGCCATGAACGTTGGCGCACCCTGTATACTATAAAGAGAGAAATGCAATTAAGACAATGTAGAAAACCTGATGCTCTTTGGAGGGGAGTGGCGTCAAGGTCATGTAGTAGAAGTGGAAGGTTCGTGAAACCACATCTCGAGAAGTATAAACTACTTTCTGTGTATGAGTAAGAGTGCAACCAGCACAAAATCTTTAATGTCGCCCAGACGTGTAATATCAGGGTTATTGAGAATGTTAGAAATAAAGGTTAAACTACCCTCTGTGCAATGCTCCGTACCCTGAAGAAGGGCTTTACACATTCTGGAAGTCTACCATAGTTGGAGGTAATGTGATCAGCATCATTCTCCGAATGTTAGAGATATTATACCTTACAATTGTTTGAAGTTTTTATGAAAGTGTAACAAAATGTGTAGAAATGAATATACTATGTCATAAATTACAGGTAACTTCACGCAATGTTTTTCTCAATGTTTAATTTAATCTTTTCGTTAGTGCATTTGTGGGCTTACGGCTCTACAGGCCTCCTTCGGTACGACCTTGCATTCTATGTCTTCCATTATATCTTAGTCTTTGTCTCTTCATCTCTCTCTCTCTCTCTCTCTCTCTCTCTCTTACTCTTCTGTTGTCTGTTACTGGACAAACGTGTCCTCCTCTGGCATTCTAGAATAGGGCACAGGACGTCGGCGTATTCACATTTTTTTAAATATTATATTGTCATATTATTTTAATGCAAAACAACCCAATGAAGACATCAAGAAACTGTTCTGGACATCCAGAATAGCTATAAAAAAGCCGATATGAATTCACCCAGTAACAACTACGAAATATGATAACCTTAACTACAAACCAAAATGATAAGGAAATTATTAATATTATTAAATTACATGCTCACTATTCACTAATTGTACATTATTTATTAAATTAACTAATCATCCAGCACTTAATACCGTTCTGGTCTCCAGAATGGGTAAATTAAACACTAAACAATATACTCTTAACAATAATGTATATCTTGCATTTAATTTTTATTAATTTTGTGGTATATTATAAATAATTGGATAAATAAGAGATAAAAAAGACGGGAAACCGGTAATTTTAGAGAAACTGACGTCCTCGATTATTTAAAGGTAGAATGGCACTAAGTTCATACCATCGAATGTATGCGGATGGAGGGGGGTTTCTGGTCCCCCTATTTTCTGTTCCTTGTGTCTCTCTTTCATTCAATGATCTATCTTTCTTAACTTTCTCTTTTTACCTTCGACTCATGTGTCTACTCTCTCTCTCTCTTCATCTATTGCTATCTTTGTTTTCTTTATTTTTCTTCTTGTATGTCTTCCCCGTTTCATCCCTCCTCTCTTTCTCGCCTTTCTCATCTTCACTTTATTTTCTATATTTTCTCATTAATTAATTTCTCTCTCTCTTTCTGTGTGTGTCTCTTCCCTTTCTTTGATTCTCCATTTTTATCCACTTCTTTCTCTTGTGTATGTGTGCCACGTGTTCTTCTAGTTCTACAATAAACGATTTGTCGCGTTAAGACTATTCCACCCAATGCCCAACCGGAGGCGCATTTTCTTTTTCCAGTCAACTTGTGAATGCGGTTTCATGTCTTGCTCTCTGATTGGCTGTTGGACAGTTACGGTGCTGTTATTGTGAGAATGTCTTGTTTGCGCTGTACGTTAGGTTAGGTTAGGTGTGGCCACCAACTCTGAATGAAGTTTTCTCGTGGGTTTAACCTCGGTCACTTACGTTTCTTTTTTGTATTTTTATTATTTAACGTCGCTTTATGCCCCTTTCGGCTAATCACGACGATGAAAATGGATGGTTATGACTAGGGCTAGGATAATTATGCATTTTGCATATTGCATATGCAAATGCATATTTAAGGATTTTTAACTAAAAATGCATATTTCATATGCAGGTGCATATTTGTATGAAAATAAGTTGATGTGCATATTTTTGTACCCACAACCAACACGGAGCATATATATTGTATTTATTTTTCTTCTCGCTTCTCTTCTCTTTTCTTTTTCTTTTATCTGTCTTTCTTCTTTCAACAACTTCAAACAAGCATCAAAATTATAGAAGACGTCAAAGAGCTCCTCGCACAAGTTGAAGATCTTGTGTATGTTCAGAAATTGGATGCAGTATTGAAAACGAAAAGTGGGTTTGCAACAATGGTGAAAGTTTGCAAAATTCTGCATACAAATGGACGAAGTGTGAAGATGATCTGGAACTTGATGTGTCTGACTTTGTTGCCCTAAAATACAGTCCATTTGTATCTTGCGAAGTGGAACATGTGTTTTCTGAATATAAGACTCTTCTAGCTGAAAACAGGAGGAGTTTCAAGTTCGAAAATTTGTTATCAAATGCATTCATGATCTCGATCTGTCATGTATTGTATTTAATTTAACGCAGATCCATATTTATTGAAAAAAATATGTGTAGCGAATGAGCATTCAGAAGAATAATGCATATTCATTGCCTGGCATGTAATCTTTCATAGTTTGTAATATACGGGGTTTTAAAGTGCATATTTTACACTTTTTAGTGCATATTTGCATGCATATTTTGCGTTTTCTTAGTGCATAACTATCCGAGTCCTAGTTATGACATTGCAAACCCTGACCACACCATACCGTCGGTCCTACTATTTACTTAATTAACCCTTCATTCTCGATGTCCAGCATCTTCCTCTTTTCAGTTAACCGAATGGTAGAAATAAGCGGCATTCGGTCGACCGAATCAAAGACAATGCTTTAAGACAAAAGATAAATCTTTGCTTATAATCGAATCGATTGGAAAAGGATAAGACCACGAATACCTGCATAGCAACGCAAAGATTTGTGAGGAGAAATTGTCCTTCATTTTTTCCCCTTCGTTTGATTTGATCGATGGAATATGAAATTGTGGGTGCGTCAGCACTTGGGCTATATTGTACCCGTCACATTATACGGGCTCCAGCCCCTTACCACAACTAAAATATAAGTAATACAAGATAACTATAATGTCGAGGGACTCAAATATTGTTACCTGGGTTAAAGCTGAGGCTGTAAAGGGGCCACTCAGCACAAATAAGGACAACACACACACACACCCATACGAGAATTATACTGGCCATGTGTCCAAACGCGCGAGCCTCCTTAGTCTACAAAATGCAGTCCAGGGTGTACTACATGGAAGTGAGGTTGACAATTGGGTGTACTACGTGAAAGGTCCAAACCTTACACCCCTTTTTTTCTCTGTTTTACACAATGTGAAGTTGGAGAATTGTAAGAGAAACGCCACCATGACAGTGAATTAGTGCAGTCGCTTCTTTCATTTATATTCTCAACGCTGATGAATGTTTGCCTCACCTCGTTTCTGCTATTCGAAAATTTTACTCCCTCATGATTCCCCCGCTCACTTCTTTATTTGTTCCTTACTCGCAGTATCTTTGTATATACAGAGGAGTGCTGTGGAACTCATTTATACTCACTTCGTATATCTTTCTACTTTAATTTCTTATTTTCCTTGTTTCCCATGCCTTTGTATTTACCTCAGGGACTGGAACTTGTTTACATTATGCTGTTCCCACTTTTCTTCTTTCTCCTTTGTTCATCGTTTTCTTGTTGCATTTCTCCTTTCGTTCCTTCCACTAATGTATTCGTTTCTTTGCGGCCCCCGTGGCAGAGAGGTTAGCACATCGCGCTACGACGCCAGGGGTGCGGGGTTCGAATCCCGGCGTTGGCATGGGTGTTTGTGAGTGCGAATTCATCAATTTCATCATATCATCACTCATCCCCATCTTCGCAATTAGCCGAAAGTGGCAGAAAAGCGCAGGAAAATAAATCAAATCAATCAATCTTCGTTTCTTTATATTTTTGGCAATTCACACTCTCAGCCAGGGGCGGCTTCTCGGAAGGGGCACCAAACTGGGATGTCCTCCTGGAGAAGCACCGAAACCTTAATTTTGATGACATAAGTGTAGCTATTTGTTTCACAAGAGTTGTTACAAACCAGATATTTCAATAACAGATGGAAAGAAAGGAGATTCGAAAATGAAACATAGATGGCAGCACAAGGTGAGAGACTATAAATAAATTGTTGGAGAATAAGTTTCGGTTTAGTGAATGTAGATATATGATAAGAATATGTAGAAAAGATGAAAAGATGTATAGAATATAGATAATACGTAGATGAAATGGATAATAGAAGTGTTCTTCATCATTCAACAAGTTAAAGCGTAAAGTCAATTGTTAGGCACGCATAAAGAAGTATTCAATGAAGTAAAACTTTCGGTACTCCATAAGCGAAGTCCAACTGCTCATTCTTATCATCCTTTCAAAGAAGAAATTTGTGAACTTGCTGCTGCTTAACATTAAATATACATTGCAATTATGTAGCAATTTAAGCTAAGAGATTGCTGTTGTTTTGATATTACTATGCAGGTATTATATAAATGCATACTTACAATAAATGTATTCCTTAATAGTAATACTTAGAGTATTTAAAAATAATGCTATTATTTTTCTTATTTAAAACAGTAAATATGTAACATGGACAAGGTTTTATTGGGAGTGGAAAGTGGGGGGTGGGGGGGGGGCAATAATCGGGGTGAAAGTTTTATCTTGCCCTTAGCGATTTGTTTGATATACTACTCCATCCTATGCCTGCCAATGTGGTTTTCCCCGTCTATTGCATCCCATGGAAAGCGCACAAGACTACAGAATAATGGTAAATGAATGTAGCTATGGACAGTTTGCATGTGGACTAGTTAACTCTTCTCACTTAGTGCGGTGGAAGTTAGTTTCTTTGTACAGCACCTTTGCAATACATACAATTCAACTTTTGTTATTAGATTGTGTTTACATTAATATTGTTTCGTTCAGTCTTTCATTTATCATATTGAAGGTGAGGCATTTCATAATAAGGTAAAGTTCGCCGTGCAGATAACACCGTGCCGTGAAGGCACATTTAGGGAATGTGGGGGTAGTGCACCACACATTCTCCATTTTGGAGGTGATGTGATCAGCATCATCCTTCGGTCGCTTTAACCCTAAAGGTTTGTCCCCAGGTACCAATTGGTTTGAGCTCCAGAGCCGCTTTATGCGGGGACAAGGCCGGAATAATTCCGACCTTGGATCACCCACCCAGGGAATCGAATCCGGGTCTTCCGCGTGGCAGTCAGACGGCTACACCGAATAGACCACCGCGGCTCTAGTAGTTACAGTAGAAAATCTATATTAAATATTCTAGGAAAAGGCCATTTTTGAAGTATTTTCATGCAGAAATGATGTGGATGTTGGAATCCTGCACTTTCTTGTTGCAGTTTTTCGGTTCTGTTTGGTAGATATTAATGTTATAATTAAGTTTATGAATATTGCTAAATTCGTTGACAGTGTTTATGCGTTTCCATTCTCGAAATCTTGCATTGCGCTAAAACGAAGTGAAAACGAGTGGTGGTGGATAATTTGCTGTTACCGCCGGCGCACGTATAATTTGCAAAGGCCCATCTCGGCCATAAATGGTTGTGCTGAGATCGGCACAGCCGTCTGTATTTTCCCAGGATGACTTTCCAGGTTCCAGCTTGAAACAAAGGTGGGTGATCTCTGTACGAGAAAATCCCACACCGATGGAATTCGAATCGTTCCAGACGATCACAATCTGAGTAACGTGTTTCAAGAATTGCCGATGTTAAAACTCTAAAACAGGCTTGCACTGTTGAACGCATTGCATAAAGGTTTGGCAAGGTAATTTACTCGCTACGCTTTTCACGTAAATTACGCGTAATTTACTAGTAATTTACTTCGCGAAGAAAACCAGTTTTTTTTTTTTTTTACGCAGATGTAAAAGAACTAATTTTCTTTTGTAAATTAGTAACATAAAAACTGTTTTAATTATATTACAGTTTAAACTTTAATTTTCTTACTCTATTTCAGCACAAAATCATTATTTTCTGAAGATTGTGTATACAGCCACCTCACGCCCTCTCCCTCACTAACAGATTTTTAAAAATAGAACTGTTCTTTTACATATTTTTAAAACTTCAGAAGCCTGTTGATATTTACGTGTTGTACAGTGGTATCCATGAGTATTACCGTGCAAATTGTCCATCACCATGTTCGTGCACTTTATTTGACCCAATAAAAGCTTCAAGAATTAAAAGAAAACTCAAAACAAGCTGTTGACAACTTCTGAAACGCACACATAAAACTCCATCGCTTAAAAACATATAGGATGTATGAGAAAAATTAATGAAATTAGTCATGGACAATTTGCACGGTAATACTCATAGATCCCACTGGACTAGTACTTGTATTTATAACGTAACATAATGATGAACGACTATTAATTTGGATTGGATTTCAAAGTTTTAGTAACAGCTTCAAATTCCTTTTTCATGCGTATTATACACTTGCATAGGATAATTATGATATGAATGTGAATATGGCGGTTTATACAATTCCAACACAAGAGCACATACAGATGCGGAAGGAAAGTTTTTAAAGTTTTTTTTTTCTCCCACTGCTATATATAGCAGTAACCTTAGAAACCTTGTTTCCGTTTCATTTTTATGTTTTATTCTAGTTTTGTTTACGTACGTTATGTTTTACACGTATTTTTTACGTGTTTTTTACCCGTAATTTACATGTCATGTAGGAAACTTTCTTTTACGCGTAATTGCACAACTCTAACTGTATACAAGCGAGTTCTGAAACCTAACAAGCTTTCAGAATCGCATTATAGTATTTACAAAGCATTTTGAGTGTGGAAATGTTACTATGAACGGAACTTTTCTGTTCCAACACGACGAAGAGATTCAGACTGAAAAGATTTGCTTCTGCGCGTGTCAGGTGGAACGGGTGAATTTGGGAGTACAAATTCATTCGACTAATCTTCCAAATGCGGGATGATGATGTTGTATACGAATTAACGGAGAATTCCGACCAAACGTGCCGCATGCTTGTAGGTGGTGTTCCTTCGTGTTACGAGCGCCCTGCGAGCTCCGCGTGGGGCGACTGGTCGATATCCTCCAATAGGCTATTGATCAAGCATTCTCCTCCTCTACTGCCATACCAGGCTTCAAGTCCGTGGAACAACTACTTTGGCGCTACGGTTGAATTTACATTTCGCACAACCAGTCTTGGAGGAACTGTAACTCCAAGAAATAGACACAGACGTTTAATCTTCGTGTGTACAGTCAGCGGCAAAAAAATGGGACAGCTAGATCCTGAAATACTCCCTTCCCTGCTAGGTGTTGTGCGTGTTGCCTAACTACGGCGATAAGTGGATTTTAATAGCAAATGTTCAATGGCAACTTCTACCATCGCCGTAGAGATAGGCAACACACATAACGCCTTGCTGGTAAGCTGGTATTTCAGGATCTAAGTGTCCCATTTGTATTGCTGCTGACTGTACATTTGTTGCGGCGGCGCAACCTTAGCACCGATGTCCCCCGATGAGAGTCCAGGTCTCACCATGAGTGTTCTTCGTATGAGTGTCCCTTCATCATTTCCATGTAATCATCACTCATACTCTGTTTGACTATTTGATTTAGATAATTTTACGTCGCTTTTCTGCCATGCCCCTCCCCCTCACCTGTGGTTACGCCACTGCTCTTCGATAACAATATGCACGTGCAAGAAAGGTCTTCAGATGAAATTCCGAGTACGGTGTAAATGTTGATCAGTGGCGGCGATTAGGAGAGGTGTGGGGGGAGGTTACCCCCACTTTTAAACCTCCTTTGCCCCTACCCACTGTGCCTTGTGTACTAATAGAAAGTAAACTGTCCTTGTCCCCCCAGTTTTACAACCCAATCACCGCCTCTGATGTACAAGATAACTGTCCCTCATAATTCCCATGAGTTCGTTATCCATTTTTATTGTCGTTTTTCAAAAACCAGAAACGTGATGTGAAATGGCCAAAATGTAATTTAATTGATCGGGTTCATTTTACTTTGCTTTTCTGCCACTTTTGGCTAATCGCGACGATAAGGATGAGTGATGATATGATGAAATTGATAAAGGGACACTCACAATGAACACTCGTGCCCAGGCACTATGATAATGCTTTATGAAAATTCCCTTAACTGGGGAAAAGCATCAGCCCATCTTTCCCCCAGTTTAAACACTGCTTAAAAGTTTCTCTCGGGTAGTGACAGTTAGTTGCTCGGGGGAAAAAAATACCTATGGCTTGTAGCTGTTTTTCAAGTAACGAGTTATTTCCGAAGGCGGGAAAATAGTTATCAAAACACGTTAAATACGTGTAATTAACCCATAAATAATTAATTAGCCGCATATTTGAGCATTTTTTGGAAAGTGAAAGTTTAATATTCTTTCAATTCTGATTTGCTCAAATCTCGAACGAGACGAGAAAATCGGACAATAAATCTCGGTGTCAGTTTCTCCTCGTTTCTTTCAATTTCGAGTATTTTACGTTGCTTTTATACCACTTGGGTGAATCGCGGCGGCGAAGATGAACTGATGAAAAGGATGAAGAGACAAACGCAACGATAGAGTTGATGCTGGAACGTCTGACTTCGTAGCGTGGCAGGATTGATTGATTGAGTTGGTGTTTTAAGTCCACTTTATGCACAGTAAGGCTAATCGGGACTGGACCTACAGTTTAAAGTGGGATCCGAACCACTATGTGCCTCCACTGGGCTATCGTGGCAGGAGACGAAAAAAACTTTCAGAGGGGAATTCACCCATAATTTATTCTACACTTAACAAAACTCGTACTATATACAGTCATTATGCTCAAGCATGTTCGTATGTGTTTTATAGAAAAACTCAATATGCTGACCAAGGTAGAAATTTATTTTATTATAAAACATAAACTAAACGTAACGTTTCAACCTTCTAGCAAGGTCTTCTTCAGACTATGTACCAAGTACAAATGTAACAAGATACAAGAATAGGACGGTATATATACACAAAAATACTCCCCAGACTATTAGAAAGTTGTTCTGGACCATTCTAGCAGATGGCTTTCCCTGAAAGTGAATGTGGTTTGACTCTTTATCTCACGCTCTATTTCCTTCATTCTTCTTCCTTCTTCTCTCCTCTTTCTCTCTTGTCCTTTCCACTCTTTCTACACCTTATTCCATTCTTTGTTTATCATCAATCCCCCATTCCAGTTCATTGTGTCTTCTTCACCTTTCTTCTCCATTTCCTTGGTCAGCATATTGAGTTTTTCATATCATGGAAACAAGGCTTAATGGTGTTATAATTGGACATTTTCCGGGGTTGTTTTTATAGGTTAAATTTCCTACATAAATTGATTAAACATGACTGTCAGTGTTCCGAGCTATTACAAACTATAACCTTTAATGTAGATCTGATTTGCTTTATTTTACTTCGTTCTTGTGCCACATTTGGATAATTTGCGACGATGGGGATGAATGATGAAATTGATGAATGGACACTCACAAACATCCATGTCCATGCCGGGATTCGAACCCGGGACCCCTGGCGCCGTAGCGCGATGTACTAACCACTCCGCCACGGGGAGCGGCTGCAAGACAGCGAAAATTATTCTACACACAGAGATCAAAAGTCAACGTTCATAGGTTTTCACCTGCAGTGCGAATGCGGAGAACAGTGAACGAACTATTAAAAACTGTAGAATTTGACATATTCACAGATTCATTTAGTCCAGTGAAGAAAAAATACATCAACAAGTGCATAAATTATTGTAAGTATTGTGCATATAGATGTTCATTTTATATTATTTTTTCTTTTTTCCATGCATAGTGTATTATGTTCAATTGGGAGATGTATCCTGTGCTGAAATAATAAATAATAATAATAATATGCTGATCGCTGGGGAGGGAGGTGTAACGTGCTACAAATCCAGAGATCCAAGGTTCAAACTCTTCTCAACAGGTTATTAAAACTCCTTATCTAACAACACGGGGAGTTTGGAGAAAGGGAATTTTCAGTCTGAATCAAGCAAGAGGTAGGGCCTCTCCGATGACGCAGTGGTAGCGTCGGCGCCTTGTAATCAAGGGGTCCCGGGTTCGATACCCGGTGGAGGCACATAGTGGCTCGGGTCTCACTTTAAAACTGTAGGTCTTAGTCCCGATTAGCCTTTCTGTGCACAAAGTGGACTTGAAACAACAATTCAATTGAAACCAAGAAAGAGGCCGACCAGAAGTGATAGTGCAGGGCTCCTGGGTGGGCTTGGATTCCAAGATTAAACCTTGTTTTGCACAAGTTTCAGGAGTTCCTAAAATTTGAACATTCTGGCTCGATTGTTCCAAGGAAGAGTTCTCCCGTTGTATTCTTGTAAAGCTTGAATAAGTACGAGTTGGCGTTCAGAAATCGTATGACAGATCTCACTTCACATTTGGCGGGATTTTGTATTACGGCAGCCATTTCACCTTACTGCTACTCGCACGTACGCAACCCCACTCTGATGATTCTATCTCTGTTGCAAGCACAGAATACTAGGGCATGCTCAACTTCATCAGTGTTGCCAACCCCCCGCGTAAAAAATTATCGGCCCTTTTTTTTTTACATGCGCCTCGTAATTGAAAACGAGTTGCCGATTTCTGTTTCCGATCCGAACTTGAATTAATCCAACATGCTGACCACTTCGCCACGAATGCCGGCATTTTTGTCTCGTATTTCAATGCCACAGAGGTACCATTCCCAAAACAATCATTGACAACGAAGTCCGAAGCTCTGCAGAGTAAGGCAGTCACAACCTTTCAGAAGTAGTCGTTTCCAGGGTTCACCAGCATGGAGAGACATATGTAAAGGGTCTCTTATGTCCCAGCTGTTTTAGTCAAACGAGGCTCTGGCGACTAGATCCACTGTGGCGTTTCTCTTCTGCTGTGCTGAATGCCCCTTTTACAACCCAAGCCTTAAGCGAAGACATCGTAAGAAGTTGTTAATCCTCAGATATTGCTCTCTGATGGCACTTTCAGTCCGGGGTTTACTTTGATGTGATGTCACTGAAGAGTGGCGACTGCTCACTGCTGGGTGATGCCCAACAGGAGGGTTGAAAATGTTTAGGGACCTTGATTTTTTTATGTATTTTTAAAATAGTTGTTACTTTGTTTTACTAGTCTTTTTACATTTCCGTTTTATTTTTTTCCGAAATTACAGTTTTATTTTAGCACACTTTGTCTCTCTCTCTCTCTCTCTCTCTCTCTCTCTCTCTCTCTCTCTCTCTGTGTATGTGTGTGTGTCTCACCTTCTCTCTCTCTCTAAATTATTTTTGAGGGAATTATTTTGCATTTTTTCTCGCGCCACAAATACCGATGTTACGGCTCACCGTTTGACAGTAGGTGCACACTCGATCTCCCGTTAGAGCGAAGCCACTTTGCTCGGTGATGCAAAACGTTCAGATAGAAGATGAGAAATTGTTGCAAACATCCATTTACAGGTAATTCCATGCAGCTGCTTGAATTATTCCATGTATAACACGCAGCATAGTTGAAAGGGAGTAAACTTTTGTAACACGTGCAGTTTATACACATTAAAAAATGGTACATTTTATGTTTTTAAGCCTAAAAGACAAGAATGTTGTGTTTTAGGCTTATGACTTTGTTTTTAGGTGCATAATGTGTTGAAAAGCGTGAAAAAGGGCACGAAGGGTATTTGATGCGAACTTAGCGTAATTTCACGGTTTTGAATGCATGAAAATATGTTTGGAACATGTCACAATTTCGGTGTTATCGCGTTTGCGAAAACTAAAGGTCCCTAAAAATATCTATCTGTTCTACAATTTAGTCAACATATGGTTGGACCCGAACACTAAAAAAGAAACAAACCTTGACCAATCGGAACACCTCAAATATCTCAAGGAAATACCCCAATAATCCACCATTTGAAAAAATAATATCGGCCACTTTGGAATTTTTACATGCTCTCATGAAAGCCGCCGCCGCAGCATCCAAACTATTACATTGAGGCACATACTCGACTTTTTGTCGAATGATGCCATTTAAATACATATTTAGTGTAAACTTTGAATTAAGCGTTCTTAATTTGGAAAGGAAAATTACGGACATTTTGGTTTTTGTGAGGGGTTCAAGCGGTAGGTTTCCCCCCCCCCAAAAAAAAGGGTTTTGTAGTCCCGCGAAAACTTGAAGAGACCAGTTGCCATTATCTATGCGAACAGAAAGCAGAGACGTGCGAGATAAAACTCTGTGCAAAGCCACTCAATGGAAATCGTTGTGTTCATGCAGAAAAATACTCGCTTTGAAAACTGTTTACGCGCCATGTCACTTTCCTGTTAAAGAAAACTTGGCATGTAACACCGGTCCCTGTAATAGTCCAGAATTGGTTCAAACCTTATTCGAATAGCCAACTACTTGCCTTTAGTTTCTGAGTCGGCAGCCTTTTCCCCCCACATGAAATGTTATATTTGAGTGGAAGTAGTAGCTCCTCCACAATGTACCATACTCAGTAGTGAGTTGTTCATGAGGGTTTTAACTCTCTTCTTTGTTTCATGAAAATAGTTTAAAATTTAGCACTCTCTATGCTATATGTGGGATGTAAATTTATAAGTGGCAAAACTGTGGCCATGCCCCCCCCCCTCCCTCTAAGTACGAAATATCTTAATGTAAAGTCATAAAAAGCTACGAAAATAACACCAAGTTGTTTTTTTCTTAGATTTTGCAAGTACTTCGATTTCGCCCTTGTGTAATGAATGCTTTGTTGTTGAGACAAGCAGACTTCACAAGTCTGCAGTCTACAATATTGGGTAGTTTTAGTTTTATAACTATTGTTATAATACAAGGCTACCATACGTCACGATTTAGTCGGGACAGTTCATTCTTTTTAATCCCTGTCTCGACTATTTTCGAACTGTAGTCGTGATGTAAAAATGTATCCTTCTAATGGTTAGCTCACATTTTATACATGTCCGTTATTTTTAAAATCATTGCTAACATGTATCATTTAATTTATAAATATATCGTTTTTTAAACATGCAATTGTCATTGCTGTTCAGTGGTCCTGGTATAAGAAAATTAAAGGAAATTTGAAAACATTGTTAATTTCCGGGACACAGTACTATTGAAATACTTCTGAGAATTGAATGTAAATAATAAGCACTAAGCTGCACACCGTGTGACAGCCTTTGTATGTGAGCAGCTGTGTTAGTGAGTGGGTGTTGTTCATCTCTCAGTTGACTTTTTCCGTTATTGTGAATCATGATATTGCAACTCTACACTTGAATCTTTAGCTTTAGTTGCAATATTACTACAGCACATCTGATATCTAGTGACATCGAATTCTCCAATAGCATTTCGCCGACCACCGTGGCTGAGTGGTTAGAGAGCTACGACTTCAGGGTTCAAATCCCGGCCTGAACATGGATGTTCTTTGTAAGTTTTGCTTCATCAATTTCATCATATCATCACAATTAACCAAAAGTGGAACAAAAACGACGTAAAATAACCTAATCCAATTTCGGATCTTCTCTTTGTTTTATATTTTCGGATCTGGCTCCCCCCTAAAAAATCCTGGGTACGGACCTGGTTCCAGTGATTCGAACTCCACTGCACGTTAAGGACATATTTAGCGTAGGTATGTAGAAAAGGGAGTTCAAACTAAAAAAAGAAGTTAGGTGCTCCCCTCTGCTTTGCACCATGCCATGAAGGCGTATAAAGGATGTTGAGTTAGTGCCCCACACTTTCTTGATCACGGCCGAAGGTGGGGGTGATGTGATCAGCACCACGCCCCTGGCCACCTTTACACCCCAGAGTTCCTTCCAGATACCCACTTCATACGACGCTGGCTGTACAGGTGGGAAAAAAACCCAGTTCTCCCCCGCCGGGATCGAGCCCGGATCTCTCGCATAGTAGTCGCACGCCCTAAGAACTTTTTTTTGTATGAAAAGGAAAGCCCTTAAGCGGAAGCTTCCCCATCACACTTCATTCATTTACATCACATCTTTACTCAATTCTATGTATCATTTCTTTCAAGAGAGACAACACAAACATCCTTATCCGAGCCGGGATCCAAACCCGGGACCCCTGGCGTCGTAGCACGCTGTGCTAACCACTCCGCCACGACTGATCTACCACAACTTACTAACGGTTATATATATATATATATATATATATATATATATATATATATAAGTAGAACAGGAATCCTAAACATGAAGTCCTTGGGTGAGAGCTTACTCCACTTTATTCCCCGATTTCCACGTTTATAATTCTGGAAAATAAAAAAAGGAGAAAGTTTTTCTGCATCTTGGGTCCAGAAAGTTCCGTAAACTGTCTCCGGAGAGACGTTAACAAACTCCCAACTCGAAGGGGGGAAGAGGAAATTAATAAAAGGTCATGAAAATGAGTTGAAGATGAAGGAAAGTCAGGTAGCAACTCTCGCTGGTTGACACGACTTTGGTTCGTCGTAAATTTAAAAAGGAGAGAAAGAGGAAGATGTGCAAGAAGTCATTTCACTTTTTCGAAATTTTCCACATCGCGGCCCACTGAATATCAACTAGGAAATCCCTCGCAGTTCTATAGAACAAAAGTGTCTTGACATTTTCCTTATATCGCTAAAGAATGGTTTTCAGGGTGGGATAAGACACACTGCTGTTTTCCAGCAAGATGGTGCCCATTTCCATTTTGCCAGAATAGTTCGGGACTACCTCGCTGACTCTCCCGATAGATAAATCGGCCGTGGGTCACCAAGACTTTAGAGCGGATTTCTTTCCAGACCTGACTCCGCTAGACTTTTCTGTCTGGGGTTTCATTAAGTCTAGGGTGTACCAAGTAAAGATGAACACCATAAGAGACTGACACAGCGAATAGCTGCAGCAACAGGGGATCACGCCAGCTATGTCGGAGCATGTGTTCCGGTCTACGCAAGAGAGGTGGTTGCTATGCCTAGACTTACAGGGCCACCACGTTGAAATGTTCTGAATTTGTCTTCTATTCCAGAGTACTTTTCAGTAATAATGCCAATTTTGTCAATAAAATGTTTTTTGATTAAAATGCCACCAGACTTTTGAATCACCCTGTATATGGCTTTTGTTACTTCGGCCAGAAGTGACGTGGGGAGACCAGGATTCGATCCATGGTTTAAAATGACTCAGAAGCCCTCCTCTTTATAATAGCTATGCGATATCGTTTCGTCGATATCGAATTTCAATATCGATATCGAATCGATGTGTATGGAGTATCGAAAACATCGACGTCGATGTTGCATATGCTAACTGCATGCTTCCAAGTGATCTACACATGCGACACTAGCGCCTCTACTGTCAGGTCAGAGGTTCAAATATGACGATGGGGTCAGAAATGAAGAAAAGGAGAAGCAATACAATAGTAAATATCCTCGCCAATTTATTTCCAGTTCAACGTTGCTAACTCTGAATAGGCACAATTTTGTTCTTTTGAGTTCAAGAAATCATATCATAAATTTAGCACTATTTCCCATTCCTCTGTACAATAACAGAACCATTTGATCACAGAAGTATGAAAACGAACGAAGAGGACATAAAGAGGAAGATGGAAGACCGGAGGTAAACGGCACACAGCACTGCGTACAGAGAGGGGACAGGGTACATCTATCATTACGAAGTGCTTTCCCACTCATTTGAAGAAGCTCGTGGTTTTCGCACAGTACCAATACAGGGCTGGACGGACGGAACGAGAAATTAAGTTTGTACAGAGGGCAGATTAACAAATGGAGGGTACAAGTTAAAAGAGAGAGAGTGTGTGTGACAAAGGGAAATGTGTTTTAAACATAAAGAAGCACGCTGCAAGCAAATTTTAGGCTGTATTTTATGTGGACAGGATGTTTTCTTTTTATGTCTAAGGTGTGTAAAAATTTGTTTCAGATCACTGATCGAAGTCTGGACTTCTTATGTTCTCTTCTACAGCGTCATTGTTCTCATAGGTAGTATTGACAAAGATTTGTAATTTGATTATTTCACGTCGCTTTTCTGCATATGTTAAGCCAGTGAACGGTGATCAGTCAAAATAGATGAAAGAACGAGCGCCGAGGACTCAAATTCAGAATCTTGGAGACGACGCGAAAGTTGTCCAAGCATTTGTGAAAGTTTTTGGTGGTGGAAGTTAGGTCAGGCGCGTCGCCTGATAATGTTCGCATGAACACGTGAATACTCATACACACACATACACACACACACACACACACACACACACACACACATAATATATTTATTCGAAAAAATATTTTGTTTGATGTACGAGTATACACACAATTTACTCTGAGACTACTTCTTTCACATCTGATAACTTTTGTAGATAGTTGGTAACACTGACTCCCACGGTGTTCAACGTAGGGCTTTGCACACAATTGGTGTGCGTGTTGCATAAGACTGACAGCTAAGGGCTATTGACCATTATACCCGGAAAATATTCACTTCCCTGTGCGAACAGTGAGGCAATCGGCAATACTTCTTTCATTCGACACCAGAGTGCAGTATATGCAAGGCATGTCTAGCTCTAGGGGGACTCGAAAAGGCCTGCGCTACATAGTTGCAAACTTTAGTGACAAGTCGCTAAACCTGGCTGATTTTAAGCAAATGAAAGCGCATGTCTAGTGTGTGTTCTTTAGCCACTTATTCCGGCAAATCAGCAAGTGGTCTTGTTCGCAATAGATAAATTTAAATAGTTTGGACCACCCATTACTAATTATAAATGTAATTAAAAGGGTGTTAGTTGTAGAAAAAACTTGTATTACTTCAATTGAAGATAAAGTTACAAGGGAGAGGAGTAAATCTGCATTCAGTATAAGGATTTATTGTGAACACCCGTATGTGAACCTCACGCGATGCCACTGAGTTAGGTTAGCAGTTTCTCTCTCTCCTTCTCTCTCTCTCTCTCTATCCCCCCCTCTTTCTGTGCGCGCGCGATAGATTGTCTGCATACAGAGCTCGAAATGCATAATCAAATCAGGTAGATGTACTTTTTGTGCACCATTTAACGCAGCTAAATATGTAATTTTGGTTTCTCTGGAAATGATGGTGTCTGATCTTCTCAATTGATGCATATGAGTGCATCAAACGTAACAGTAGATGACAAAAATACCCTATGACACATTTCTCTATGTATTTTGATGCACTAAAAGTGCATTTTTAGCTGTTTTACACTTTAACGAACTACTGAAGTTAACATATTTGTGTCGACCGACAGATTTCGTGTCCTCCGTGTAGTAATAAGTAATAAAATGTATTACATGTGTTATTATAACACCATTAAGCCTTGTTTCCATGCTATGAAAAACTAAATATGCTGATCAAGGCAGAAATGTATTTTATTTTAAAACATAAATTAAACGTAACGTTTCAACCTTCTAGAAGGTCTTCTTCAGACTCTGTTTCAAGTACGAATGAAACAAGGTACAAAACAGGAAGATATATATACACAAAAATCACTCCCCTCCAGACACAAGATTATTAGAAAGTTGTTTCTGGAACATTCCAGCAGGTGGCCTTCCCTTGTCAACTGTACTTTCAGCTGACAGGCGATTTGGTTGGACTCTTTATCTCACGCTCTTTTTCCCTTCTTTCTTCATTCCTCTTCCTTCTTCTCTCCTCTTTCGCTCTTGTCCTTTCCACTCTTTCTAACACCTCCTTCCATTCCTATCTGCTTAGCCTGTTTCTCTTGTGTGTTTAAATATAGCATTTCTCTCTCTCTCTCTCTCTCTCTCTCTCTCTCTCTCTCTCTCTCTCTCTCTCTCACTCTCTCTCTCTCTCTCAAGTCGTACATCATCCCTATGTTGTTTCGACCTGTCTTTCAGCCTCTTTTTAGTTTCTCCTATGTACAAACTTTGACATTACACTTCACTTCGTAGATAATCCCTTCCTCTTCCTCCTCTCTGTTTTCCTTATTCTTGTTTGCATTCTTCGCTATTCTTAAGATGTTTGTATCTGGAGGGGAGTGATTTTTGTGTATTTTTGTATATATATATAACCTTGCTAGAAGGTTGAAACGTTACGTTTAGTTTATGTTTTAAAATAAAATAAATTTCAGCATATTGAGTTGTGTTCTCAAGGCATGCAGATTGAAAACCTTTGAACATCCTGGCTATTGCAGCCTAATGAATTGAGGTGGGCCCTAATGTAGATCATGGGTCTGGTCGCGATTAGCCCATCTGTGCATGAAGTGAACCAAAACCAAAAACTGAAACAAAATTTTCTATGTGTATGTGTGGAGGGAGAGAGAGAGAGAGAGAGAGAGAGAGAGAGAGAGAGAGAGAGAGAGAGAGAGAGAGAGAGAGAGAGAGAGAGAGAGAGGTTTACATTTCTTCTTCCACTCGTATTTTTCCAGCGGGTAAGTCAGTAAGTAGGTCACAAACTATTATTAAAAATAATACTAAGTGAGATACTGGCTTGAAAACTGTTTTTATTTTGCAAAAGAATCTCGCTTTATCATTCCCCAAAATCCTGTTGCATAGAAATCTTTGGGCTGCTGTTGCAGTCACAGTCGCACCTCACGTTCAACATCTTCATCATCCGCGAACCGTTTCCCGCCACCATGCGCACACTTTTCGGAAATTCAAACGATACGATCAAGCATCATGCTGTAGGCTAAACAATGAGAACACCCTATTGCGGTTGCTACGTTGTCTATCCCTATTCGCCTGTCAGCTGGAATCATCTCCTCCACCCGTACACTACTAACTAAATATCATCAAGCTGGATTGTGCTGCCACCTAATGACACCTTTAGAAACTACTCACTACTATTATCAGCCATCCCACATCAGTCTCTATTTACTGACTTCCCCTCGTATATTCTAATCCATCGACAAAAATACCTTCATAGCACCTGTGGCGAAAATACAGCGTGTCCCAAAATGATTATCGAGGTTTCAAGTAGTTGGTATATTGCAACAGACGAAGGTGAATGTTTATATTGTAAACAAGAATGGCTGCGGAAGTTTGCTATCCTATCATTTCCATCCCATCAGTCACAGCGGCGTAGGTGTATTACAAGATGGCGACTCCCGTGCAGAAGACCTTTTGTGCCATTGAATTTGCAAGGTAGGGCGTAAGGTAACGTCGTCGCCTTGTAATCAAAGGGTCCCGGGTTCGATACTCGGTGGAGGCACATGGCACACTGGTTCGGATCCCACTTTAAACTGTAGGGCCAGTCCCGATTAGCCTTCCTGTGCATAAAGTGTACTTAAGACAACAAATCAATGAATCAATCAATTACATTTGCAAGGTGTGGTTCTGCTGTTTCAGTTCAGCGATTTGGAAGTGATCCTCTTGTCACATAACAACATTCGTCGATGGTTTAATAAGTTTCAAACAACTTTTTAAGTTTCAATTTATCACTCGAGCTATCCTGACACGTGTTTGGAAGCATTGCACTACCGGAAGGATGTGTGCCGTGTCACGAATGGTCCACTGTGTAAACTTGTTGAGTTGTTGTTTACTCCCATGTAAGCTTTGTCCTTGTACCCTACATATAAGGGAAATTAGACGACTATGAAACCATGATAATCATCTTGGGACACGCTGTACATAGACGTGGCTCGGCGCTATTCCTCCCGACTCTTTCAATTAACCTTGAATAACTTTTAATAGGTATATTTTGCTTTCAAGAATAACATTAATGTGTGGACGTTTCCACAATGTTACACATATCTTATCTTTAATTTAAAAAGGACTTGTTATCCTTTGAACGAGTTTGTTGAACAGATATATTTTAGTGATGAATTCTCTTGGTCTTTGTAGTTCTCATTTAAGACCTGATGGTAGGAGAACTTTGCCAAAAATAGCATAAACTTAGTAAATGAAATGTGTGTTTCAAGTTCATTTTTGAGGCTAGCAAGCGCTGCGAAAAAATTAAACCAGAAAAGAAGCATATATCAACATTGCCTCCATCGCTGATGTTGATTTTGTGGTACGGGCTGTAAGTGTGGAGTCCTCTTTGTTATTCTTACCCGACGGTAGACTTGAAGTGGACACAGTCGAAAGCGGAATAAAGAAGACCCCCCCCCCCCCCACAAGACACTTTTCCCTCACAAAGACTTTCACGGGTTCTAAAATTCTGTTCTTTCGTTTTTGAGAGTGGCATTAAAGCGGCTTATTTTCCAAATTCTTTTTTAATATATTTTTACCGAACCTGCACGGGTCGTATTGTAGGGAGTATCCCAAACTTTTGGATTGAAATAGTTATCACTACGATTATCAACTCTACACCAAGTCTGTGCACGACTATCCTAATCCCTTTAAAGTACATGCACTAAACTATCACTGTAGTACAAACACTCAGCTACCCAGAAAAATATTCAATGTCAAACCAATTTACGTCTTGCTTTATTACAACGTACCCTAGAGATGGATCTGATTAGTCTCCAATGTTTGGTCCTTTTCATGGAACGCAGATCACAACTTGACTGAAGACGCCTAGGTCTTGCTTTGGTTGAGAGCGTTGCTAGTCTAGAATTGTCGGAGATTCCTCAAGTGTAGGCAAACTTCGAAAAAGTTCTATAAATTGAAGGGCTTAACTAGAAGGGCCTATCCCACTCAACAGCGGAAAGTAAGTTTAGTACTGAAGTTGGAAGTTGATGCCATCTATTATCGCGTGTGTAAACTGCAACGTTGTGGGGCATGTAGAATAAACTTTCTTATGTTGTAATATGTGGTTAGATATTGGTCTACTTGGCCTCCCCAATGGCGCAGTGGTAGCGTCCTCGTCTTGTAATCATGGGTCCCTGGTTCGATACCTAGTGAAGGCATATATCGGACCCCACTTTAAACTGTAAGTCCAGTCCCAATTAGCCTTACTGTGCCTTACTGTGCATATGGACTTAAAACACCAATTCAATCGATCAATATTGGTCTAGTTGATTTCTGAGCATAAGAAGTATTTTTAATTTGACTGTTACCCTTTTTACAGAAATGTGGGATACCCTTCTAGTGCTAACACCTTCAATGTGTAACCTTTTGATGGTTAAGTCCTTTCAAGTGGCTTTCAATTGGGCGAAATGCGGTCATCCAAGAATGAATTATATAATAGCTACATTAAGCATATTAATTTTCTCCTGTGTTATTAGCAGTTCTGACTGAAAATAAATTCTGAGGAGGCAACACTGTCATAAAATATTTTTACTTATAAATAAAGTATATATATTCGATACATTTAATTATTGTTCAGGTATTTGTTCTTGCATCGTGGATGACAAGTGAAAGATCCCAGTTGGTTAATATGATTACTTAATTGATTCCTTGTATTATCAGTCCATGTATGATTGTGTGTGTGCTAATTATATGAGTTCTATTTATATTTGTTTTATTTTTATTTTTGTTGTTTAGCCTCCTTTTTTGCCACAGCAATGCCAATTAAAACTTTAATATTTACAGTATATTTTACAACAAATACCATGAATGTACATAATATAGGGTGTTCGTAATTAATGTGTAAAGTTGTAAAGATAATTTGCGATCTGCATGCTATCGTAGTTGAAACATTGGACAATCCTTCGAAAGACTGACCACAAACGTAAGGTTTATTTATAAGATGTTGGCTCTTCCACAGAAACTTACGCACTCCTTTCCCATTCCAGATTATGTGTACAACCCGAAAGAAGCCAGGATACGGAAGGCCATGCGGGAGCAGGCGGCCAGGGAGAGGAACCACTTGCCACGTAGCCACTTGCCTCCGGGGGCCCCCGCCCTGTCCCTCCCGAAGGTGTCACCCCAGTGGAAGCCCTTCACTTCGCGGCAGCAGCAGAAGCAGGGAATGTTGTCCCCCAGGGTGAGTACCGTTGCTTTTGCTTTTGGGATGTTGGAATAACCGCGAAAGAGATTAAGCATGAAACGTAACACAGGATTAAACGCGAAAGGAACAACAGCGAAATGGATTAATCGCGAAACTAGAATTGAACACCGGAATAAGAGCGAAGGAACAACAGCGAAACCGATTAATCCCGAAAATTAAATTGAACACCGGAATAGAAACGAAAGGAACAACAGCAAAACGGATTAACCAGGAAACTAGAATTGAACACCGAAAAAAGAGCGAAGGAACAACAGCGAAATAGATTATTCGCAAAACTAGAATTGAACACCGGAATAAGAGTGAAAGGAACAACAGCGAAACTGATTAATCACGAAATTAGAATTGAACACCGGAATAAGATCGAAAGGAACAACAGCGAAAGGGATTAATCACGAAATTAGAATACTAGAATTGAACACCGGAATACCAGCGAGAGGAAGAACAGAGAAATGGATTAGTCGCAAAACTAGAATTGAACACCGGAAAAAGAGTGAAAGGAACAACAGCGAAACTGATTAACCACGAAACTAGAATTGAACACCGGAATAATAGCCAAGCGAAAGGAACAACAGCGAAACTGATTAACCACGAAACTAGAATTGAGCACCGGAATAAGAGCGAAAGGAACAAAGGTGAAATGGATTAATCGCGAAACTAGAATTGAACACCGGAATAAGAGCGAAAGGAACAAAGGTGAAATGGATTAATCGCGAAACTAGAATTGAACACCGGAATAAGAGCGAGAGGAACAACAGCGAAATGGATTAATCGCAAAACTAGAATTGAAGGCCGAAAAAAAGAGCGAAAGGAATAACAGCGAAACTGCTTAACCACGGAACTAGAATTGAACACCGAAATAATAGCGAAAGGAACAAAAGCGAAACTAGAATTGAACACCGGAATAAGAGCGAGAGGAACAACATCGAAATGGATTAATCAGGAAACTAGAATTGAACACCGGAATAATAGCGAAAGGAACAACAGCGAAATAGATTAATCGCGAAACTAGAATTGAACACCGGAATAAGAGCGAAAGGAACAACAGTGGTGACCCATGCTTTCCATGCCCTTCGTGTCTAGGCGGTGTTCCGATCTCTGTGCACCACCCCCGAGGAGCTGGGCGTGGTTTCTGCTTGCGTTGCACCGTCGAAAATATAATTACCCATCCAATGGTAATGGATGGCGTCGTTTGCTGCATCAGGAGGAATTTGTTCTAGGGTCTTAGTTGTTAATGTTAACTTACAGCTTCGTCGGGTGTGTCTAGAAAGTTCTGGAACTGGTGACTGGTCTCTGTCGGAAGCATTCATTGTCTTAGCTCAGTTTGTTTGTCAGCGTTGTGCTTCGCCGACCAAACGTCTCCTGGTACAGCAGTTCATCGCAAAATCTCAATATTTTTTATATTTCTGCTAATTTCCAATAATGACGACGGCGAGGATGATGATGAAATTGATGAAGGACACTCACACTCAGGCCATGACTCGAACCCAGAAATTTCGGTGGCGAGATCGAAGGTTTACCACTTAACACGCTCACCACACGCCGGCTGCAAACTTGCAATAAAAATAACGATAATAATCCTATGATATAGGAAATATTTAAGTGTTAAGTTCTTCCAAGTTGCCTATCTTTTAGTGGCCTGTGGTCAGGGGAACGACTCTCCATATCTCCTTTTCGGATATGTTGCTAGTATAATCCGGAGGTCGCAGATTCAAATCCCATCTCTGGCCTTCTTGTTGCAATTTTCCGTGTTTTTACTCAGATATTCAGGCGAACGCTGTGAAGTAACCTTCAATGAAGGCCATGGAGACTTTGTCTTTTTTCTTTATCCCTTACCTTCTGTAGTTCTTTACCTTCTGGTAGCGATTATCTGGTACGAGTAACTGACGTTTTTTAAATTGACTAAACAATTTAAGCTCCTCATATTATAAGAAAAACTCCAAAAATCCTGGACAGTATCAGCCTTAAGGTAGGAGCGTTAACAACTAGGTCACCATTATTATTATTATTAATAATAATAATAATAATATTTTTTACGCATACAATTAAAATTATACATGTAAAAGTTAAGACAATTTCAATAGTGTTCCTGTCTTTTTACAAGTTTCCAAGCATGTGAAAACTTGAAAAATGAAACAGTTTTATGAGAATTTGCAGGTCGAGATATTTAGAATCTACGACCTTATCATGCTATTAATGGTGTCCATAAGTTTAGATGAATTCCACGCTGATTTCCCCTTAATGGTGACAAGGATTTATGTTGAAGAAACAGATTGACAACGTCATAAATATCACTGATGTTGTGTGTTCTGAGAAGAACGTTGCACGTTACTTGACACGGGTGGAACTAGGTAACGTCTCTTGCTGCACGACCATGCTCCTCCCCATAACGCAGCAATTTGACAGAAAACGTTCGAGTCTCCAGGGAAGAGCGTAACAACTTTTCTACTGAGATTTCGACCTGTGTATGGAACCGGTTGGGGAGGAAATTACATTGTGAGGAAATTACAGAGCTACGAATGAGCTACGATGACTGGGGGGTTCGTCGTGCAGACCACATGTCGCCTCGTAACTGGCTGGATGAAGGACTGCAATTGGTAGGTAAGGCCTGGCCCTCACGGGCTGTTGCGCCATGGGTTACCAGTGCGTTCTATAATATCTGAATTAGAAAATATCGAAATTCGAAACATTGTTTTTGTCTAACCCCCTATAAGAACAAAATATATCTTTGTAGCCTCATTGGCCGAGCGGTCAACAAGGATATCGACATTAATTGATTCGGTTCGAATCCCGGATTGCGTATGATTGTCCTGTCACCGGCTTCATTTAATCATCATTCATCCGTTGTCGCGAGTTGCTAAGCATGATAGAAAGTGACGCTCTGACGCTAACAACAAAATTGCAAATATAACCAGGTTTTCTATACTCTATCCCGGGAATCTGTGGAGCAAGGCTGCGCATAGAGACAGGCAAGGCTAAGTGAAGCAGTACACGCTGCTGCGAAGGCTGGTAACTGCAGCCGATTTCCCCCTCCACGCAATCCCGTTCCCTCTCGCGTGTTCATTGGTGGAGTCGTCTCGCGTCATCACTTACGCAGAGGCTTGTTTTCGTTCGCTCCAGAGATACCATGGACAGAGTATACGTGCGTTCAATGATCAGAAGCAAAAGTGTGTTGTACAGTCACAGACACTTTTGGATTGTAACGACTCCATTTACTTCCATCGGGATCGTTGCAACCCATAAGTGTCCATGACTGTACATATAAGCAAAGTCCAATTAGTGCGTCTCGAGTTATTATCTGTCAGTCGAGAAAATACAGCCGACTTGTGCTCATGACTCTAGAATAATTTGCCTGCACTTAACTTACAGTAAGTATACTGATCTCGGGTCCAACTGGCGGCTGACCTACTATTTGCTACATAGCTCCATTTGTCCACCAATCGTCTTCGGAGGCGTAAAAGCTGTAGGGGTAACATCGCTCTCCCGTTACAACGTTGCCAAGCGTACGTCTGTTTTTGTCAGTTGTTTCTATTGGCTTGTTTATGCTGCGTTTGGGGTTTTTGTGTACTAATTTTCCATGCTTTGTGTACTATTGTACAACTTTTATCCAGTAACAGCGTTGATCAACTCTATTTCCCCCCGTTTTAGAGTACATTTGGCAACATGCTGTGTATCCCACGCTGATTTGTCGATGCCTCGTGACACGAAAATACCCGATGCCAGTCGAGGAGAATTCAACTGATCGCTGATTCGTTGTTTCCCAGCCGCCAGTTGGAATGTAATCAGTTTTATAGCTCTTGTCTACTCTTACGGTGGGCCATACATGCTGCCAAGGGAAGTGGGGAGCGGGGATTTCGCCGCAGACCTACCAGACAACAGCGGTGGCGCCGAGAGTTACGGCGTCGCGGGAGGATGTGCTGCGCGCACCTCGTTCTACAGGCTGCTGCGTTTCTTATCGAGCTGGATTGACACTTCCCCGCTTCCCTTGCCTGCATGTAGGGCGCCCGGCAGAGGCGTGCGCAGACCCTCTGATTAGAGGAGGGGAAAAGCTTTCATGAAAGTTCAGTCGGGAAAGAAAAACCTAATTTTATCTCCCTGTTTAAGTTTTATTGCATCAATGGGTGTGGGCATATATACACACCCCATATATATACATAGATACATAATCAATTCATCTGCCCCATAACAAACCAACAGGAAAAATCATATAAATTGTCTCTCAAATGTGCGCACTCCTTTTCCTCCAAACACTTGTTCATGCATTTAAGAAAAATCCATTTAGCAGCAGAAATTCTCTCCCTGCTAATTTACAATGCATTACAGAAAACAAATTGCGAGCGAAGCGAGCAAGAAATTTTTTAGATCCAAATTTTTGCAAAATGAAAACAATATTAATTTAATATGGTGTCAAAATTTTCATGGAGCGCCATGGCATTCTCTTTTCCAATTATTTCATTTAGATCGTTCGGCGTCCAGGACCAACTCGCGCCAACCCCTAGCTACGGCTCTGAACTTGATAAGGCTGCAAGGAAAGCAGACATTGCGAGCGAAGCCAGAAAGAAAATTTTACGAAACTTATTTTTTTTGTATAAAATTTGAAATCAATTGGAGCTCTGTAGCCACCCCTGCAGGTACTCTTGGCCGTCTGGAAGAAATAATGCAAGTAAGACGTGAAAACAAATTCCATCTTGAGTATCCTTTTGTCCTGCTACTCTTAGATTCTGCTAGTCTTGCTTTCCTTTACTTCCATGTTTGCCCCCCTAAAATTGATTTCCGTCCAAGGATGGGGGCCAATGCCAATATCCTAATTTCTAGGTGAAAATATAATAATATAGGGGCATGGATGTCTGGAAGGGAGGCAAGGATGGCCACATCTCCCCTTAGAAACCGAATGTCAACCTAGAAGTACATTTTCACACGTATAATTTGATTTCAGTCATAATAATTTACATTAATTATTATAATGGCTACAGGAATGCGATAATATCAAATTCAACAGGTGTTTCTTGAGGGGCAACACTATTGTCAGGGTAATATGCCCCATGGAAAAATACCTTGCTTGTCCCTCAGTGGAAAAAATCTGCGGGGGTGCATTTGCCCCCCCCCCCCTTGCCCCTTCTGTATACGCATATGGCGCCCAGCATTAAGGCTAGACAAGAGCTAAAATGCGGACTTGGCTCCTCCCTGCAGCGTTGCAACATATTTTTGCGAGGGAGCAGTGTGCCATGCCGATGGTTTTGTTCGGAGGGCGGCGCTCACGCGGTGACGTACGGCAACGGTGGAATGATCGACGCCCACGCCAGCAAATCAGAGAAAAGCAGAGTCGCGCTGCAGCTTGAACGACTAGAACAAGTCGGGACACGCAAGAATACAACATTTTTCTCTCTTGGATGTCTTTGGAACGAGCGCGAGGGAGCTGCAATTGGCTTTAGGAGAACAACTCCTTAATTACGGTGGAAAACATCCAAGTGGCATGTTTACCCAGAAAACATTTCTTCATCCCCCGCACGTGCATCACAAGTGACCCTCTTTTTCCTTATAATTTCCCTTTCATCCACCCTGCAAGGTCGCTTCAAACAGCAGGTTATTAGTCTGAACATGTAATTAAAGTCGGCTTTTCCCGTACGCTACGAAAACACTAATGAATGGGTAACATTGCAGCTTGCAAAGTTACAGCACATGAAAAATGCTAAATTTTTAGTCATAAACATTGTACAGTGGCGTCGCTCCAAAAGCAAGGGGGCACACGTTCCGCAGCCTACTTCTCTGCCCCCTCACCTACTGAACCCTCAAATAGATCAGAATAAATCGAAGTTCTACTCATATTAAAGAAGTTTAAATATTATATATTAAATGTGCTTGTACTCATAAAATACCCTCCTCCCAGCGAATGTTATTTTATTACTCTGATCGGTGACCTGCAGAATGTGTTTCGTGGTTGCCATCTTGACACTTGGAAGGAAGAGTGGAAACAAGCTTCACGCTATGAAGCCGGCCATATGTTAGGTGCATGGCGTTCCTCGTCCCGTCCCTCCCGTCGAGAAGACCTTCTTCTTACTCGACTCTGTATTGGACATAGCCGTTTAACATAGGGTTACTTGCTGCAAGGGCTGGACCTTCCGATGTGTCGTGTTTGTTATGTCGTTTTACGCATTCTCCATATTCTTGTTGAATGTGCCAATTTTGTTTTCAGCTGTTTGTCATCCCTGTTTGGCGATGACGAGTGTTTTATCAAATGTTATTAGCTTCTTGCAAAGAGCTGGTCTTTTGCACTGTTTGTGAGGAAGCTTTTAGTTTGTTTGTTGTGTTTCTCTTGTGCAGGTCCCTTTACACCCTTGCACTTCTAAGTTTTCTCAAGGGGCTTTTTACACCCCTTGTTTTGAATTTTTAAGTAAGAATTTATGTAAGGGGATATTTCCCCATTGTACATTTAAGAGTGAAAATGGCCTAATGTGCCGACACACTCAACAATTTTAATCCAATTAATAAATTTGATCGGTAATTGTTATATAATTAAACTTCCGTGTGAAGTTTTTAAAACATAAAACATGAAAGCTTGATTTTACATTCCTAACAATAATTTTACTAACTGCAGAATTAAAGAAGTACGTTGCATGCTACTCGTTCAAATACCAGATTGGTAAATGTTTCACAAAGTTGAATTCATGATCGATATCTACTATCGATTAATCAGCTTGTTCATGTGTAAGAGTCATGAACTACATAAAGGATGGGAGTCGTTTTAATTGTAAGATTTTTCTTCAAGATTATAAATATGAAACAAACAAAATGCTTTCATGTTGCAAGTTGCAGTTTGCTACGTTTTATTTGTTGTAATTTTCGAGGACTTGGTTGTGCAACTTTAAGAGCTAAGTTTTTAATTTTGCTGTATCATATATTTCAACTTTTACTCGATTTTAAGAGGGAAACTTACGCGTGTTTAGCGTGCGAGGCTTTATGAATAAGACAATTAAGTTGTGTTGTTTTACAAGGATTGATTTTTAAAATCTTTTACACAATTCTTACCTAAAGAAATGTGACTAACGTCCTTACCTCGCCAGGGAAGGGGGACGTAGTGATTAAGCATCCCTTGTTTAAGCTTCGCATCCACCTTTCATGTTAGTGATAATAATAATAATAATGAATCATTATGAAATTTTATGTTACACGTTGTGTTATACTGAAGTGCTTCGATTCTTGGCAGGGATTGGCATATTGAAACTGTACAGTGGGATCCATGAGTATTACCGTGCAAATTGTCCATCACTTAGTTCGTGCACTTTATTTGACCCAATAACAGCTTCAAGAATTAAAAGAAAACTCAAAACAAGCTGTTGACAACTTCTGCACCAGCATACATAAGAAATCATCGCTTAAAAACACACAGGATGTGAGAGAAAAATTAATGAAAATAGTCATGGACAATTTGCACGGTAATACTCATGGATCTCACTGTACGACCAGTCCAAATTCGTCTCTAGGTAATGCAACCAGTGTTCTTGAACTACTGTTTAAAAAGCAATATATTTCAAAACCGTCATGTACGATATTTTCCGATGTAAATTAGTTATAAAATTGCAAATATTATCATTTTATCTCAATATGCTATTTGTCTTCATATTCTCAATTATTTGGTTGTATGAGGATACATTAATATGATGTGTGCTAAGCAGTAAGAAACTGTTATGAATTTGCAGGTAACAACAAACGAAAACTTAAAACCAGAAGTAATGTAATATAATGTAGATTTTTCACTGATAAAAATAATTATATGCTACATAGTAAGTGGTAGACATAGCACCTTCTCAAAGTACAGTGTGAGGGCCTTCCCGATGGCTCAGTGGTAACGTCGTCGCCTTGTAATCAAGGGGTCCCTAGTTCGATACCAGATGGAGGCACATTGCACAGTGATTCAGATCACACTTTAAACTGTAGGTCCAGTCCCGATTAGCCTTTCTGTGCATAAAGTGGACTTAAAACAACAATTCCAAAGTACATTATACATTATAACTACTGAATAAGATAACAAAATGTACAAAATTAGTAAAAATAACGATACATTTGACATTATTTACCTTACATTAATATATTTTATAGCCTCAGATAAATGGGTACCTGGGGACAACCCTGGGGGTAAAGGCAGGCGGAGAGCGTGGTGCTGATTACGTGGTGCACATCAGCTCCAAAATGGCCGAGATCGAGAATGTGTGGGGCCCTAACCCCACATCCCTAAATGTGCCTTCATTGCATGTTGCCATATGCACGGGGAACCTTTAGGTTGCTTTATAGCTCAATTAAACCACATATTATATCCTATTTTAAAATAGCAGCTATTAATTTAAATCTTACATAATCGTAGTACTTATCGTGTCTACAGTGCATAATTGTAAAATTGTAGGGTAATAATAGCCTGTATAAAAATTAAGCTTCCATTCCGTACTGTTATTAATACTAATATTCTAACTATTATCCACTTTGTACAAAAAACATAAATATATTAATGCTAGTATAGCAACCGCCTATCGTCTACATCATAATTAACATAGATTGTGTAAATTAGTAAAAACTTTCATTGACTCGCCAGCCAAACTACAGCCTGTAAACTTCGAGAAAGCGTTGGTGGCTGTTATGTGAGATTGAAATTTGAGCTTTTGCAGTGAGAGCTGTTAAATGAGCCGGAGGAAAAAAAATCCCTTTCGGTTTCTTCAAACGCTCAGCCCAGACGCCGGGGTGGGAAGCGAAAGTGTTGAATAGAACCGCTCCAGTGCGTTAACCTGTAGGGTCAAAGGAAACAAAACTTTTAAATGAAAAACTCATTTCTCTCTCTCTCTCTCTCTCACTCTCTCTTTGCACCTCGTGTTCCGATCGCTCCCTTCCCTTTCAATTCCTCTTAGCCTTTTTTCCCAGCCTCCGGTTTTTCACGCTGGATTTTAGAAATTGTTTCCACAAGGACATTCGGAAAGGTGCTGATTTAATTTCCCTTATTGCCCGAAGTACGATCCATAGGTCAGTCTAAAGGTCGCGAGGCCAGGTGGCGCGACAAGGGCTTTCTCTCGCTGGGATAAGTCATCGAGAACACCCTTCGCGGGGGGAGGGTGTGGTGAGAAATCCACTCTTATGACATGGGCGTATCGAAAGTTGTTTTTTTCCGGAGGGCAAACAAATCTTTCATTCTAGGTGGACAACAGCGATTTTTCTAGGAAGGGGCAAACAATATTTTCTCAGGGAAGGTGAGAATATTTGAAAATAGAATAACTTTTATTTTAAAATAGAAATTGTAGCTTTTCTGGCGACGTGATTCGAACAAGTGTTCTCGGGTTTCGTTCTACGAAAAGTTTTTGCTGGTTGGTGGTGACCACCACATATCAAGTACTGCTCATCCTCTTCACAAAAAGGTAAATGGAAAAATTAATTGGACATGATTAGTAAGTAGCGTATCAGGATTTTATTTTGAGGGGAGCTGAACCTGAAGCCTATTATACTTACAAAGGTGAAGGTAAAGTTCCCCGTGCACATAGCACCGTGCCATGAAGGCACATTTAGGGGATGGGTAGGGCCCTACACATTCTCGATCTAGGAAATTTCGCAGGTGATGTGATCAGCACCACGCTCCGGCCGCTTTTACCCCCCCGTACCCGTTGATTTGAGGCTGGGTGAACCTCAGAGCCGCTTTAGGCGGGGACAAGGCCTGAAAAATTCTGACAGAAAACGTAAGTAAACATTTTGAAGTACAAATGAATTTGCGGGTCTCTCGATGGCGTTGTGGCAACATTGCACTGTGACTTGAATCCCACCTTAAACTCTAGGTCCAGTCCCGATTAACCTTCCTGTGCATAAAGTGGACTTAAAACCTAAGCTCAGACAAATGAATTTGCCCCCTCCCCGTGTATGTATGTATTTCAAGCCTCAGAAAGCCATTGATAGTATTTGACCACGGAAGACATGCTAGCTTGAGTGGACGAATCCAAACTTAAGAGGGGGTGTAGGTAGAAATATGCACAGCATTATAATTGTGCACATTCCGTTGCTTATTATCGCTCGCGTTTTCAATGTTTGAAATTGTGACGGCTGTTTCAGCTCGTGGAAATGGAAGAAACTTGATTTTTCCCGAACTTGCTTCCCCATTTTCGTTCCGCTCGCAGCCGCCACCTATTTCGATACTGAACTCGTCCAGTTCGCGCATGCCCACTTGCGTCGATGGTCGCGTCTAACCTAACCGTTTCCTCTTTAGCTTCACGTTTCTCCTTTTATTAAGGCCAGAAAATGCAGAGGACAAGAGCTGGCTGGTGGATGCCTCCGAACGAAGCAGTCCTACTCTTCTGGGATTCTGGGACAGGATATAGTACTTCACAATTTTTCAGCTTGTTTAGGTCTTGCTCGAGTAGAATGTTGAAGTGAGCGTGATGCGCTTATGAAAACGATAAACCATGAAGAAAAGTCTGTTCCTGCGGGAGGACTACGATTGACTCTGGTGAGAATCGAAACACATTAAGCGTTTGGTGAGCGAGAAGAGGAATCAGGGAAGACTCCGACGCTCCAAGATGAAGAAGAGGATTGAGCGGGGGGCGGGGGCAAATTGGTGAAAAAAGTACTCGATATGGTAAAGTGTAAAATGAAAAAGAATAGTTGATGCAGAAACCAATTTTCTGCATTGAAACTGCAGCAAGTAAAATTTCTGAACCACCGAACCAGATGTCGATAGAAGCCCTCTACCTGGCCACAATGATCTAATCATTGTGTTTGTTGTCTGATCTGTTTCATTAATTCGCTGTTAATATAGATAGATAGACGAGAGACGCACCTTTAAAGAGAAATGTAGTTGATTTTTAATTTTACTATATTTTTGCTTCTTAGGTGGTGACTGCAGTGAGGCTGTAAAATGCATAAAGAGCTTATTATGCAAAATTGTTGCTGTAGTCATGTGATTGGTTGTGTTTTTTGTTTTGTCTTGTTTTTGTGTTTTGTGTGTGTTCGTTATGTCTTTGTCGCGCTTCAATCACGTCTCACTTGGTGTCTGGTGTTCAATGTCATGCATGTCTTTTATGACACAGATGGTTTGAGAGTTTGTTGACACTATACAGGCAGACAGGTTACAGCATACGTCGGTTCAACAGGATAGTGCTGCAGCCCATATCGCCAAGAACGTAATGTCATATTTGGTACACTGTTTTCATGGGCAAGTAATCTCTCAGGGATTGTGGGCAGCTTGCTCTCCAGATTTATCACCACTCGACTTTCCTTGTGGGGTTACCTCAAGGAGGCTGCCTACGATTTCCACACTATTCCGGAATTGCTAGCAAATATTCAACTGTGTTGATGCAATTTAACAGCAACAGTTAAGAAGAGTCTTATAAAACATGAGGGCCTCCCCGATGGCGCAGTGGTATCGTCGTCGGCTTGTAATCAAGGGGTCCCGGTTTCGATACCCAGTGGAGGCACATAGGGGTTCGGATACCACTTTAAACTGTAGGTCCAGTCCCGATTAGCCTTACTGTGCATAACGTGGACTTCAAATACCAAATTAATCAATTATAAAACATGATTCACCGTATTCACTTGCGTGGATCTCACAAAGGCGAACACTTCGAGCACTTATTGTAAATATTGTACAGGGACATTCCTGAACTTCAATTTTTAAAATTAAATGCAATGCTGTAACTTTATCCTATCTTGTGAGCTTGTCTATATGTATATACTTATACATATATATACCTAATTAAGTTAGAAGGAAGAAGGTATTTTCATATTGTTCGTTTATTTTAACTTTTTTATTTACTTTGGTTTTCTATTGTGTCCCACGCCTGACACCAAAAAACAAATAATTTCTCCTTTAACTGTTGCATTTCCCCCTCAACTTCACTAGGATATTCAAAGACCAATTACGTTATCTCTTTGTCTTAAATAAT
Source organism: Lepisma saccharinum (assembly GCF_977018435.1). NCBI lineage: Eukaryota > Metazoa > Arthropoda > Insecta > Zygentoma > Lepismatidae > Lepisma > Lepisma saccharinum. The sequence goes on from NC_139246.1 coordinate 41,483,100, forward strand.
TTATTTTTCATCATTTTACAATTCACAGAAATTAAAATAAATTTGTTATTAAGTAAAGAGGCAGTGTTTTATCTGTCGCACCCGTGACACGCAATTGTTCACTTGTAGCTATAAATCTGGGAAAGTACTTTAAGGGTAGTTATGTTTAATCAGCAGTGTATAAGTTTCATATTTCATTGCATAGAAACTGTAAGAAATATGTTGCTTGACTATCAGTACAATAGTTATTTTAATATCAAAAATGTAGTCAGCGTCCCATCCGTGGAAATGGGATACCTCTACAATAAGTCGTTTCCCCATAAGGTTGCATCTCTTCTTGAACACCCTGTATCAGAACTTTACCTACTGCTACTCGTGAGTGTACCGATCGTCTAAAGGCGGAAGTGCCCATACACGGGGTCGAATCCCGCTAAAAATATCTACCCGCTCCCCTCCTCTCCCCGCCGAGCCACCGCTGCTATCGTCAAAGTCGATACGTTGCCTCACATGCTGCATAATTAGGACACTCTACCTTGCTTTCTTTTCCCCTTAGTTTCCAGCGTTCAAGTTACACCCTGTGCGCGGTAAGATGATACGCAAGCAGACATTGGGGGACGTTTTTTTAATGCAGTGTTTGCCTAATCGGTAATTGCTGAAGTTTATAGGGCGACCTTTCAATGTTGCCACGTCGCTTAGTGTCACGCTCGACTCTCTGATGCACCGGTAGGTGGCGTCGTGTTATCTGCGAGAGGCGTTTCCACTTCCCTTCCCTCTCACGAACTAATGAATCTACACATTATACACACAGACTGATCGAAACACTGACTGAAAGATAATCGACAAAGAAGTTGCCAGATTTTTTTAAAAAAAATCTGAGCTATGCCATGAAACCGGGATGGATGGAGAGGGATATCATATTTCAGAAAATTGATTTGTCTTTTGTAACAGTACATGCGTAACCAACACAGCCAAACTGTGGTATAGTTGTTTACCAAAATGATGAAGGCATATGGGGTGATGTGGAGGTACAGCTCCATATCTTCTTGGTCTCGGCATAAGTTAGGATGATGTGATATATCAACAAATTAGAGGTTCAAAAATGTTGTAAGGCCTCCGGTTGGGATCTCTTCTAGTGTTTAAATGTAACTCGTTGGGGGTGAAGCATTCACTGCGCATGCGCGAACAACAAACTGAAGCGACACGATGCACGGTACTGAGAAAACGGCCCAGTCAGAGCGACACACAAGCGACAACCGACATGTGGAGCTTGTCCCTAGGCAAACACGAGAAAGACTTCACTGAGGATCGAGTTACGACCGATGAGAAGATTTTAACTCAACTTAATATGTGGAGGCCTCACCTCCACATATTATTATTTATGACAGAGAGAAGGTAATTGACCTCTGAATATTCTAGTGAAGTTGAGGGAGAAATGTAACAGTAAAATGAGAAATTAATTGCTTTTGGTGTCAGGGGTGGGACACAATAGAAAACACAAGTAAATAAAAAAGTTAAAATAAAAGAAACAATATGTAAAATACTTTCTAACTTAATTATGTATAATACTTGGATTTTTATGCAAATGACAATTTTAGATAGTTCACTCATAAGATAGGATAAAGTTACAGCATTGCATTTAATTTTAAAAATTGAAGTTCAAGGACACTTTAACATGGAATATCCCATATATTATTATCTAATATTGTCACTTCTTTAATTTCTTAGTTCTATTGTCTGTAAGGTGAACCCGTACGCCATCCTGAAAGACTAAAAATAAGAAACGATATGAACCAAATTAAGAACAAAATTTTGAATATCAAATGTCATATATAGATATTTCATATCGAAACCATATTTCCCGTTCCCATGGCCAATTCCGATCGCTAAATTGAATATTTGTGACCCCACTTTCGGAATAGATTTAGGTGATATTATATTTGAATAAGAGTTTATTGACAAAGTTGATGACCTTCTATCTTCAAAAATATCATGTACACACTTCAATATTTCTGATTTCTTCTTCTGATTCTGTTTAAGAAAAATTAATGCACAATTCATGTATAAAACTGGCAAAACATACATAAATTGTGCTCGTGTAAAAATAGTACATATACCTAGAGAGACGTGCTTTCCAAAGGAAACTATGCTTAGCTAAATTGCTAGATTTTTAGCATCATGACACTTTGTTTATTTAGTGTATAAAAATAACTGAACGTGATACTAAAATCCATATGAAAAATTAATAAACCAACACGGCAAAATGAATTTAACCTATATTCTATTTTAACCTTACTATTATATATTGCAGGCAATTGAAAGACAAACATAATAAGTTAAGAAATAATGTACGAAGATTTTCTCCTCTGGAAAACAGAGGAGAAAGTATAGAAAATATAAGTTATTGAAAAGACCTTTGACATCTGAACTAACATTATAAAATTTTCTGTCGGTTTTGTGTAATTGGTTGCTGTAAGAATCCGTAAGAATTCCGTACAGGTACAGTCAGCCGCAATAAAAATGGGACACATAGATCCTGAAATATTGGCATCCTCGCATTGCATTATGTATGCTACCTAACTCCATGGCGATGGCAGAACTTTCTATTGAAGACTTGTTAGTTGAGTTCGGTCATCGCCGTAGATATAGGCAACACACACAACGACACACAGGAAGCGAGTATTTCATGGTATATCTGCGAGGTATTCAGTGGTAAATTTATATTTAATAATAATAACTAAAGGATTTTGCATTATCAGTGTCTTGGCTCAACTAACACATAACCTCAATGCGTGGCTATCGGCGTACCTATGGTCGCATAGGATAGCTTGCACCCCGAACTGCCACACCAAGATGTATGTACAACATCAAGGAGTTCTTTTTTAGTTTAAATTCTGTCGACAATCTGCGGCGAATGTTAATTTCTCATGCGAAATCCTCGCTTTTGTACTTTTTTCAAGATCACAGATCAAACACAGATGAATCACTTGCTAATTACAAAAATATGCTACAAACAAAAGTGACATCTACGTAGGTTTCTATCCCAATTTATATAAGACATATTTTTTAAACCATTACAGAAATATACTCGTAGAATTACACAAATATAAATTAATGCAATTAATATTAAACTAGAGATACATATGAGAATAAGGTACAATTTAACACAAAATATATGCTTTCTCTCTCAAAACTGGTATACCAGTAACATATTTTCAGTGGTTGATATCACACAAAATACGGATCACATCAAGGTGTTACATTTTTATTGCTGGTGGCCGTACATCCTTACTTAAAGCAGCCAAAAATAGCGCGACCTGCAATGTTTATTATGCCCACGGCCGTAATTATGGGAAAATATTGGGAAGGGTTCAGCTTTCGGTAGTCCGAGGATAGTAAAATTAAAATTCTTGTATTATAACTAATAACTATTGATCATGGATGTTATTCACTAATGGTATGTTAGTAATTACACTATTATTGAATTTAAACAATTTTGAATTAATATTTCTAAACATCTCACTGTGCATATAGACGTTCACTAATTATATTAACAATTACAATATTTTTCATTATGTACATTGAGATTTTTATTTGCGTTTTGGATAGTTTTTTGAAAAGTTTGCTATTTTACAGTTTACTTTGAACGTAATGGATACCGTTAAAGTTATTCTGAAGATATGAATAAAATAAAATTATTCACCATTCATTATAAGTTATATTTTTAAAATAATTTCAGATGTTACAGTGATTTGATCAACTGTTTATGCGATTATTCCATTAATGCAAAATGGTTATCAAAGCAATGGGAAGGGTTTGTACCCGTTGAACCCTCCCCTTATATACGGCCATGATTATGCTTAATGTTTTACAAAGAAGCAGAAATCAGCGTTTACATTCCAGTTCCTTCGCAAACTTCAGACAGCTTTGAACAGCGATCGGTACTTTTTCTTTCTCGATTTCGCCTTCATTCAGTCGTCAGGGCGACGCTGAAATTGGAACATGGGACGCAACAGGTTAATTTTTGCAAGGAATGTCAAAGCGTTCCTGTTTTCAATATTTCAAAAAAAGCAGAACGTGAAAGGGAACAAACTTATCCCTTTCAAGTTTTTGGCCGAGTTTTCACACGACAATTCTCCGTGCGGGCGAAACGTAGCTTTGGCAACGTGGCAGAGCAAGTCAACGCACTTGGTCTCACAACGTAACTGTTGCCATGGAGACCATTTCCATGACAACAGACTGCTGGACGATCCTTACCAGCACCACGTGTTACTGTGCTTCAGTTCCCCAGGAGCTTGTAGGCGCTCAAGTCTTTTCGGTGACCGCTTCTGAAACTTGGCTGTTCCCACGGAATTCGAAATCGTAAGAACAGATCCTTCACAAACAACGTGACTAAGGTCAAAATTCCGAACGGACAACTGTTGCTGCAATAAAACTTGGAGAGAGATTCCCTCAAACTTATCACAGGCGTCCGCAAGAAAGGGAGGATGTCGAGAGAAATTGCCTTTCCTTTCTTTTCATATCGGGTTTTTACCTCTTGGGTTAATCGCGACGACGAGAAAGATTAATTTCGTATTTTTATTTTTTAAGTCGCTAATCTGTCTCTTTAGGCTGATCGCGACTAAGATGATGAATGATGATTAAATGAAATAGAGGAAGAGATAACTAAATATGTAAATAAATAAGTAAACTAAAGCTTTTCTTACAAACCGAAATGAATTGTTAGGTAATAGTCAAAATTTAATTATTGACAACAACTCGTTTGAACCAGTTTCCAAATTCAAGTACTGTTCTTAAAAGTAATACTAACAAATGAAAAAGAGGAGTATATTTCAAGTAAACAATACCTTTGTTGTATTTTTTTCAAAAATTTCCTAATTTGTATTGACACTTCACCACAAGCACCATGCAAGTTATTCACAGTTTTATTCACAACTTCTATCTGATCCTCTAGTGGTACTCCTGAGTGTTCCAAAGCAATATGGCAGTAGGAAGAAGTCCATTTCCCCCCATCATTTTTCAGGAAATAAACTGGGGCATATAATTGTAAACAAATTCAACAACTTGAGTGAACGAGGGAGTAAGGACTAATCCACTTCGAAAATGGCTGCATATTCTTTGAAAAGAAGAAAATATGCTGAATACGAACGAAATCTATGCTCTATCACATAGAAATGACCAAATATGTCTTAAAAATGCATCTGTATAATTAGTTTCTTCATAATATGAATTTCTATATATTTAGGGAACACATCACCCTTACCAAAAAAAATATGCTACGTCATCAAAATCCTAGTTCTAGTTATTACCCTCACGAATATGCCTACGCCAGTTACAATCATGTTTTCCTATTGCGTAGTTGTCTTTTTTTCCCTCCAGAATTGGTTTCCTCCACAGTTTCACTGTGTTACTAGCAAAGCAAAGATCTTTTTACTTTCTGTGAATATAAACTAACGAATTGGATTGGACTCAGGGAACTTTTGGAGGCCGATTATCCTGTGATAATCAAGTAATGAGTTAGGTTCAGTCCTGGTCCTCTGCATTCTACAATCGAAGTTGCTCCAGTTTTGCAGCAGGAAAGGACACTCCTAGATTACCTCTTTTTTAACTCTTTCCTCCATAAGGCCTCCCTGATGGGGCAGTAATCAAGGAGTCCCGGGTTCGGTACCCGGTGGAGGCACATAGTGGTTCAGATCCCACTTTAAACTGTAGGTCCAGTCCCGATTAGCCTTGCTGTGCATAAAGTTGACTTAAAACAACAAATCAATCAATCAATCAAAAATAAATCTTTATTGGGAGCCTGAACTGCATTATGCAGACTAACGAGGCTCTGGCGTTTGGACGCATGGCTAGTTTAATCCTGTATGACGGTTGTGTTCTGTGCCTTCTGATCGTCCCTTCATCTTATCACCTTTCATCCTCATCTTCGTAATTAGCCAAAACTGACAGAAACGCGAAGTAACCAATCATTGCTAGCCTGTCTGCAAAGAACCTCTGTTAGTTATGGAACCCACTCAACGGCGTTATAGGTTGGGTTGCATAACGTCAAGGATGGGGGTGAGAATCGACACGGTGAGAGAAGGTTTGTTCATTGGCTAATCAGAACTGGATCTTCAAATTAACCCTAGATTAACTGTGCCTTACCTGAGGATGGAGGAGGGACAACCTCACAGACGCACACATTTTTTTGATCACTAAATTTCAGGAAACAATTTTGTTATTGAATCACTGCTTCTTTGTTCATTTATATGTGCAGATATTTATTAATTATAATAATTACAAAAATTACCATCATTAATAAAAATAATAACCAATGAGTGTCACATACATATTTTACCATTCAGTAAAACTCAAGAAACATAATAATTTTTCATTAATTTTTTTTGTTTATAGAGGTGCAGTTGTTTATTAATTTTAATAATTGCAAAAATTACCATGATTACCAACCAATTGTACACTGTCACTGGCATGAGTGTCTCGAATGATACGCATTCAAAGACGGCGCCTGATAAGCCCACCTAGTGCATTTTGCTTCCTATTTACCTTACATTTACGTTTTTATGAACAAAAGTAATACAGAAATATTGTGAATACCTTAGGGAACAATGTCATTTATTTTCAATTTTTCACAGTTGAAAAATCGAAAAAATAGAGGTGATGGACCTGATAGCCTTCCTCGGGTAAGCTAGGGTTAAAATTGAATTCCTCTATTACAGGATGACAGCTTTATTAAGGAGGCCCTTAGTGTACGGGGTACTTTCCTACTATATAACAAATTGCTATTCTAAAAAGGGATTCGCGGGTATTAATCAGATCAACATTTTCTTAAAATTTCCCATCCTGAAAATTTTCTGGTCTTCTCGATGAATGGCTAATTTTTTCAGTTCCGAACGTCGGGATTATAAAAAAGTCACCTCCTAATCCCGTCCGACTAAAACTTTTCAGTCCCGCACATCACCAATTACGCCAATCAATTTGATTCTAATGTATCTTATGAAAACGTTCTTTTGTTATTTTGTTGGACATAGCAATTAATGGAGGGCCTCCCCGATGGTGCAGTGGTATCGTCGTCGCCTTGTAATGAAGGGGTCCCGGGTTCGATACTCGGTGGAGGCACATAGTGGTTCGGACCCCACTTTAAACTGTAGGTCCAGTCCCGATTAGCCTTACTGTGCATAAAGTGGACTTAAAACACGAACTCAATCAATCAATGGCTATTAATTGCTTGCGCTGTCAGCCTGTAAATAACAGAAAACAATATTATTTGCAATGAAGTATCGCTACAACTTCACCATTCGAATTACATGAACTTTTCCAAGTTATCTCAGGGGGTCAAGTGCACCCTCTGTCCCCGCCCTTTCAAGCACCCTGTATTCACGCCGTCCCTCCTCTCGAGTACAGATAAAGGGGAGACGCTTAACGTTTGTTTACGCTGTGGGCGTAACGAATTTTAAACTGTTAACATTACCCAAAAAAGCGGGATGCAGCGTATGAACTTTTCCTTCCGCAGCGCTGCGCATGCGCGTTGACGGGCGAAACGTCATTGGTCCCGTTCGGATGCATCGACTTCATTCGGCTCAGAGATGCCAACCCTAGCATAATGATGCTAAACCTAGAACAATTTGAGCTTCGTTGGCACCTAGCACCCTGTGTTTGCATAATGGGAAAATCTAGTAGCATAATTTGCAAACTTGCTTCTCTGGAAGGGAGAAAATTACTTCAAAGAACAATAATTTCAGAAATTAAAAATAAAATACTACTTCCGGTCCAATCACACCCTCTTCTTTTGGTCTCTTCTTTTTTCTCCCCAGTTTATCTCGCGAGGAACATTTCATGGCAAGAAATCGGTAGAAAGTTGTGGGGCGCAAATAAAACTAATGCAGCTTTGTATTCGACGAATCGTCTCAAACTTTCTCTAGCTCAATGTTGAGCTCATCTCGGAAAGTAGATGCATAACTTAAAATTACAATCATCCAAAAAATAATAATAATAATAAATTACTATTACTAATTATCGATAATAGCAATAATTTATAATTATTATAATAAATGAAAAAGGCCGGACCCTGTGGTCGCGTGGTTAGCACATCGCACTGTGACGCCAAGGGTACCGGGTTCGAATCCCGCTCGGGCTTGGTTGTTTGTGAATGTCCATTCATCAATTTCATCATTTCATCACTCATCCCCATCTTCGCAAATTAGCCAAGATGCACAAAACGCGAAGTAAAATAAACTAAATCAACCAACCAATCAATAAATGAAAAGGAACAATTTTGTACCGAAGATTTTATATTTCCAAATAGTTAGTGAATACTTTTTGAATAATATATCTTATAAAAATTCCCAGAGGAATATCTCAATTGAAATATATCTCAAAAAGGTCAGATGGTTAATAACTGAAATTGTGGAAAGCTACAATGTGAATTTGTGATGATGTATAAGATTGTAGGTGATCTTGTATTATTTTATAATTATATATTCAATTTTGTAATTTTGTATCTCCTATTTTCACACAGTGATGTACATGGTTGTCAAATCGTGCTCATGACTTAAATAAATATTGTTATTTTTGTCATATATCCTAGCACAATTTATCAACATTTAGGATAATTTCACAGATTAAACACTTCTTTTTATAATCGGGAGGTTGGCAACGCTGATTTCGGCTACCGGATGCAGAGTTTGAAGAACTCACCTTGGCGACTGAATTAAGGAAGCCTCGACGTCGGAAACAATTTGCTTCCCGAAAACTCGATTACTGCTCGGGATTTGACAAGGTGGAATTACCTCCAGCGTCTCTTCGCCGTCGATAATATTTCCTTATTTCAGACAGCGTTCCCGCGCGGACCTCTCCGAAAACGAAAAAAATCCATGCTGCTAAAGGCACTGCGATCGGCGACTGGTGGAACTTGAAAAACATTAAGCATGTTCAGAAGCCATTGGCGTAGACAGCCATGGGCTCACCGGGCTCGGGGCCTCCCGAAATTTAACAAAATTACACTGCAGTCAGGCACGTATCTAGAAATATATTTTAGTGGAGGAGGGGAGAGTCCGAACGAAGTGTCTAATAATAATAATAATAATAATAATAATAATAATAATAATAATATCTATTTATTTAAATGATGAGCACGGTTGGACAACCAGGTACATCACTATGTAAAAATTGATCATACAGAATTACAGAATTGGATACATAGTTATAAGTAGTTATAAAATAAAACAGTGGATCCTACAATCTTATACATCAACATAAATTCAAATTATAGGTTTCAACAAGATCAGCTACTAAACCTCTTGCCTTGTTTAGGCATGTGAGAATTGAGATATACCTATGGGAATATCTGGGAATTTTATAAGATATATTATTCAAAAAGTATTCACTATCTATTTGGAAAGTTAAAATCTTCTAAAAAAAATATTCTTTTCATTTTTCTTCTTTCTTCTAACTTAAACATATTCAATTGCGTTAACCATTCAGAATAATGTTGTTCGTAGTAGTTCTTCTTAAACTTTGTCCATAATAACCTGATAAAAAGTTTTTGAACAGATCCGTTTATTGAAGGTGATCTGTGGCTGTGAGAAACCATAATTCATTAGCATATTCAAGAATTGGACGAACTATCGTTTTATAGAGGTATATTCAGGTATCTTCTTCTTGAAAAACTTTCCATGAGAAAAATATGTAACCAAGCATCTTCTTGGCTCTTTTGCAAATTTCTGAAATGTGCTAATGAATATGAGAGAGGAGTCTATTAATATTCCTAAGTCTTTATGGCTGTCACACACTTGAATTTTATTTTGATAAATATAATAGTTGGAGACTATGCAATGACCTTTTTTGTACATCTTAAAACTTTACACTTTTTCAAGTTAATTTCCAGTTCATTAATCTTGCACCAATATGTCATTCTATCGAGATCAGCCTGAAGTTGAGCGACATAATTATTTGTTAAAATACTCTTAAAAATGTGTATATCATCTGCATGTGCTAGATTTAAAACATAGAGTAACATTATTGATAAAACAGCAAATAGAATAATAACATACTTGATTATTTAAACATTATATTATATTATATGCATATGTATAATTATAACATTAATTAAATATGTAAATTAATTAATATTATATTATTATTACATGAATAGGTAAAAAGACAGCATAATATTCGAGATATAACAGCACGTATTCATTTTCTAGCTTACGTGTAGTTAAGATCGGCTAAATTTGTATAAAGGCAACTGGCTAGGCTAGGAAATTAATGTCAAAGGCTAGTTAGTTGAATATTTAATGAAAAAATGGTACATTCAGTAGACGAAAAGTATAGTTCTTGACTAATATTTTATGCATATTATTATAAGCAGTAATGTGCACAAATTAACCTTCAGAATCGTATCCCAATATAATCCTTGCCTTCCAGTAAGTTCGGTGGAAATGAATAACCATCGATTATACAACAATCGCTAAAAAGGTATTTTTCATTATTTAATTTTATTACTTGGTAAATCTTTCGGGGGGTCCGGAACCCCTGGACCCCCCTCCTAAATACGTCCTTGACTGCACTTCTTGGATAAACAAAAGTAGCAAATATTTGACTACAGATTTCGTGATGATTGGAAAACAACAACTGTTGACGGTTGACTGTCGCTTGTTTTCATGATCTGCAAGGGAATGTACCCTTAACCATTCTCAGATTTTTGTATTGTATTCCCTACATTTATGGACTTAACTCCTCGCATTCGAAATAACACAAAAACCTTAATATTTGCCCAAAATTGATTATAAGTAAGGACATGAAGTTTTCGTTTTCTCGTATTTTTCCCTAAATTTCGATGTTATTTTTTACTGCAATTGGAGTTATTTTTCGCGGTTTAGGGCAAAATTCGGTGCTATTAATTTAAAGTCGGTTATGCATTTTTACTGTTCCTTCTGCGCTTAAGATTTTCACATTGTTTTAGTTCTGGAAAGTTGATACAAATTTTAGTTTTAATGACGGCTTACCTTTTTTAAAAATAACCAAATTTCTTCCATTTAGAAACCTATTTAATCTCATCAGCCACTAAATATGAAATGTTTATTGAATGATAACCAAATCTTTCAACTCAATCATACACATCACATTTCCCTAACAATGCCAAAAAAAAATCCTTAAAATATGATTTTGTGTACACACACTTACATGCCCCTCCCCAGAAACACAACAGGTGCTTCTCCCTAGAAATTTTCCTGTTCCTAGGAAACTTCCCTTCTTGGAAGATCCCCTCAGCGAATTATATTTCAGAACGAGGTTAAACACTGTGTAGCCTGTCTGCGCCAAACTGCAATAAATGAAGCGTGACAATCTCTTTTGAGTTTAACTATCATAGGATAGCCTGACGGTAGGAGACTAGCACGTGGAGGGTGACGGATATGCTTTATTTTACTTCGCTTTTCTGCCACTTTGGGCTAATCGCGAAGATATGGATCAATGGTGATAGGATAAAGGGACAATCACAAACGTACGACACAGAACTCGTGAAGAGGATTATCCAGGCGCCAGAGCCTCGTTAGTGTACTACGTGGAAGAGACGTTGAAATTTGGACTCCTTAGAAAGGGTCACGCCTTGTATTAAACACATTTTGTAATTCATACTAAGTGGCGAAATAATGCATCTGTAGCATTTTAATGTGTTTTTTGTTTTTCTCACAAATTGTACATTTTGCCCATTTTGTGTGAAAAACTGCGAAAATCGAAAACTTTTTTCTACGTGAGTTTCATAAGTTCGATAAAATTCTGGTAAGAATTAATGAAATTCGAATGGTGAAATTATAGAGATATTTTATAACAAAAAGTATTGTTTTCTGTGACTTACAGGCCGTAAGTTACATCAATTATTTTGTTATTATTACTATTATTTTTGAAGTAGCATCTAACTATAAAAAACAGCTTTTTGTCCTACATGAATTAATGTTAAGTATACAGTTACACAAATTGTATATAGATATAAACATATGTAAATTACAAATATATGTAATTTTTAAAAAAATAAGTAGTAGTAGTAATAGTAATGTAATAATAATAACAAAAATAAAAACAACAATAATAGCAGCAGTAATAATAATAATAAGTTTCTGTGACTGTGCCCCCCCTTGCGGGCGCCCTTGGGCAAAAGTAATATTTTACGAATACAGTAATCACAGTTGATATAGATAATGACAGATATATCGCAAGTTGTTGGTTCAGTACCAATTTACACCTACAATTTTCCTACACGCGCAATCAAAGCTTAGGTCCCATCGGGAAGAATATTCTAGCTACAGCGCCAACCTCAGCCATGAGGACTCCACAGCAGTACGTTTTTCTGCTTGCTTTCTCTCGCCGACCTGAAGTCTGTTACACTTTTTTCCTGTTGAGGTTTATACCAAATACAAATATTCGATCTTCCTGATCCAATAAAATGCATTTGAGGTCTTTGAAGTTTGTTTTTAAGTCTACTTTATGCACAGATAGGCTAATCGGGACTGGACTTACAGTTTAAAGTGGGATCGGAACCACTATGTGCCTTCACCGAGAATCGAAAGCGGAACCTCTTAATTCTAAGGCGACGACGCTACCACTACGCCATTTGGGCGTTTGTGCTGGTATTGAGAATGTAACATCTGCAATGCCGTCGAATATATGGAAAGTAATTGAATACAGATTGAACGTCTGTCGCGTCACTAAAAGTGCGCCTGTCGATGTGTATTAGGTAGTATAAAGCAATATAAGTTACTGTATTAGTAGAAAAAAACTGAGGAAATAATTTAAGTTAATTGTTTTATTACACTTTTAAACCGGACACCCTGTATTATTTATATTAGAAGAAACTTGGAAGTTGATATATTTAATTAATGCACTAAGACCTACAACAGGCCAAAATATTGTTGCAAGGCTTGACATATTGACTAATTATGAGCAGAAATTTTGAGTACACCTCTAGATAATTTAGCTTAATTTTATAATGTTTTTAGCTAAAGTGAGCTGGCAAATAAATTTATTTGTTTCAAATCAGCTATCCTGTAACATATGCACTATGTTTTTTTGTAACTAACTAACTCTCTAGCCTTCTGAAACACGAGGATTAATGGCTGCAGCAACACAAGCCTTCCATCTGTCCCTATGCTAGGCATCATCAATCCAATCTTTCCCATCTTTACCGATTTCCTTTAGGTCCATCTCAACGTTATCCTCCATCTTCGTCTTGGCCTTCCCACAGGTCTCTTACCATCAGGTTTCCCAACAAGAATCCTGTAAACTCTTCTTTCCTCTCTCATTCGTGCCACATGGCCTGCGCACATAAGTCATCATGATTTAATTATTCTAATAATATCCGGACATGAAATTATGCAGTTCTAAATTATGTAACCTTCTCCACTCACCTGTCTTCTCATCCCTTTTAGGTCCAAATATTTCCTAAGGGTTTGATTTTGTGACTGATAAGAACTAGGGCTCGGAAGTTGATGACCTAAAATTTTCAAAAAATGACGTAAAGAATTTTGTTAAAATTCTTTGAAAGATGGCCTATTTTTTTTAAATGACCTAAATTAATTTTCGCTTTGATAATGAAAGTTTGATTTTTTCATAATTTACAAGAGTGTAGTTGAACAATTCGATAAAACCCGTTGTTTTGTGGTTTAAACTACTGAATGAAAGGTAAGGAAATAAGTACTAATATACTTTGCTTTATTTTTCTTCAAAGTTACATAAAATACACCACAACGTTTTCTGTATAAGTCATTCCACGATACAGTAATCGCCCAGCATCTGGAAATACGGTTGTTTCCCGTACATCAGATTATATTCTTTCAAATATTGTGACTAATTTTACTTTAAAACCACAGATTAAAGCGATAATAGAGGTTATTAAGGGAACCTCAAAGTAGGCTTCACTCAAAGTATTTTAAGTTTGCTGAAAGAAAAATAAATTTTCCACAATAAATCATTTAATGCATTGCCAAACATTGCAGTTTAAATAACATTGTGCATTTCCATTGACCATATTTTCGATTCATGGCGAATTTGCTAAAACGACCACGTCAGGATATTTAAATACATAAATTATGCTAGCAAATACATTTAAAATTCACGGAACAAGAAAGGAGGAGAAAAGTAAGCCTACCAAATTAAGAATAATGCAATAATACGACAAAAATACTAAAAAATGACCTAAAAGCCGAAATAATGTTTTCTGGTTCTAACTGAAGGGAAACAAACAGATTTGAAGTTTAGCATTGTTTTCAAGGCTCAGAAAAAAAAAACCATGATTTGTCATCAATTTCCGAGACCTAGTGATAACGAATTGTCCACGGTTGTTGTGTTATATAAAAAAAACAAACGGTTACTCTTGCTCTCTCTCTCCCTCTCCTCTAAAGTGCACTATATGGAAATCAGTTCTCAGCGTTTACTGTCCAATCTGGACGAGAGTTTTTACAGGATTGGATGGGGACCGAACAGCTCAAACGTACATGTTTATGTTTCGACCAGCCCTCAGGCAGATAAACGGCGGCATTTTCAAAAAAATTGATCCAGTGTTTATTTAAGAACACGGACATAACTTGGAGCTAACTCGGATCGATACAGATTTCTGTTTCCTTCATTCGACCTCAGCTCTTGCTAATAGTTTGGGGTTTCAGATTTTGAGGTTCGTATTAGCTCTTAATCTCCTCTAACTGCTAAATGAATTGAAAGCATCTTAATTTCATGGTGCGACGTGGCATCGAACATTTCGTTGATATTATCAGAAGCAAAGATTTATGGCCGTCCCTATCAGCCTCTGTCCATAAACAACAGATGAGTCGATATAATTTGAACCAAAACCGATTCCTAGATGCTAAATACCAGTTACTGCCGATATAGATTCGTAAATACTTTTGCAGATCTGAAATGATTCCAAATGCTTGATTGTAAATATATCTCTACCAGGAATCAAACCAAAGAATGATATAGAGAAGCAATAGGATGAGACTTGGCGCAGAAAGACTATCTTGTTCATGATTTCTTTAAATTTAGCTATTTAGCGTCGCTTTTGTGTTACTTTTGGCTGATCGCTACCATGAGGATGAGTGATGATATGAAATTGATGAATGGAGACTCACAAGGAACACCCATGTTCACACCGGGATTCGCTCTGCTAAACACTCCGTTATGGAAGTCGTCTCTTTTTCTAAACCCCATTCTTGTTCTCGGCTCGAAACATTTGAAACAGAAGAGACTTTTTAAATAAAACTAATATAATTCTATACGAATCGTTAGAATTCGTTTATACACGAATATGATTATTGGTACATGATTCGATTAATTTCGACCAACCACTATTGTCGTTAACGAAGAATTTGTTTGCCCCGAGAGGAGACGGAGATTTGTCCCGCATCAGTACTAACTTTAATCTTATGATTACAATATTATCTGCATGGTTTCTTCTAGTCTTAAGTAAATTCTTGTATTAACTAAGTTCATGTTATTGTAGCTCTGTAAACAAGAACAGACACACGGAGAGAGGAACAGAGGAAGACGTGATTGCCTAGTCATAGTCGAATCCATTTTTTTAAAATCCGAACCCACAAAAATCCTATTAATGAGCTGAATGGTCACATATCAGAATATACAAAACACATTGTGGGTGGGATACATTCTAAAAGCATATGCACATGTCATCAGATATCAGTTTGCAACTACAGTCGATAGCTAGTGTGATATAGTCGATAATTTGAGAGACAAAACTCAAGAATGGCCATGCGAGTGTAAACATGGCAACATTGTCCTAACACATCTTGACCTACATTCAGAATGGAAGCGAATGTCCCCTCCTCACGCTTGTCGATATGCAGCCAATGTTTCCTATTCGGAATAATCACCGAACTCGAACGTACTTTCAGTCTTCATGTCGAGTGTTATCGTGGGTGTACGCATTCAAGCTCCACTGCATGCAGAATCGGTAGCTCGCGCAAAGCTACACGTGGACCGCTGAAAGATTCAATAAAACAAGAACGCACAGCCCGGAACACGTGGCGCCGCGAGACTGAAACCTTTGTAAAGTTATCATCCTTTAAAGTCGAGTTCTTGCATTGCCTGAAAGTTGAAACAGCACCGAATGGAAACACGAGTACGTAATTTGGTATCAGGCTTTTGGAAGACGTGTTTGAGCAAGTCAAATATTTACTTTTTCATGAAACATTATTTGCATTCAGGTGAATGCAAGACACGTACTTTGTAATATTTCAAGTCTTGTGACAGAACACACATAACTCATTCATGTACATATTATTAGAATTTAGTAAACATAAATAACGTTAATGCTCAACTTACATACATGTCTGGAATATCTTCTGAATCAAGCAACAGGTTTACGAACAATTGAATGCTGATATTCAGGTATGGCAAATTTACAAATCAAATATTCATGCACATCTAACGTGAGGCTTGTTTACAAGACAGTGTAGCAAAGACCTTCTTTATGAAAATCATAATGCTCGATCGTACTTTCTAGCACCATTGGGTCTAAAAAAATCCACTTCCGGTATAACATTACGAGTAACAAATGTGCGTTATAAGAGTTAACATCATCTTGCAGGTTACTTTCAGAATACACTCAATGGCTGCGTTGGCAACATTAACATAAGTGCAAACACAAAAATTGAATTTCAGTGCATCGACTATTAATTACTAGCCGTGACATCTTAACGAGACTCCTATCGATCCTGAGAGAGTGGCGATCTGGCAACACTGGACGCCGCTGCCAGCGCACCTTCGAAAGGCTAGATCGGAGAAACCATCCGTTGCATCTTGCAGGAGGCTTATTGTTCGTTTTACCCATCCATAACGCCAAGTTACTGCCGAAGTAAGAATCACATTGTTTGCTTGATTGTGTCGCTTGCGGTTACAGCTCCCCGAATACTCATGTTTCACTTCTATTCCCTTCAGGAATATTTTTCTTTCCCTTTTTTTTTCTTTTCTGCTGGTAGCGTAGCGTGAAAACTTCTTCGTATCCTACATATTTTATATCCGTTGCACAAAGTTTCCAACGTCTCTTTGTTGTTGGAAGGTTATGTGCAATCAAAAGTTTATACTTCCGTAATAGTATCGTAAAATCTGTAGAAAGTTTGACTAACGTTTAAAAGATCGCTTTCAAATTACTATTTAGCTCATTGACAAAACAAGGACTTTCATGACTTCATTTAATTTAATGAATTCATATTTCTTCCATTTCGGTATTTCTATTTTAAAGTTATAATTAATAACAGTAAAGTTGGTAATAAACTATGAAAAACGTAACATATCTCATAACAACGCTATTGTCAGCATTAAAGTCATTGGGCAAGAGAATAGCTGACATTTTTCAGTTTATTCCGAGTTCATTTTATGCACATGTATGCCAATGGGAACTGGACATACAGTTTAAAGTTGGATGCGAACCACTGTGCAATTGAACCCAGGACCCCTTGATTACTAGGCATAGGAAAGCCAAACTGACATTTGATTTACTTATTACCTAAGATATAAAAATGAGACGAGAGCTAGTAAGTTTGTTCATTATGTTTGGAATGCTTTTGAAGCATAGATAGATGTATTTGTGCTACCGTCAATTGTGTGTGAAAAGTACAGAGAAAACATGTCGCCTTGGTGACCGACACGATATTGGCTTAGGCATGTGTGTTAATTCATCACTTCTAATCATAGTCACGATTTTTACATAGGTGAAACTCTTCTAATTATACCATTCTAGTTTATTTTTCATTGTATAAAGTCTACTCTGATTAATAGTGAAAACTCTCATTGTGACTTCCAAAAATTTCAGCAATTCAAGCACGCTTTCAAAACAATCCTCAGTGGCGGACACACATTCTCAACATTCTTGGTTGATACAAGTGGAAAGTCATTAGCTTTGACCATCTTCTCCCCTTCCCGTTCAGACCGCCTGTTGACTATGCAACCCACATTACGCCACAACGTTTTACAAACGTGAAACCACAGATAAACGTAGTATAGGCAGATGTGGAATTCAGGGAGCAATTTGTGATGCACCCCCCCTCCCCCCTGATTGTTACGTAGAACTTTCTGAAACACTTGAAAGTCCCTACAACCACTTTGGCATTTTGGGGGCCTGTGAGGCCCCTATTTATTTCTGTTAGCAGAGGGACAGAAATTATAACCGAAAATACATACA
The DNA here is from genome assembly GCF_977018435.1 of Lepisma saccharinum. NCBI lineage: Eukaryota > Metazoa > Arthropoda > Insecta > Zygentoma > Lepismatidae > Lepisma > Lepisma saccharinum. The sequence continues at coordinate 41,501,260 of NC_139246.1, forward strand.
CATATGCATAATAATATAGCAATTACGGATACATTATGTATTAAATTATTTTTGTTAATAAAGAGAATAAAACACACATGTTACACGTTAATTTAAAGTAATTATTCTCATTTCAATTATATGTTATTGATGAAAAACCTGGTATGATATAAACATAAAACTGAACATACATAATGAAATAACAATTTTAAAAAATTGTAAGACTAACTTCACAGTGCGAACGAATATCAGGCGAAGATGTCAGAAAGTTTTAATATTACACAGGAAATCAACACACAAAACATTACCTTTTGATAACACATCGGGCCTCATAAACCTCCATTACTTTTAATGGTTTACTCTATATCTTCATATTAAATATAGTATATTTATTATAATTTGATGAGTGTTGCTTTTAGATAGAAGTAAAAACAAAAAAGGCCCACTTATAGTTAATACGTGCAATATGTTCTACTAGTCTTAGCTTATATACGAGTAGATGATATATGATATGACTTATTTCATCCTGTTGACCATTGTACAATGGTTGTTTTCCACGCATGCTATTGAACATGTCAGTACACTATATTACAGTTAACAATTCTTTTCAAATAGGTACAAGCATATGTGTGTGTTAAGATATTATACATGGCATTAAAATATAATGATTACATTCTAATTGGATTGATTTTGGATTCTTGGAGTTCTCCTTGTTTTCGCTAATATTAGTGCAGGATATGTTTACATTAATTTACATGCAATTAATAGATAAAATCAATGCATACATCCAAATCCTAGGAGTTAATTAAGGGTGTAGCAATTTACAGTTTATTGTCAGGTACTCTTTTACAGAATAAAATCAATGCTATAGTAAGTATTTTTACAAGCTTTTTATACTAGGTAGCTGACTGCATTGTTTTTAAGTCACTTGGGAGGTTATTGAAACAGCGAACAACTGTGTATTTTCGTCCTTTCTCATAGATTAAAGTAACTGTAAAAATAATTTAGTAACTGTAATAGAGTTACTTTTTGAACAGATTAACTGTGCACTCAATTACTTTTAAAAAGGACTTTCCAAAAATTGTTAATGTGCTTAGTTATGCGCAAGAATCGCAAGGAACGTTAATTTTGAAACTTTTCTTTCAGATGTTAGCAGAGCAGAGACAAATGGAAGACACGAAAGCTGCCATCCGAGAACAGGTCGAGCACGGAATGTTGTATGAGCCGTACATGGATGGTGGGATGCTTCCGTACCCAATGGCGGGCCCAATGGGCTTTGGGGGCCACTCAGGAACAGGAGACTTTTCTCTACTAGCAGACATTGATAATCATCCTCACTGGTATCCGTACCTTCAAGTAAGTTTTTCATTTGGGGACGCTAAAGTTTTGCTGTTAAAATTCCAGTTTGTAATATAATACAGTGCCTTTTCGGTCGCCCGTGGAGCGGCAGCTAGCGCGCCGGGCAGTGAGAGCGTGTCAGTCGACAAACTGGATGCAACATCCGCGTAACTGGAACCGCTAGTTATGCAATAAAGTAAGCTCGTACAATTACATTAACAGTTCCGATTAAAATGAGCACGTACCTTGTTACAAGATATGTTGGAAATGTTTGCGCAATCGTCATGTCTTGTTTCTTGGGTAAGGCGACGGGGGGATTTTTTAGGAGTATGTTCCAATCGTGCTCCAACATTGTCTAGTTTCTCCTCAATAAGCACGTTTTACCCTTCGCTTCTTATCAGGAACCCTGTTTCCCTAAATGTGTTCACAAGTTTTCGAATACTGTCTCTGTGTGGAACAGGAACATCTGGGAATTCTCCTGAAAACCCCTTCTAATTTCCCTACAAGAATTCGTTATGACGTAAGAGTCGTACATAAAAATTAGTTGTTTTAAATTTTTAGGTCTAGCGTGGCATTAATAGACTGCAGAAAAGCACCAGTAATACGTAAACTAAAACAAAACAATCTAAAACACTTGTTAACACCTTAACACTTCACAAACACGTACAAACTGAACACCAGCTGTCTGGATACTGAAGCACTGACGCGTCCAATGACAAGTTCAGCGTAAAGCCGTGGGTCTAAATGCCGGCAGACGCATTCTCACTGCTCACTGTCGGGCGCGTTAGCCACCGCTGCACGGGCGACTTGACCGTGAAAAACACTGTACGTACAATCGATGTTACACTTCCAGTGGCGGGTTAACGACCTTCTCTCATAGAGTGTGGCCCGCTAGGTTCATTGAAGATTTGTTGTTAACTTTTAGAAGTAGTTTTAAATATGATCGCTTCATTTTAGAAGTCGGTTCAAGGGGTGATCGCTTAATTTTAGAAGCAGTTTATAAGAGTGATCTCTTCATTTTAGAATTTGTTGCAGAGGCTGATGGCCTGACTTTAATAGTAGTTTCTAAGGGCAGTTGCTTCATTTTAGAAGTCATTTCTAAGGGTGATGGTCTAATATTAGAAGTAGTTTCTAAGGATGATCTCGCGATTTAGAAGCCGTTTCTAAGGATGATCACTTTGGTTTAGAATCTAAGGTGATCACTTGATTTTAGGCGTCAGGGAGAGGTGATTTTTACTCTGATACTGATTCAGGATTTATAATAAATTTTAGACATCGATGGGCTAACGTTAGATGCCAATATGGGAAGCAAACGATCACTATTTACTCATTGCCAATTAAGAACTTAATTTTACTTTTAGGAGATCCCTCCGCCCTGTCTTAGGTTATCACTAAAAAGCTTTATGTCTAATTTATGCCCAGACCGGCTGATGAGAACTGGATCTACAATTTAAAGTGCGATCAGAAATAACTGTGCTGTGTCTCCAATAGGGATCGAACCTGGGACTCCTTGATTACAAAGCATCTTGGGATCTTCATACTGTCCTTTGGAAAATAGTTTAGTTTAGTTTAGTTTATTTGCATCCAAGGACTATCGTGTGAACAAATAACAGTACATGGTAATATAGGACATGTCAATACATTACAATACAATACGAATAGATCTTACACATACAAATACAAAATACATAGCCAAAAATTGTAAAAATTGAGTCTTACTCGGATATTATATCCAAATCACGAGAAAAAAGCATAACATGAGGAGATATAAAACAGTACAGCATACTAGGTGACACTAATTATCCAGGTTCCTTTTGTTATTTAAATTTATAAGAAGAATATGTGATAATAAGAATATGTGAAAATAAGAACTTTCAAGTCAAAAACTGAAGAATGAAGGATATTTCTACTGGGGCAGAAGTCCAATAGCTCTAGCTCTTCCTCAAATATGCATTCAATGCTAACAGAAGCAAAAAAAACGGAATTTGTGGATTTAAGTTATTGTTACATATGTGTGTGTGTGTGTAATGGTGTGTATGTATGTGTAACTGCCATGTAGGATACTTAGTAAAGCTGGAATAAACGAAACTTTAGGCACCTGTCATGTCTGTAAACCATCTATATCTGAGGAACTGCTACAGCCAGTTCTGTCTGTCAGCGAGAGAAACCAGGTAACATCATGTGGTCGTTCCATATCTCATATATCAATAAAGTTGACTGGACTTTGCAAATACTGGTCACACGTTCTATGAACAGTTTCCATCGTATACTGATTTTTTAAAGATATCTATCTCATGGGGAGGAAATTGTCCTCTCCATTCACCTTAGTTGAAAACTTGAGAAGTGAAAACTTGCTAAGACATCTTCATGAACAACAAATGCCATCTTGAATGTGCAACAATCACAATGCTCCTATGGTGGGAGATGAAAAAAGAAAGTCTACACCTTGGTATAACATGCAGATGGAACTCCACCCATGCAAAAGCAGCGCGAACAAGTTTTAAATCTTGGTTTAACATTATATGTTTGTTATTAATAGTAACTGCTGCTTATAGTTTCAAACGGTTGGCTTGATGCCTAAACACACACTCACACATGTTATTGAAAAATGTTGTTCACCCGTGTGTCCACAGTCAAAGTTCGTAGTGTTCCAAGGGGACACTCTGTGTGTATGTAAATTGTTTTCTCAAATCTAAAGTTTTTGGGGCTGCTGCATTCTGTAGTCTTGGAGTGACATGGCCACCCTGTAATAATGTAAATAATTAATAAATATTCTTGAACTCAATTGAATAATCATTCACAAATCATGATTTTTAGTATCGCATCGACTCCACGTTCCTTCTATTTCAGGCACCTACCCCTGGGCCTTCATATATGAGTCATCCAATGATGAGGCGGCCTGAGATGAATAAAATGCCAGTGCCCAATTGGCCACCGCAGTATCCTGACATAGGAAGGATGCGGAATTCACCACAAGGTACATAGATTATCTACATAGCTCTTATTACAACTTTGAGAGTATATTCATGGATCATGTTTGGTTATTTAAATGACACATGAAGAAACTAATGAAACAGCAACTGTGCCTATCTGTTACAAGAGTCAAATGAAAATCTTAAAAGTCCAATAAAAATTGCTGGGCATACTGCATACAGCTCAAATTTACATGAGGTATGAACTGTTATTTACAAAACAACCTCGAGGCTGCAACACTAATCAAGTGAGTTTCAAAACGCCATTTTTGTTATTTTAAAGATGGCGTCTCCTCTACACACTTATACCAGTGAAGAAGAGTGGTTTCTTGCCCTCTGTCAGCCTAAAACTTACAGAAATTTATTGGCAAATGAAAATTCAATATCTCTGTGCATGCTTACCACACCAGAAGTTTACCTATGGAGCAGAAAGTTCTACAATGGCCTCAGTTCGCAGGTAGATGGGTGGACAGGCCTTCGCAGTGGCTCATAAGTGACTTGAACCCCAAATACTTATTCTTCTTAAGGTATACAGACACTAACTCAAAGTTGAAAATATATGTAGATCAGCGATAGGTCTGTGCTAAAATGCAGCAAATTTGTGCAACCCTACATACAGAAATCTACTAGATAAGAAAAAAACAAATTAAGGGTTTCATTTGACTCTCCCTTGTATGATGCTGCCATAATTTCATGGAAGATTTATCTATATGTAGTTACTATGTTTTAATTTACATAAATATGAATATTAATATTAGGGCTGAGCTAACAACACTCTGAACTGATAATGATACTGCTGCTGACACCCTTACTGATACCAATACAATACATGAAAATTGTAACAATTCGCAACAGTTCAGAATATTTATAAATTTTAGTATAAACATTTTCCACTGGGACACTACCACAGCAATGTACCCAAGTTTTGTTTTAAAATATTCCTAATCACACAAGATATACCAGGTGTCCGAGAAGCCTTTGTATGAAAACAAAAACTAACTGTATTCGCTATATGCAACATAGACATGAAAAAATGGTACCAAAATGTTTCAATTTCTATTCAAGTTTTTTTTTTGTTTCATGTTCCTGTAACGTTGCAGTAGTGTAGCAGTGCCAGTGTCCAGCAAACCGGAAATGTATACAAATCAGGAAAAAGCTGAATATGTACTGTGGTTTCACGAGAGCAGGTCACAAAAAACAGTGTAGAGAGAGTTTCAAACATTGTACGGTAAGGTGCCGCCCGATGGTAGGAGCATTAAGTCGTGGTATGACAAGTTCAAGACCACAGGATCTGTTGCTGATGCACCGAGAAGTGGCCGACCAACAACCTCAGACGAAAGGGTGGAAGATGTCAGAGTGGCTTTTGTGCGCAGTTCGAAGAAATCCGTGCGTACGGCCCCACGTGAATTACAGATGCCAAAAAGGTTCTGTTCATCATGTGTTACACAAACGTTTACTGTTTCGTGCATACAAAGTGCAAATCCTGCAGGCTTTGTTGCCCAATGACGGCAAACGTCAGTTTAACTTTGCGGTGAAAATGTTATCACGCATTGACGCTGATAATGACTATCTGGAACATGGTGCTTTTTCAGACGAGGCGGTCTTTCATGTCAGTGGTTTAGTGAATAGACACAACATCTGGGGTAAAAGAGTCCCTTCATGAGGTGAGGGAGTCGACCATGGGCAGCCCGAAGTTGAATGTTTGGTGCGTGCTGCTGCATGACAGAATAATCGGACCATTCTTTTTCTGTGAGGACACCGTAACATCTGGAGTGTATCTCGACATGTTGCAATTGTTTGCTGTTCCTTAATTGCTAGAATACCACCCAGATGTTATCTTTCAACAAGACGGTGCACCGCCACATTAGAGTCTGGAGGTTTGTTCTTACCTTGATCAGACATTTCCTGGAAAATGGATTGGTCGAGATGGACCGACAGCGTGGCCTGCACGATCTCCAGACATAACCCCTTTAGATTTTTTTCTATGGGGTTATGTGAAAGACAATGTCTACAGAACTCGTGTATCCGATCTTGCAACTCTGCAACAACGGATAACCCAAGTCATTACATCAATCCCTCCTGTGATGTTGGCTAATGTATGGCAAGAAGTTGAATTTCAACTAGATGTACACCGTGCTACCAAGGGTGCTCACGTGGAGATTTATTTATTTATTTCCTATTGCCAGTAAAACTTGAATAGTTTCCGAACATTTTGGTACCATTTTTTCATGTCTATATTGCATATAGCGGATACAGTTAATTTTTGTTTTCATACAAAGGTCTTCTCGGACACCCGTTAGTAATCTTATCATAAAATCCATTTTTCCAATGTTGTCGTAAAAGTGGTGAAAATTATGCATAATATCAGTTTTTTTTGGGAAGGGTGAGGCATTTCTGCAGACTGTGTAGAACGATGAAATTCCAACCAATACTTTTTCTATAAATCGGGTCAGCCATAATTAATATATTTTCTTTCTTCCTAGCAGGTAATAAAAATTCCTGTATCTATTTGCAAAAGAAATTTAGATTCTTCAATGCAGTAACCGACGTGCTTCTTATCTGTGCACATATAATGCAGAGCAGTATGAGATGCTCCAGTTCTCTCTTATTTTTTTTTTCTCCTGGAGAATCACAGTAATCCAGGAGAAGCAAATCTGAAGCTTATGTATACGGTTTGTGACAGATTCCAAGAATTGCTTAGTAGCAGCAGCTGTGAAGCTTCCAAACTCTTATATCAAATAGGTACAATGGATAATCTTGAGGGTTTAAAACATGGGTAGTTAAAGCATGGCACTAGCACCATCCATGACCAAAATTTGAACATTTGGAGTTTACAATGTAGAAAATGAGAACTCATTGAATTACAAATTATGCAGCTATATGCCTACTAGGAGTCAGTTTTATTTCTTCATTCCCTCGGAATGAAGTCCTAATTTCATTTAATTACAAAATAAAATGATTCGTGGTCATATAATCATCAGTAATGATAATACAGAGCATGGCCGTATTTAGAGGGGGGTTTCTAGGGTCCAAACCCCACCCCCCCCGAAACTTCTGACATGTTGCATTAATGGATGTTCAGAAACCAAAATCTGTAACAAATTTTCAATTTTTTTTTCGAAGCATCACAAAAATACAAGGAGACAATGTTGAAACGATCGAGCTACAATTTTCATACATTTGGAATTCTGAAAGTTGAGTGAAACAGGATTTATTCTCGGAATCGCAGCCCACCGGCGACTCCTCCATTATCACTTCTGCTGTCATCTTTCCAGTGTTGTTCCTGCGTCACAAGGAATATAGACTGAAGATTCCCTTATGATTGTCCCAAAATTCCCTTTCCAGCTTTTAAATTCCCCGTCCGATAAAGTCGAAAATAAATCCCCCTTGATAGGAATTCAAACCTAGTACCTCCAGATTCGTAGCGCATTACGTTCGCTATTGAGGTTACAATCCATGCACCAGGCTAAGCTTTTAAAGAGAATAACTGGTTCCACACTTTTCAAAATTCCAAAAATTTAATTTTAAAGTCAAACAACAAAAACTTTATGACTAAAATTTCCATCTAACTTTTAAAGTTTTTTCTTGAAGGTATCTAAAGTTTAATGACGAAGTAAAATAATTGTGCATTACAGTACACACTGTATGAAACGTAAAAAAAACAAAAAGAAACTTATGCTGGATATTCACTCATCTGCTGGATTGAGTAAGCCCCCTCAAGGATATAACAATAATATAATAATAATAATTATTAGTATTATTATTATGGAATAAAATTGTTTTATTATTATGAAATTTTAATTATTATTGTACAATTATTATTATTATTTCTATTATTCAAATTTCTGGCGACGCCCTGGGAATAATTATGAATGAACCCCCCCCCCCCCCGAAAATTTTTCCTACCTACGGCCATGATACAGAGTGATCCATTGAAGTGTAGACTGCTACGTCTACAATCAAGGTGCTCGCGGCCGTATGTTGGCACTACAGACTGTCCGTGCATCAAGCACGCAAGTTTCCGTAACAAGTTTAAAGAGTGATTTTTTTACTTAACAATTTATGAAAGAAGGTGCTGAAACTGGCCGTCTTCATTGTCCACACATTTTTGACATTTCTTGTATAATCAGATATGGTTACTCCAACAATTCAAGATAACCTTTTGTTGTAAATGATAGTGACAAATTAGCTTACTTGCTTGATTTGGTTTATTTTACTTCGCTTTTCTGTAACTTTTGGCTAATCGTGAAGATGAGGATGAGTAATGACACGATAAAATTGATGAAGGAACATTCACAAAGAACACCCGTACCCAGGCTGGGATTTGAACCTGGTACCCCTGGACTGTGCTGACTACTTGACCATGGAGGTCAGCTAACAAATTAGCACCTACTCTTCTGCTAGAGTTGTAAAAATATGGAAGTTTTTTTCCTCACAGAATGTATTTAATTATAAGTGTAGCTTAGCATCTTGGACAGGAGCATAACCAACAGGCTCTGCAATCTTCTGAAACCTTCAGTTGTGTGCCCCTACTTGTTAAAAAAAACAATCCTTTTCTGAAATATAATTCATGCCAACATTATATTAAGTATGAAAACTACATACATGCAATTGGAATCTATTTAAAAAAGAATTGGTGCAAAGGTTAATAATGCAAAACACAAACTATATAAAATTTTATATTACAATTATAGCTATATGAAAACACTCATGTTACTACAAAAATTACGATTTTGTTCAATGCCCATTAACAGTCTTCTGCAAATCCATGTATTAGTTCGCTCAAGTCTTGTTTTCAAGCCTGTAAGGTGGCTTAATAGCATAATGCCATTCAATCTCAATCTTGTCACTGAACTTTTCAAATAATTTTTAATAAATTTTGGTATCAAAAACATCTGACGAATGCACCACAGGTAGGGTCAAATACAGGATATAAGCCATGGATACAGGAATGCTACTAGCAAGCATTTTGCTTTTCATCTAGGGGGAATTCTGAGGATGATAAATGCTCTATAGTTTCTTGTTGTAAAACGTTTTATGAAAAATGATTACTCTGATACTAGAAAAAAATATTTAAAAAAGTAGCAATAAAACTGAGTCATGACTTCTGCATTCCTCACCCCCTCCTCCGTGCACCATGCGTGTTGTTGGGTGTTATTTACACCCATAATCTTGTAGTAGTCCTGCGCCATGGCCATGCGGTCTAAGGCACCAGGCTTTGGGCTCAGTCTATGGGACGCATGCTGGTTCAAGTCTCCTGGGGGATGCATACCAACTCTTTTCTTGTAAGATTTCGGCCAGTGTATGGGATCGGTGGCCACCCACCACCGTGAGGAAATTGGGGAGCTATGAACGAGTAGTAGTGTAACGCCGTCATGGAAACCTATGACTGGGGGTTCGTCATGCTCACCACACAGTAACTGGTCGGATGATTGCCTATTGAGGTATGTGGGAGTGAGACTGGCAGTCGGTAAGTAGGTCCTATTGCACCATGGTTTTAATCCTGTAGTAAGTTTGTAAGCTGAAAATTAACTCGCACAGTATGTTACAGAGCAGACCGTAGAGTTTTGACTAGAGCTGAGCCCAGCGGCGGCGCCAGGATTATTCATCTAGGGGTGCTGAGGGGGTGCGGAAAGAAATTTAGGGGGTGCGATTCTGAAAATAAGGAAAACATTAAACACACATGCAACCTTTCAAAACTGGGCGAGCAAGGTGCCAAAATGGGGGGGGGGGCAAGGACAGTTTACTTTCCCTTGGTAAATAAGGCTAAGCATAGTGCAGGGGCAAAAATAGCAAAAAATGGGGGGCAACTGCATCCCTAATCGCCGCCACTGATTAACATAAATTCCTGACTGAAATTAAAATATATGTGAAATATATAACTTTAGATTGACATTAATTTTCCAGGGATGCTGCCCCCCTCCCCCTGGACGTCCATGATGATATGTATTAAGTCTTCTACTCCAATAAAGTGGTCATGCAGTGTAAACATTCAGATACACGTTGCAGTCATATTGAACTATGTAGTGAAATACAAAATAAAATCATCCTGCCCTTAAAAACACAATTTTTGAACCTTTTCAATGTAACCAATGGAGGTACAAAATACATAGTCCATTATACCTTCCATCTGCCACAAGACAAAATGCAAAAAGCACAGCAACTGTGTCATCTTTAAAATGCCTTCTGCTGCACTATCCCCAACAACCAACTGCAAATTTCTTCGTGAACATTGGGCCTCTTCATAATAGTTTTTGAAAAAGCTTGAAATGGCACCTTTACTAGACATGTTACGTGAAACAAATACATAGAATGTATTAAGAAGAAAACTACCCTTCATGTTACAACTTGCATTAAATAATTTCCCGATCACGACCTGGTGATACCTTAAAAGCAGCTGAATCTTTTGCTCCAGTGTAAGGAAGAATAAGGTGCAAGGCGGAAAACAAACAGTTTATCAACAATGCAAAAAAGAGAAAAACATAACTCACATTAAGCTATAGGCAATTATCAAAAACGATGAATGGACCACTTGGAGAAACAAAAGAAGAAAACATTCATAACAATGTTAACAAAATAAAAAAAAAAACGAGTGCTGATCTTTACAGAGGCTGCCGCCAGTACAGAACAGTATCGGCACCTCTGTATGCCTGTTGCATACATGCTATAATGTTTGTTCTAAATACTGGAAGCATGACTAAAAATAACCAATTACACAACCACAATACAAGGGGGAAAGATGATTATTACCAGAACCAACACAGACTCAATATCTCAAAACAATCATCAATGAATGCCGGAAAAATATTCTACAACCAGCTGCCTCATGACATAAAACTGATATCTCCAAAAGATAAACAAATACAAACAATAAAAAAATATTTGACAGAGAGAGCTCTCTACAGTATCAGAGAATTCATGGAACAAGACAATACAAGGCCAATGTACTAAAAAATATGTATTTTAATTGTATTCTTATTTCAATTATGCAACAATGATAATGTGTTTTTATTTTTATTGTAGTGTAATGAAGTGTATTTTTAAATTTTTACTTTGGTGTAGTGATGTAATGTACTACACAATGTTTCTTCTTTTTTGTTATGATGTACTTAACTAATTATGATTTCATTATGTATCTTGACGTTTTCCATGCCCTTTTAATCAAGGGTCAACGGAAGAAAATAAAATTCAAAATTCAAATTCAAAATAATGGTCTTACGTGCTCAATATGATGACATGACATAATATTACATATTAATGTTAGTGTTTTCAATTGAACATAGGGGGTGCTGAAATGGGTGACGAAGAAAATTAAGGGGCATACAAGCATTCTCTCGCGGCCCCCTGGCGCCACCCTTGGCTGAGCCGATACCACTTTGAAACGATACCTATACTGATGCCAATACTCTTACCGATTTCCACCAATACCAATACTGATACATGAAAATTGTAATAATTAAAATTTGTTCAAAATATTGTTCAATCTTGGTGTGTAATTATTCTTCTCCAATTATATGCATCAATTAACCAAGAAACTTACTTTAGAATATTCAAGAATTACACCAGAATATTAAAATAGGTGCTATGTAATAAGAAAATTACCATTTTGCTGCAAGATAAAAATAAAGTTTGAATTTTTCATAATTTCCAGGATAATTAGATTCCGGGAAAGTGTTGCGTGACATTTTTGCAGAGCCAGTGAAAGACCAATATGACAGAAAAGTATTGGTTGGTATCAGTAGATGAATTCCAACTGATACTTTCCGATACTGATACATCGGTATCGGTTCATCCCTAGTCTCACCTAATTATGTGGGATTCAAGAATACATTAAAGTGTAATATTCATATTGACTCTTTCTTGCAGCATCGCCCTATCCCATCCGGCACCCAATGCCCAACCAGTATCCAAACAGCCTTGGAATGCAGCCACAAGGTCAGGATCCATCCATGATGGCCCAGAGTCACCAATTCGCCATGTTTCCCTCGCCAGGAGTGGCTAGGGTAGAAAGCACACCAATGCCTGCAACAACAATCAAGGATGAGGTATCATTTTGAATGCTTGACAAACAACAATGCTTTGTGTAATGATAAATTTAAAAATTAATGTAATAGAGAAATTTTCAAATTAGTGATATAGGGACATTCCATGAAAAGTGATCCTTCTCCATGTACAAAACAAAGTGAATTAATATGGAATTTTTTATTGTTTTTAATTGCATTAAAATTTAGATGTTTGTGAATGCATGCAATTTACACATGTCAGCAATAGAAGTTACTAGCATCTGCAGCATATATGCTTCACAGACAAATGAAGTCAAAATTTGCTACATTTTTAAAGCATCACACATGTAATGCACTTTTGTTAATGCTTATCCTGCATTCAGGATACTCAAGTTTTTCATTTGTTAGAAGACACCACAAAGTACCTCATGATTCTATGAAATCTGTTCATTATGAATATTTTAATCCAATCACATATTTAGAACCTTACATTTTGTGTGTGAAATGTCACATACGTAATGCTGGGATGTCCATACAGGAGAATAAAATTAGAACAATATAGATAAATGGTACAGCATAATGCTGGTATATTTTAGGGATATATTTCCACATGAAACTTCCACATACACAACAATATTTTCATGACACCTGTATAAATTGTTACCAATTTTTAATTTATGGTCACTTTGGTGCTACTATACCTTTACCTTACAGTATAATCAGACAACGTACTCCTGCAATTATAACAACTGAACTTATTTATATAATTTATGCCTGGTAAAAGTATAGAGTCCGGCAATATATATCTACCACTTTCAAAGGTTAATATTCCCTACATCCACGCAGTAGGGATGAAACTGAGCATGATAGGTAAGAGCACAAGGGATGCCATTTCTGTAGCAGTGAAGCGTTGGACCCCTGAACACCCTGCTTTTGTGGTAGAAGCAAGCGTACTTCAAAAGTAATCATTCTATGCTAACTCTGAAGCATATATTTCGACAGCAGTTTAACACTGGAAGACAGGGAAGAGTACCAGAACGACACACGATGTGGAGGCCTGTAGTTTATTTTCAACAAAACAGGGCAACTACACATACCGCTTGAGAAACAATGGCAATATTACATAATGTGCTTGCAGGCAGAATCGTCTCACTTGTCCGGAACATAGTGTGGCCTCCAAGATCACCCCATCTGTCTACCTCCGAATTTTTTCTCTGCGGGTGGGTACCTCGACAGTCGAGTTTTTGAACACATATCCCTAGCTTAGAGACCCTGAAGAGAAGATTTAGGGAAGAAGTCCATAAAAAAATCCACCTGCAATGCTGGTGTCTGTAATGGATAATTTTGTTTCTTGATTCCAAGAGTGTACAATAGGTGTCTATCTACCTGATGAGATTTTAAAAAAAAATTAAAGGTAGTGAACAGTGTTTTGTAATTGTGTTACAAATGGTATTATATATTAACTATTAATTACCCCTATCTTGTTTTACATTAGCTGTATTGTTTCACTATAGGAAATATACTAAAATAGTAGATATATTTTGCCAGACCCGATACTAAAATAATGCTTTGAGGTTTGTGGAAGGTTTCAGATGATAAAACAATTATGAGTACAAATAGAAATTCATGTTTGCATACGCAAAACAGTTTGAATTTATAATTAAGACTTAACAATCGATATGGCTATCCCACTTATGACAATGCTACTGAAGTGTATATTATTAATTTTGCAATCATTAAATACTGTTGTGTTGTTAACATGATACCAAAAATTGCCACAATACATAACTTATTTTAGTTCTGTAGATATTTTTGGGAGCAAAGCAGATGCTCAACCTTGTCGGCTGAATAAAAAATATTATTACAGTTATTATCGATCATTTAGAGGTAAACAGGTCTTTCTACATAGTTATTAACAAAATCAACAATTTTAATATTATTGTGTGTATATATAATTTAAAGATGTGGCTTGCAGATATAATACGGACATTACTGTAGTATTTCAAAATGACGGCCCCCAGCATCGATGCAGTTCTGTGACATCCAACATCCCTGTAATTGTCCTGACAATATCACATGCAGAAACGATTCTTGCCAGCAGGTCCTCTTCACTCTCTGCCTGTGTCTTGTAGACAACACTTTGACATGACCCCACAGGAAAAAAATAGACTGGGGTCAGATCTGGTAAATGAGCTGGCCAAGAAACAGAACCTCATCATCCTATCCACCTTTGAGGCTGGTGGATAGAGTACTACGATACTCTGTAGTAACGTCCGTATTAAATCTACAAGTGGCATCTTTCAGTTGTCTTATCCCACTAGTTTCGGCTTATAACTTTTTAATGGCGTGTTTCTGGACCAGGGTTCCTTATCTCATATTGTTACTGGGAATCAGTCTCCATCCACCTGACAGTTTGAATCAAGGTCACAGAAGCACCTTGTGCGTGTCCATTCCATTGTCACGGGTGGGACCCGTGGACTACATTTTTTATATTAAAATAACTATTCTACTGATAGTCAAGCAACATATTTCTTACAGTTTCTGTGAAATGTAATATGAAACTTAATACTGTTGATTAAACATCTACCCTTAAAATGCTTTCCCGGATGTGTTTCTATAAGTGAACATTTTTTATGTCACGGGCAGGACAGACAAAACACTGCCTCTATATATAATAAGAAAGTTATTTTATTTTCTGAGAATTGTCAAATGATAAAAAACAAATAATTTAAGACAAGGAGAGAAGGTAATGTACCTTTGAATATTCTAGTGGAGTTGAAGGGAAAATGTAACAGTTGAAGGAGAAATTAATTGTTTTTTGGTGTCACGGGTGGGACACAATAGAAAACACAAAAAGTAAATATACGAATAATGTGTAAAATACCTTCTACTTTTCAGCGAACTGATGAAGCAGACCTTCTTGATTTGGTTACAAGCAACTCGTCAGAACCATCCAACATTCCATCAACTGTTCCTAATTCATTGTCAACAAGCATGAATGGCATGCAGACGCAAATGATGTCTGCCTTGGGGTCGGAAAACAGTGGGCATTCAAGTTCACAGTCCAACGTACAGGATTGTTTGTCAGTGCCAACCGCAAGCATGACGTCAAATGCACACACGAACAACACATCTACGACCCCATCCACTAGTAGTAGCAGTGAAACCACCAATTCTAACACCCTTCCATTGCCAGCATTCCAACAAGCTTTTGGTTCAACGGAAATCGGGAGATTTGCCCACGAGGGATTCTTCAACCAGGTGAGTAGAGTACCAAACCATTTTAACCAACTCAACCAACCTGCCTGGGGATACAAGTGTGAATATTCTCTTGGATACTAGGTTTATTTTTAGAAAAAAATACAATATCATTTATATGGATGTATTTTTTTTATGTCTTCCGTGTAATAATCAAAGCTTTGTGTTGTTTGACCCTGGTAACAGAAGTGCCAATATGAATACTAGTCAAAAGATTACAGCCGAGTAGATTTGTCTAGATGAACGGATTATTTTGCCTATGAATTAATCTAACAGCATGGAGAGCTCTTGTCTATTGAATACTGCAAAAAGTAATCAATTTTTTTATAAAATTATCAAACTTTATGTGGGCTGTAAAGTTAAAAGTGGCAACACTGTCAGGATAAAGGTATAAGACCATGCATGTGCTATAAGGCAGTGAGGATTGTCAGTTGGGGCATATGTCGATGTGTGGAGTACCAAAAGTGGTCGGTGCAGCGAGTCCTGTTGTGTACGAGCACCATATTGTGTACTGTCCTAAAACATATTTGCAAAGGTAGAACAGCAATTTTGGATCCAGGTGGCCTGTGGCAAAACTGCACGAGAATGTGCATGAAGCCTGTAGCAACAAAACCTTCTAAAAGGAAATATTGTTACAAATTTTGAAAGAAAGATGCCATCAGTAATGAAAAAGGGTATCACACTGCAAAATATATTGTTTCCAGAACAATAAAAAAATAGAAAATAATAATTGTCTTCGAGTTGTGAAATTATTCTTGTCATGCAGTGTGGGTACATCAGTAGAATTAAGACAGCACGTCCTCAATTTTTGCTATACTCCATTTTCACTTAAATATTGTGATTCACCAATAGGAAAAATTAACTTTTTATAAATAAAATTACAGAAAGTTCAAGTACAATGCTGTGAATATGTTTCAAGTAAAAAATTAAAAACAATCTCCATGCTGCTGGTTATACTAAACACAATGAGCATTAGTTCTTTTAATAACAAGGGCAAACCTATGATAAACATTGTTCAAAGTTCGATATCTTCCAAATAGCATAATTCGCACTATCAGCATAATTGCTTTTGCTCTCTCATCAATGCTCGTTTAGCCTGAAAAGAAAAAGTTGTTCTCTCACATTTTCCAGTGAAGAGAATAAAATTATTTGCTATGAGCAGGTAAAGACAGATTTTCAAATTTATAAAATTATACCTGTAACATTTATGAAACTATACTTGAGTAGTGGTAAGAATTATGTCCTGAATGGTAACTGAAGGAAGCCAGGGACCAAACTAGAAAGTAGTTGTTTAGTTCAGGAAATTGTAGCTGTAGTAATTGTTTTTGTCAAGCCCTATTGTAAGTAACCCTTACTTAGTTTCTAAAACAAGTCTGAGTCTGTCCCCTCCCTTCCGAATCATGTGAACATTCACTGGGAATGTTTTTCTGTATTTTTAAAGTCAAATTATGCATGTTTTTGCATTTCTTTGAAGGAAATCAGGAGAGAACTGAATTACTGAAAGAGCTATGCCCACATACATCTTGAAATTATAAAACAACTATGTTTGATAATGGTTATTTTATTCAGTTCTAAACACCAACACATTACTTAATGCTCTCATCATGATTGGAAAGTCTTAGATACTCTATACACAGACAGTTGCACTGTGCGTTCATTTTGGCACGGGGCTGAGATAGCGTGCGACGGTGAGGCAAGGCACAGATGCCAGGAATTTTGATCCATAAGAGCCTGCTTATTTTTACACACATATCTTTAGCATGCAGACTAGAGTACTACATTGGACCACTTTCGCTCGCTCAAACTCGATCGAATCTCCCACGCTCGAACGAGATTTGCTCGAATATATAGAACATCAAATATCATTTCAATGTGACAATAATCCTACAAATATGTGTGTAAAATTAGTGCTAGTAGTTTCAGTCCATAATCATCTATTCATTTTCATATATCGCTGTGTATTGGTAAGATAGGCTACATTACATTTTAACATGGAGATTATGACTACGTTCACTTTATTTTCAATTTCACTGCATCTTTCACTTCACGAAGTATATTTGAAGGCCCACTACCACAGACAAATTACAGTTGTACATGAACTGCTGGGCTTCGAATGCACACCGATCGTTTGAATGTTCGAGCGTTATTCGCTCGAGCGAAGAAACTGTCGATTCCGTAAGCCAACTAGTGTCATCCATGCCTACTATTAGACGATGAAGCAAAAAAGCCTCGATGCAGCACTCTAATGCAGTCAATTATAATTATATTCATTTATATAATCAATGAAGATATTATTATTTTAGATGCTTTGAAACAATTAAAATTCGGATTTAGGAAGCAATTTTCTTCTGGGTATTTTTTTTATCCAGCATGCATCCTGCTGGGTTAACAATGACAAGAAAACAACTTGCAAACATCAATCAAAATTTCATCAAAATATGCCTGGAATGTGTGAATGCAGTTGCCCACCACTTTGAAAAACTCTTATAACACAGTTTAGTACTCGTTATAAAATATAAATATACTTGTCCGCATGCTAAAGATATGTGCGTAAAAATAAGCGGGACATTACAGATTGAAAATGCCGGCATCTGCACCATCTGCAGTCACATGCTATCTCGACCTGGAGCCAAAACGAACGCACTGTACATTTAACTTTACAGTACAGCTAAATTACAAGCATGAACTAACCAAAAAATATACTTTATGTGAATATAAACTTATTTTTCAACCTTACTTAAAAGGGTGGAACATTCACACTCCCTGTCATTAGAGATTAGAGTGTTTTTAACATTCTTGCAAGAATAGAAGCACCATCAATATTGACAAACACCATCCCTTCAAAGAAATCAAGCTCGCATAATTAAAGACTAGTCTAGTCACCTATGGGGATAAGAGTCTAATGGCTACTAACTAAGGGTTAAC
The DNA here is from genome assembly GCF_977018435.1 of Lepisma saccharinum. Classification (NCBI taxonomy): domain Eukaryota; kingdom Metazoa; phylum Arthropoda; class Insecta; order Zygentoma; family Lepismatidae; genus Lepisma; species Lepisma saccharinum. Next base: position 41,519,735 of record NC_139246.1, read on the forward strand.
GTATTTTTTTTAATAATCAGTATGCAAATTTAATATGCTATATCACTGTTTTAGTATAAATAATTAATCTGTAAATAGTTTAGACATTTTTTTTCAAATACAAAATCTACATTAACCACTTTCTTCATCTCTTTCATATGCTAAGAAAATAACAAACTCCTTCCACATGTCTTGCACAAAGATATCATTGCAACATATTTGTAGTAATATCTGAAAAATTCTTGTAACCTCTTGCTTTTTTATGAATTCTTTTGAGTTCCTCCGTTATACTGTACAACAAGGAGATAATGTATATAATATTTTGTTATGTTTCTATTATTGGTATGAGCAAAAGACTGTTTCTCAGAATGACACATGAGAATATTTCATTAACACTAATATGGACGTTCAACTTATTCCTTTTATATAAATAGATTTTTAAGGAATAGTAAATAGTATTTGTAAATTGTTCAGTCGGATTCATCAAATATGGAATGTGAGTGACATATTTGAGGTTGTTATTATTAATTTTCTTCCATAACGTTTCATGACAAATAATGTCAAATCATTATTACAGTTGGAAGAAGGATTACTTGTATCACATCAAAATCCAAAACAGTCTTGAGAAAGGAATTGTGTTACATTTCTTTTTTTAAAAAAGGATATATTAGATTCTCAGCATGTGTTCTGAGGGTGTGAATCAGTCTCCCAACATAAATGAAAACTGAAGTTCTTCCACATACTTGAAGTTGCTTTCTAAAATCTTATTTTTTAGAATTATAATGATCTTTCCTTGTTGTAAATGTACTCGGTACATATAGCCACTGAAGGCAATTTATACTTTAAATCAAAAAGAAAAAGTTCTTACCTTGAAGGGGGAGAAGAGAAAATAGATGAAAACACATCTGTATACAACTATACAAGCCATTGACTTTTGAATATATTTATACAAATCTTAACAAAATAATTTGTAGAGATTTATTTGCAGAGAGGAATAAATAGTTATGTGTTAACATGTTGAAGCTGCCAGTTCCTTTGAGAATATTATATTAGATTATACATAATGGGAGAAATCAAGAAATTTATATTATATATATAAATATATGTATAAAAGCCAGCAGATATGTGATACTGTCCACAACCCTAGTTATAGGATCCTGTTACATAAATTTATATAGAAATATCCTTTTATTGGAGTGCCTTAAATACACATGTCTATAGTTAGAGACTGGTTAAATGCTGGCTGTCAGTGACTTGTAAAAAGACTGCAAAACATATGATTATATAGTTTATTTTCTGGACGATGTGTACATGAGTGAGTAAATGTATGCACGTAGGCTTCTCAGGGTTGTTTTGAACAAGGTTTTTCACAAATAACTTCATCGCTAACCCTCAGTATGAACAAGGTACTGAGCATAAAAAGTATCAATACTTATTTTTCTCATTTTTGAGGACAGAAACTATGCATTCAAACCTACATCTATATCATTTTTAAAAATGACACTTCTCTAAGAACTGATTCATCCATACCACTTTAAAGTACTGTAAAATGGCAGAAATGTAATGTTTGTTGCAAATGCTCTTACATATTTTCTTTCTTTGGTGACATTCAAATGTTAAAAATAGAATAGTTGTTCGATGATATTGTACAATTAATACAGTAGAAAAATGAGAACATTGAATTCAATGTATGAAGTGCTCAAGTTAAGAAAATCTCCATAAAGTTAGGCAGAGTGGTTAGCACATTGCAAAGGGTCCCAGCATGGGAATGGGTGATCTTTGTGAATGTCACTTCATTAATTTCATCATATCATCACCCATCTTCATCTTTGTAATTAGCCAAAAGTTGAAATGTGAAGTAAAATAAACCAAATCAATCATACAATCCCCTTCCCACAGTTAAGATAATTTGCATAAGCACTTCTTTAATTTTCTTCACGTTAATACATACAAGCAATCCCCCTCAGCTAGGAATTTCCACTTCAAGCACTGAACATATCGGTACGAAAATTGACAAAAGATTGGACCCAGATTTTAAATTGGAACCATTTGTATGTAACAAATCAGTTTTCTTTATTAAATTATAAATATGAGTACAGTAACATTAAGAAATAAAACAGTAAGAAATGTAAAAATCAGCTCACATTCCAAACTTAATACAAATATAGTATGGCAAATATGTTTCTCATTAACATTGGGAAATTTTTGTGTCAGTTCAATATTTTTATAAAAACAAATTGCCATAACATGTGAATTGGTATAAATTTATCAGAACAACCCTGAGTAAAGCAAAACAATAGGTAAAATATACATATTTATATATGTATATCATTATGTATCACATAGATATATATTAGCTACTTGTGTTGCCTGTACTGAATAGTAAGTTGTAATGAGTAACATATGTTAATGTGTATCATGGAAAAATGTTAGTCGCCAATTATTTCTATTTCCTCATGTTCGAGAAAGTAGAACATTTCTTCACTCAAAACTAAATGTGGTTCTTTTGACACTATTTCTAACTATACATTTAGCCATTTTCTTACTTCAGTTAATAAGTAGAATTATGTCTAGCTAAAGTAATCTGTTTATGCATAACTTGATTTTTTTTTAAAGTTGTATAATCAAAAGTCCCTAATTGTAGAGAAAAGTATATGTAAATAAAATGTGAAAATTAATATACAACTATTAAGAGATTGAAACAATTGTCTGTTAGCTTTTGAAATATTATAACAATGTTAAATAGAGACAAGTAGAATTTCTACTTTAAATGTAAATATGATGGGACATAAAAAATTGAATGTTAACCAAGATATTTTGAGGTTATTATAAGTTAACCTGTATAGTTAATTCAATTGTTTGTATTTATCTAAACAATTGCTGATTCACAAGAAACTTAATTATTGTACCAGTTGCTTTTCCTGCCTAGAGGCACTGTAACAAATGCATTAGCAGAATATCACATTACTAGAAAGTTACTAGAACTGTCAAAACTCCATACAAAGTTCTTGTATAAGCATAATTCAAGTAATTGATAGAATTGGGGCTAAGGCAGGACCGTAGCTAGAATTGATCTCCGGGGGAGGCTTGGTAAAGCAAGTTCATTTTTCAAAAGTGTAACAGTATTAAATGGAGGTCAACTGCTACTGGCGTCATCCCTTACTACACACTCCGTAAGGAATGTGGATGATGACGTCAAAGTCACAGATTTTTTTTCTAAACCAAAGGCCCTAACAGGGGCAGCAAAGGTACAGATAAAGAAGCTCCCCTATGAAAGAACGTTCTAAAGTCTAGAGAATCTTCTAAATAAGTTGCTGAAACTTAGACTTTGACCCAGAAACAAGATGAACGATTGTAACAGCTGATGCTCATGTTCTGTGAATGTATCCCTCACCACGTTGTGAGCAAAATAATATCTGCTGTCTACATTTTCACTCTTCAGTACTAACAAATTATACAAAATGGTTGTTTTTTTTAGTTTTTTTTTTTACTTAATGTCTAGGAGGTTAGCCCTCTCTGGCCCTTGCCTGGCTATGGGACTTGGGCAAAGGTGGTAATTCTCAAATACAGAACAGTGTTACTTGCATGGAAATTTCAAGTTTTTTTGTTGCAACAAAATAAAATTACAAAATAATAAATACTTTTTAGTTTCCATTTTGTATATATGTTCATCCTCCCTTTTCAAATAACAGAGATAATTATTCTATTCTATTTAATCTCTAAACTGAACTCTGCTGGTGTATGGTCACTGTTGTTACCTAACTTTCTAGACTGCAGTCCAGTTCTTCCTTTCAAGAAGTTTCCCCATTGTCCTCAGGATGCTGGGTCAACAATGAAAAATTATGGAACTTCCATCAAGGATTGAACCTGAGGCTGTTTCCTCCAAAGCCAAAAATTAGGGCTTAGTCGATACCAATGCCGATGTATCAGTATCGGAAAGTATTAGTTGCAATTTATTTACTGATACCAGCCAATACTTTTCCGCCATTTTGGTATTTTACGGACTCCACAAAAAAATCGTGCGACACTTTTGTGGAGTTTAATTATCTTGGGAACTATGCAAAATTCGAACTTCTTACAAATTTTGCACCAATTCTGCATGAAAAGATGGATTTTGTGATAAAATACCATGTACAGTAAAACCTTGTTAATCCGGATCCCGATAAGCCAGACTTCACTTATTCCGGACAGGAAGAAAAAAAAACAAAAAGGAAAAACAATGCAAGGTTTTGAATGTGGCTAGAAGTCAACAAGAGAACTTCCCAAAAGACAGTGAACCACTGATGAAATTCTGTTTCCTGCAGACTTTGTACTGTACTGTATAGTGTATTTAGGCCTATGCCCTTTAAATACACCATAATAAATGTGTTTTGTCGCTATAAACGGAGTTTTAATACACTTTTTACTGTTCTTTTAGGTTATTTCAGTTAATCCGGACTTTCATTAAACCGTTGAACTTATCCCCCCATTAGTCCGGATTAACAAGGTTTTACTGTTTTTTAATATTCTGATGTAATCTGAAATATTTTAAAGCAAAATGGGAATTGGTATCAGTAGGAATCGGTATCAGTATCGGTTGAAAGTGGTATCGACTCAGCCGTAGCAAAAATGTTAAACGATTTGCCTACGTAGGAGATCAAATTCACATTCCATTCATTGAAAATTTAAGAAATCATGGTAAGGAAAAGACAATGCAATTTTTGTGTTTTGAAAATGAAATAGTTACTTGTGAATCCTGCAATATAATAATGCCAGATAAAACATATGGTTAACACAAGGCATCACCAAAAGTTTATTAGATATCAAATATGGATATTAATTTAGAGTGTGCTATAAAAGGTGTCTGTATGGTGAAATTATTATTTACTTGACGTGTGAACAAAATTCTTGTATGTCTGTTGGCTGTTCTGTATTAGAGCTAGTATTGTTATCATCAAGAGTAGGAGAGAGTATTATTTGCCAATCTTTATCCCTGAGTATGATTTCTTATGACAAAAATTAATTTTTTGTGATGCTACATCAATGACCATTAAATATGTGCCATTACTTTTAATGTATTTGTGTTTGCAATGTAGCAAAACAAAGCCTCTGTGTTGCTTACTTGAGGTCTGCATTTTACCTTCAAAAGACCATCTCTAGCAAAAGATATTTTCTTTCTGAAATGCAGAGTATGACACACTTTTTTTTTTTATTAATTATGAATAAAATTAATTTCTCAAGTTAGCACAAAAAAAGTAAAGGGTGACGAAGAAAGTCATAATCTATCTATATAATGCTCCACCAGGTATCTAAACAATTTTCTCTGCTAAATATGCTTTTAAAGGTGAGTTTTCATGAAAAAGGACTTGTGAAAGTTAAAACATATTGAAATTTGTTAAAAAGATTTATACTCTGTCAATATGTACACAGTTATTTATCATTAATATTCATAGATCATGTTAGATGCTAGTTTATGGACAAAATTATATATAAAATTCGAAAATTTGATTGTATTTAATAGTATATATTTCAAATTGAAAATTCATTTTTAGAGTAATTTTTCTGAAAATTGCTCAATATTCTTTTTAAAAAAATTTGCTTTTTTTTGCTACAATCAAACTGTATAAAATTATTTTGATTTTGTGTATAAATTCAGTAGTCGACTTTTCCAGAAATTTAAAAAGAAATTATGCAAACACAATAAAATATATGAATATAAAATTCTGTCAATATAAGCATCTAACAACATTGTCTTCGACAAGTAAGATTATGGTATAACCCCATTGAAATTTAAGCAAGTAATTTAATTCTCAATAGTATTTGTCATACTTGCAAGCATATGAATTAACTACTGCAATACACTCTGTAAAGAAAAAAATAGCGACACTTGCACGGATATGGTTTTCACAATATTATGAAGTGAATTAAAACAATAAGAAAAGCAGGATTTGTCCACCAGCTGTATTTGTGAAGGAGTGTTCTCGAATGCATTAGTAAACTGTAGAACGAGCAGGGGTGATGAAGCGTTGCAAGGGAGTGGATAGGAGGGAGTGTGAGAGGCAGGAGGCATCGTCGGTTGTGTTCTTTCGATGGAAAACCTCTCGTCATATGATGCCTCTCTCATTCCCTCCTATCATCGCAGAAGAAATGGGAGGTGGTTTTGATAAAAACAATGACATTTATCCAACACCCAAAGTTCTTTTCTATTTTTATTTATTTTTTTATGTTTCAATGCAAGAGGCTCCCTCTGTTGCTACTCTGTTGCTTTTGAGGTGCATTGTGCAGGTGGGAAGTTCGCATCGCACGAAGCACTCATCGGCCTCCATGCAACAGAGTAGCACCAGAGGGAGCCTCTTGCATTGAAACATAAAAAATAAATGAAACTAGAAAAGAACTGGGGGTGTTGGTTAACGAATCTTGTGAACACCATATCCGAGCAAGTGTCGCTATTTTTTTCACAGATAATTAATATTAAGTTACTGAAATGTTAGTGAAATTATATTCCAGGTTTGATACAATGGTTTTTCACCTAACATTTCAATAAGTTTACACGATTTCGCCATTTATCAGAAAAACAACAAACATTATATTAAAACAGATTTTAAAATTTAAAATTTCTGGAAGAGTTGAATAATAATTGGATATTTAATTTAATTTTTCATTATTCATTTGATTACACATTGTATTATGTGACTTCTATTATTGTTCTTTAAATATCAGTGTCAGTATACCAGAGATTTTAATAAATGGATAATTTAAAGAAACATTAAAAATATCAGTTTGGAAGTTTTTACTTCCAAATAAAAATAGAAAAATTTACTTCTATAAAGACCATATCATGTTTTATTTTTGAAAATATTCAAGTTGAAGTATATTAAATATTTAGGATTCTAATAGGAATATGTTATCCCAAGAACTGGGTATGGTTATAAAAATTTAAATATATATAGGCATATAAGCACTACTACATTCTCATTTTTTATGTCTTCTGCATACACAGTAATTGTTCAAGTACTATATTTATTAATTTAGAACTATGTGTTATATTTGCTAATATTTATCAGTTGATTGCCTCGTGTAAGAAAAGTACTTTATGAATATCGGATAGGCCACAATTAAGTTAAATTTTAGAGAATCATCAATGATGCATTAAAATTAACTATAAAAATCTATTCTATAACGGTTACTGTTCATCATTCTATTAGAGAGAATTTTAAGGACCACTGCCAAGTTCTTTGGATATATGTAGGGGGAAAAATCTTTTAAACTATTCTAACATCTTTTGAGATAAAATCATGTTGTGGTATGAATGATGAATAACTGTTGAAGTATGGTATTTTTGTATACTTAAAAACAAGACACTAATGCCATGTTGAAAGATAAAAATGTAAACAGTCATATCTCTGTAAACAATCCTATTTATTGCCATGTGTATATATACACACAAACATACATACATACATTCTACATACATATATATATATATATATAAAAGCTTGCTTAAATAATAACATGTATATTTGTTTAACCCTTATCTTCCCATTTACAAGAACAGGTTTAAAGTGTGAAATATTGGAAGAAATGATGATATATAAATATGGCTGACTATAATTTGTTCAAGTGATGACATTTAAACAGAAGAACAAAAAGTGGTTCATGTTGACAATGATATTTTTGCGATGAACTTTTTTTTTAAAAAAAGAAGTTATTTCTGATGTGAGCACCATATATTCTATTTACTTAATCACTTAATTGAAATTGGCTCATCATACTACCATATTGAAAACAGAATCCATCGAAGTATAATACATGAAAAGGCATATTTTGTTTGTGCAGTCTCAATTCTTGTGCCGTTCCCATTCATGCAAAGTATCATCACCAAGTAAAATACAGTGAAACCTTTTTTTATGTTTTTCAGGGTAGATGAAAAAACCTAAAATGTGTGAATATGAAAAATTCTGGAAAATTTTATAATATTTTGATTTGTTGGAATTATGAAGATTGAATGTAAGGAAAATATAAAATCCAGGAACGTAAGATCGAGGTTCCACTGTATTTAGACCTGTCAGTGATTGTTCCTAGTCCCACCTCTCCATCATAAACAGAACATGGGAATCTATAGTACAGAATTTTGAATAATCTGACATAAACTACATAGTGGTGTGGACACATGTGCAGCAGTCCACACCACAGACATATTAGTGAATACCATATGCGTGGCTGTGAATTTCCAGAAATAGAGCTCTTTTCTTCTCCCAATACCTAACACTATAATTGAGATAATTCATAGTTGTATTTGTTTTTACATTTGGAAATATGGAAATCAATCTATGGATTTTGAATGGTTTCATGGTAACATTGCGATGGTTTTGAAAAACTGCCCCTTAGGTCTAAAATTGTATTTTAATTGCATTACAATGCTTTGTGGGTTTTATAAGCTAACCTATAATGATGCACATACCATTTTGAGCAAAATATTAGTTTACACAACCAAGATTTGCAGAAAGGTCTTCTTGTGCAATTTTGAATTAAGAGATAAATATTTTATGTAATTATTCAGTGTTCAAAGTTTAGTACCCATAAATTATTTGCGTTAGTATTTATTGAATGAAAATATTTCCAAATGTTCAAAAAGATCATTTTTGTAGCCACTTAAGTTTTATTTACAAGAAAATTAAACATATTTTCAGGAAGTTGTAAAAAGTACTGGACTGATCAAAGGAGTATCAACAGATATCATCAGTTGATCAACATTCAGCAAATGTGTGATCTATTCTAAGTGCAGTAGTCCACAGACATATGGATTAGTTGGGAGAACACCACATGTCAAAAATTGCCCACTGAATAAAGATTATTATTATTATTATTATTATTATTAGGTTGTTGCACATGAATTGTCGGATTTGGTAGTTAAATTTCAAGCAACAGTAACTCTGTGTAAAGGAACTTTCATTAATCAAAATAGACACTATTAAATGTTATATATTTATCCCAAACAAGATAATAACACATTAATGCCACTTTCATAGAAGTTCAATGTTCTGGACTGAAGAAACTCGTCAAAAGCGTTTTTGACAGCTGCTTCATTGACGATCCTTTTTCCTGTCAAATAGTGGTCTAAATGCTTAAAAAAGTGGTAGTCGGTTGGCAAGAGATCTGGCGAGTATGGTGGGTGCAAAGAGTTATAGTGAAAGCTGTGTAGATTTTGCACTGTTGTTCTTGCCACATGGGGCCTCGTGTTGACTTGAAGCACTAAAACTTAATTTCTGTAGCTGCTTAACTCATAATTTGTTATGCACAATTTTTTCCAGTTGGGTGCAGTACTTCTGAGCATTCATTGTTTCACCAGTTTTCAAGAACGAATAATGAATAATGGAACAGGGATGTCCCTATGAAATGCAAGAAAGTACTATATAACACATACTACGTGCTAATAATTACGTATAGAGCAGAGACATGGACAATGACAGAGACGAAAGATGCAGGCAGTGGAGATGAAATTTTTAATGAAGGGAAGACTAGAAGGGATAGAATAAGGAATGAGGAGATTCGACAGACAATGGGGGTGGTGAAGCTTCAGGGCAGAATAGATCAAGATCAAGCACAGATGAGATTGTTCGGACAAATGAAGGGGATGGATGCAGAAAGGCTGCCAGTAAGAGCTTTGTTTGTTTGTTTGATTTGGGGTTTAAAGCCCACTTTATGCATAGTAAGGCTAATCGGGACTGGACCTACAGTTTAAAGTGGGATCCGAACCACTATGTGCCTCCACCGGGTATCAAACCCAGGACCCCTTGATTACAAGGTGACAATGCCAGCATGACCATCGGGGAGTCCCAGCTTACAATGCACAAGGAGTGGGAATAATGCTAAAGGGGAGACCAAGATTTGGTGGAAAGAGCAAATAGTGGAGAGTGTTAGGAGAAGAGGACAAGATTGGAATACCGTGGAAACAGAGGAGTGAAGAAAGATGCAGAAAAAATGAAGACTTGACTTCTATGCTGACCCAGCCAGAGGCAGGAAATGGCAAAGGGTAATGATGACTAGCAGCACACCACCAATCAGTCACCATTATCTTCCTCAGATGAAGCATCTGTTTCGGGATGTGTTTGGGGCTTCACCAGCTTCTAGCCATGGTGCAGAGCAGTGACGATTATTGTTTACTATTCATTTTTCACCACATGATGTCACTACTCTGTGCAGAAACAGGACGTTTTGATTCCAGGAGAGCAGAGAAAGGCAGACTTCCAGGTGACGCATCATGTGCTATGGGGAACCCACTTATCCAGACCAGCTTCATGACTTTTCCAAGTTCTTGCAAATACCAGGAAACTGTGAAATAATGTACACCCAATGTTCCTGTCATGTAACTTACAGTGTAGCGAGAGTCAGACTTCACTAGTGCTCACAGTTTGTTACTCTGAAATCTGACATTTCATGTGCAATTACTATTATGGTATTAGATCAGCGTTTGTTTCTCTTGGTTGTATATTATCCAGAATTAACTCTATGGATTGATGAGACTACAGATTTCTGCACAAGTACGTAACATGAAAAATAAAAATCTCAAAGCAAAGCTTAAGTCTTCTACCAGTATGTTTATGAATGAGTAATATAAGTGACTTTTACATTTACTTTATTGGTTTTTCTGGCACATGTTATCTTTAGTAACGGTTTCAAAAATTAATCAAATGAGTCAACAAGAATGATAAGTCTGATGGCTTGTGGCATAAGGTTCAGACATCATAACAGGGTGTTTCTGTCTACAATCTTTTTCAGCAGGGCTGAGTGGCACAAATTAGAGCTAAGATCAGCTTATGTATAAACATAAGTATGTTAAAAATTAACTAATGACATTATCCTTAGACATCTTGACCCATATCAAAATGCAAGCACCATTGTCCATTGTGTTCAGTTATGTGACTTTTTTTACATCTGTTTACGACAACTGTGCTGCTTGGAATTCCGTATTGGGTTGTGTGGATGAGTTGACTTCTGGCCAGGTTTACATCACTAGAACACAAGCAATTAACCCAACCTTTGTAGTTCCAATTAGTTACCATGCTAGATTCATGTGGTCAAAGCCTTGACAATTTTGATTGGTTCTGCTCGGGAAAGGTACCATTAATGCTTATCAATCTCAACTGACTTCAATTATTCTTTGCATTACCTAAATCATTCCATATGTGGATAATTCATTTCTGAAGAAACCACCCAACTTTCTCAGTCATTATGAACACAAGCATTCTAGCAAACTTGTTAGCGATCAAGTGAGCTAGGATTTTCACGACTTAGGATTATTTTTTTTTTGTAAGGGTAATGTGTTCCATGAATATATAGAATTCATTTTATGAAAAAACTAATTAAATTAAGGTGCTTTTTAAGGACATACTTAGGGCCTCCTCATGGCATAGTGAGGCTTGCCTTGTAATCAAGGGGTCCCAGGTTCAATACCTGGTGAAGGCACATTGGTTCGTGCTTATTTTTAAAAATTTAGGTCATTTATTTCACATACTTTGGTGATTTTTAGACCATAAAAATCCTAGACCTTGTGGTCAATCTGTGAGGGAAAGCAAAATTTCATGGATGCCTACAAAGGCCTACAATCATATGCCTATTGCAACATGCCCAAGCAAAGTCTTATGTCAGAACTACTTCAGCTATATCAAGAAAAAATACCAACTTTATTTCTTTTAATTCTAAAATCCCCTAGAAGATGGCATTTCTAGATATTCTTGCATTCTAGCTTCTTGAATCATGGTAGTTTAAATTGATTGAGTTGATGTTTTAAGTCCACTTTATGCACAGTAAGGCTAATCGGGACTGAACCTACAGTTTAAAGTGGGATCCGAACCACTATTGCCTCCACTGGGTATCAAACCTGGGACCCCTTGAATACAAGGCGACGACGCTACCACTGCACCATCGGGGAGGCCCATGATAGTTTCATGACCTTGATGATTGTCATAGATTTATGGAAACAAGAAGAAATTTGATACAGGAAAAATAAAAGCTCAGATGACAAGTTAACCAACTAGCAAGCATAAATCTCCAAGGATATCCACAATGTCAGACCAGATCCATGGATATTATGGATATAAATTGGACATCCATTTCTGGATATCCATTTGATATGCAATTCTATTAATCATAGGACCTCTTGATTGAGTGATTGATTGATTTGATGTTTAAAGTCCACTTTATGCACAGTAAGGATAATCGGGACTGGACCTACAGTTTTAAAGTGGGATCCGAACCACTTGTGCCTCCACTGGGTATCGAACCCGGGACCCCTTGATTACAAGGCGACGACGCGAACACTGCGCCATCAGGGAGGCCCTATAGGACCTCTTGATTCTGGATATGTACGGGATCTCTGCTTCTGGATATGCATTGCATCTTTGATACTGATACATGGAAAGTGGATGTGCAGTTTATAGTAGGGGCCACACTACTGAATTCTGGCACCATATCTATGCTTTGCACATTATTTTATAAATATTTATAAAATAAGGGCTGCAGTGGTCTAGTCAGTAGGGCATTTGACTGCCTCGTGGGTCCCCCAGGTTTGATTTCCTAGGGTGGGTGATCTAAGCTCAGAATTTTTTCTAGCTTTGTTCCCTGCATAGAGCGGCTCTTGGGCTCACCCAGCCTCAAATCAATGAGTACCTGGGAGGTAAAGTTGGCCAGAGTGTGGTGCTGTTCACATCACTTCCAAAATGGCTAAGATTGAGAATGTGTGGGGCCCTACCCCCCCCCCCCCCAAATCCCTTAAATGTAACTTCATGGCACGGTGTTATATGTTCAAGGAACATTACCTTATTTATAAATATACTACATCATTGACAATGTATGGGAATTAATTATGAAACAATATTTTAAATATTTGATCTCTATATTGTAATGTTTGCTTCAATTAATTATGGATTCTGTGGAGGACGAGCAAATTGCGAAAATATCTCCAACTGCTACAATGGATGTAAGTTGGTCTTTTTTTCTACAGAGCATGTGAAGTGAATTGTAACCATTTTTTTGTGCTGGGTGTTTCCTTTATGTTATGGTTTCTTATGCTTTAATCTCACGTAAATTGCACCATATTTATACTACTGCATGTGCTGTTCTATTTTTTCTTTTCGGAAAATGTTTCATTTTTATTTTGTAAAGGTGCATGATTTGCTTCCAGTGTTCATTTTTATGATGCAAGAGTGTAATTATGATGGATGAGTCAGTTCTAATTTTCTGTTACTGTAATGGCACACCTTTGTTATTTTTTACTCTTTTACTAGCAGAGAGAAAGGCACAATTTTAAACTCTATGGACCTTATTAGTGGTGAAGTCACAGCAGACGACTGATCATGATTTGAGTCCAAACAAAAGGGACACGTGCTTTTCCATCACACGAAGTAGCTTTAAGTATTGTGACCACAGTTAAGAAACGAAATAGTGATGTGTATTGTACATCCATGTAAAGATGAGATTTCGGAGAATTCGTCGATATATTACACGTACCTTACAGAGCACAAGGCAAAGAATAACTGGAGTAAGGAAATCATGTATTTTTACAGAAAATCCAGCCATTCCATTTTCGAACACAGACGAACCTCATCCGAGCCAGACCAAGTACACCTTCAGTGATGCTGGCGATAAGAATTCTGGGAGTTCTGCATGCTCACATGACTGCAGCACTGCCACCTATTGGCTACCATTTCAGATCAGAAGCTGGTAGGAGCATTTGCTTTACTCGATTTCCTAATTAATTTATTCTTTTCGTTCTCCTCTGTAAGGTATGTGCAATATATTGATGTATTCTCCAAAATCTTATCTTTAAATTGATGTGCAATATGCATCACAATTATGTTTCATAACTATTGTCAGAATTCTTAAAGCTACCCCTTCTGATGGAAAATTCGATGCTTTTGAATAGGCTAACATCAAGCGACCACTTCGTTTGCACTAAACTTTGAAGTATGATGTCACACTAATATCGTCCATTCCACAGTGATGGATTTAACACTCTCTGTAACCAACAAGTGTAATAATGATTAAATGCATTAATTACTTAAAAGCAGTTTGGTGTATTTAGAATGTTCTTCATTACTGATTCTATCATTACCGTTTAAAATAGATTGAACTTTTGTGTTGAAAAATTTTCAGTTCCTGATCTCTCTTTCCAGACGTGGAAGAACTGCTTTGACGAGCATTTTATTCCCCTTTGGTTTAAATATTCAGTTTTATGCATAACCAAAAAGCATGGGAAAAAGATGTGCATTTTAAGTTCAGGCTTTCATTCTTGCTTTTGTATTGCATGCATGCATTTCTGTAAGGACCTGCAATCTAATCGCTTGCTTTTATATTTTTCAGTTGCTGGACAAAAAGAAAAGCGACACAAGCTCGCAACAGCAGTCATATAACCAAAGTCACATGTCAGCAACTTTAACCTTCTCTTCACCGAAGACGACAAATTTCGGAGACAACAATTACCCTCCGACATGGTCGCATATGTACTATTTCTCCCCTGGAGGCAAAGGGAACGGTCCACCAACTTACCCTTGCTTCGGATCACCACTCTCTTACCAGTCATGGCAAAAAGGATTGTCTCCGTACCTTGCGAACACGTCCTCACCATCCGTACCGATGTCTCTCGGTAGCCATTACCCACTGACTCTAATTGAATGCCCAAATCTTCCTTTAGGAGAACAAGACACTATTCTCGTCGGCTTGCCAGGTTTAGATATAGAAGAAGGCCACGATGCGGAAAACGTTCTCACGCTCAACGGTCAGGTGATCCTGACGAGCGACGGACAAACTGGAGATGATGTCGGAATCGACTTAATAAATCTCCACTCAGCGGATGAATCCAGACAAAGTGAACAAGAAGAAAATATTCTGTTAGAAGAAAATCATGAGGATGATTCACAAGTTGATGTCGGTAGCATGCTGCAAGATACCTCAACAATTGCCACTACAACAATCATAAAAATCAGCTCTGAAGTCAATGAGGAGGAGGAGGAACTTTTAAGCTTGTGATCTCACATGTTTCAAGTTACTACGGCAACATAACTTAACCAAATTCAAGGCATGTGAACCTTGCATGTAAACTACTATGTGAATATTTTTGCTTCTTTTATGTATAAATATCTTTGTTACAAAGGGAAGGGATTGAATTATGTTGAATATGCTTCATTATGTTATATAATCTTTGTTATGAGCAAATTTCCTTGGTTGTGACTAGTATGGTATAATGCAAGAAATTAAAAAGATTACTAGGGTACTATCACGATTATACTGTAATGAATCGCAAAGCATTTAAAATTTTCTATGTGTCATTAAGAGTGCAAGTTGACATATAACGGAATGAGACACATATTTGTGTGAAAAACATTTACATTTTTACATTGAGATTTTGAAAAATATCATAGAGCTAGGTTTATTTGACTAACAAATGAATAATCCTTGCTAGTGTGAAATGTTGTCATTTTTGCATTTATTCATAATCTTATATCATAAAAGAATAAAGAAGAAATTAACCTGCATGCTACTCAAGCTTTGGGGAAATATCTAAGTATCATGTTGTTGCTTTTCAATAGCATAGGTGAGTTTGTGTAACTACGATCTGAATGGATATGAAAAGCACTTTTGAC
The DNA here is from genome assembly GCF_977018435.1 of Lepisma saccharinum. Lineage (NCBI taxonomy): Eukaryota > Metazoa > Arthropoda > Insecta > Zygentoma > Lepismatidae > Lepisma > Lepisma saccharinum. The sequence continues at coordinate 41,535,334 of NC_139246.1, forward strand.
AATGAAAATGTTGAAAAAATTGTTGTTTATTATTATCAGGTGTTATACATGAGTCGAAACATCCAGGTAAGTGCAATCGTGAAGTTTACGAGGATGTATTCTTGTAGCATGGATACGTGATGAGAATAAAACCTAATTCATAATGAATATATTGTATGATTCAGATAAAGAAATGCCAACTGTATATACAGAGTGTATCAAAAAGATTGTCAGAGTTTGGAAGTTGTTAATGGTTGCATACATGCAGTATAGAAGTACAAGAAAGTTAGATGATAATTTGTTTATTAAGAATTATAATGAATCCACTGAGACTATCAACACTATTTTTCTAGTGGGGGGGGGGACATAAGCCCCCTAGCACAAACACATAACTCAGTGGTGGCTCCTGATATAGTCAAACCAAGATATTTCTGCCACGATCAGTGCAGCAGAACGGGAGAACCAGTGTTGCTAATCTGCTCGATAGAAAAATCGCTACAGTGCACCGAGGCACAGCTGTTAGAGAACTCAGCTCTATCTAACGTTGAGTTTTAAACGCCATGCATTATAACCAGGGCTGGGATTAATATGTCCTAAGAAGTGGCTTTATATGTACATACATATGGACTAAAACCGCTAAATGTGGACTAATCCTTGCGTAAAATTACCCAAAATGATGCAAAGAAGACTTCTTCATAGTGATTTCAAATAAAATTAAACAATTTATTATTTTTCCATTGCATTAATGAACTTGGTGGCATTTTAACTGTTCACTCCCAATAAGCCCGTCCACACTGTTACTGGAACTGCAACATGTGATGCACGACTGACACTATCACTGGTTTGAGAACTAATATCACTGTTCTACACACGTTTTGTAACAGAAATGAGAGTACCCAGTCTTTACTAATATGAGGATGCTGAATACGGAAGTGTTTAAAGTGGAGGAAACAGAGTTATGCTTTCCCCAAGTTAAGAGAATTATCATAAAGCATCACCAGCAGTAAGTTAATTTGAATCTGTCTTTCACGGCTTCTCTCAACTATGTTTTCACGCTTTAATTTCAAAATTTGAATTGTATTAATTCTTCCCAAGTGGCCCCCCTGGCCTCCTTTTGCGGGCGCTCTTAATATATTTATTAAGTTATGCCCACATGCTATTTTCCTTTCTGTAACAGAAAAAACTGAAAATTTGTAGAACAGTGTAACTTGCAAACGTGTTAAACAGCAAAAATTGGACCACAAACACTCCTCCTTAAACAGTATTAATGCCTCTCTGTGATGGCCAACAGTCAGCTGCCTTTGTTGTACATTTACATACGATGCCGGCTTCTGCAACAAGAATAAGAAGTACTTGTACATATATTGCCACCAGACGATAAGCCAGCCGCATGGCTTTTTCTTTTGTTATGAACTTGTCAACCATCAAAACATGCCAATTTTAACACACACACAAAAAAAAAACAGCAAAAATAACAGCTTCCATGATACACTTCCTACAAGAACACTTGCCGGTGCCGGAGTCGAGGGTTGAATACTCATGCATCCACATAATTTATTTCTTTTGAGCAATTCTAAAGTGATGAAATATGAACAATAGTACTGGAGGCATTACGGAATTTAACGTTCACTAACCAAACACATGAACTTTCACTTACACGCAATACATGCACACAATGTCAAACCAGTCAAATACTTAAAATAAAAATATGGTGTTTACAATCCAACAAAACTCACCGTCATTTTGCCTTTCTCCTTCCGTAACAGAAATAGTGCTTCATATTTACATTTGGCAACACTAGTCACTAGCTAGCCAATGAACATGCACTGCATAAAAGAAGCAACCACTACGCCGTGCTATATTGCCACATTACCGTCCCTGCCGATCGGTGTGAACAGCGAGCTGGAGCACTATTCAATTGTTTTCAATGATCTTTGCGCGAGTGTGTCCAGGAATGGAATGACAATATGGCAACAATGGCGTAGGTTGGCAAGCAGGGTATAACACGTGATGCTAAGAAACGAAAATTGATATCTGCGCAACGGCAGAGATAGCTGCATCGGGCTCTAAAAAATAATTAGTGGTTCTGCAAACATGGGGAATGACAGATAATTCCCCCTATATTGTTTCTCCTAGTAGCTTTTATATTTTTAGCCTTAGGGATTTTATATACACGTACGTACGTGTGCGTGTGTGTATGCACATGCACACTCACACCCCCACACATGCTACAAAATAATTCTGTGTAATTTTCCCCATATAAATAATACAAGTAAGTATTCTGGCTATAAAGTTAAGATCAGATAGAAGTGAGGAGCCCCAGTGGTCTAGTTGGTATGGCATCTGACTGCCATGTGGGAGACCCGGGTTCAATTCCAAGTGTGGGGGATCTAATGTCGGAATCTTTCCAGTTTTGCCCCCACATAAACTGGTTCTGGGGCTCACCCAGCCTCAAATCACTGTGTACCTGGGGGCAAACCCTGGGGGGTAAAGGTGGTCAGACTATGGTGATGATCATATCACCTCCAAAAATGACCGAGATCGAGAATGTGTGGGGCCCTATCCCCACATCCCCTGAATGTGACTTCATGGCATGGTGCTATATGCACGTAAAACTTTACCTTTATAAGTGATGGATGAAACATAGCATCTGAATAAATTGAAAATTTCATGTAAATTTGCTTTATCTTTCGTAAAGAAACTCCAACCACAAATAAAGTGGGAACACGATCACACATTACTTACAATTCTGCTCATGCAGCACAAGCAAAAAATATACATTTACACAATATGCATTTTCATCAATACATTCACAGAAGTGGCAAGCAAAATTCTTCTCTGGGAGACAAAAAAAAAGTAAAGTGCTCCCCTGTGCATAGCACCATGCCATGAAGGCGTATAGGGGGTGTGGGGGTAACGCCCCACACTTTCTTGATCCGGTCGTGAGTGGGGGTGATGTGATCAGCATCACGCACCTGACCGCCTTTACCCCCCAGGGTTTCCCCCAGGTACCCATGTTATTCGACGCTGGGTGGGTGCCGGGGCTGCTTCCATCGTTAGAAAAGTTCCCGGATTTGAACTGGCCGGGGATCGAACCCGGGACCTTTAGCATGGTAGTCAGATGTGTTACCGACTGAGCCACCACGGCCAAAACAGACCCTTTTATTGCCCTAATAGCAGCTTCTGATTTTCTGTGCTTTTCTTTATTGTTTTTTGTGAATTTCTCTGAATGAAGCTGGTACAAGCAGGCGGATGATAATGCGACATCTTTCTTAATCAGCAATGTCAATGGAAAATGTTACTCTAACCTGCAGATCTAATGGAACTTTATGGATCAGGTGAAAAGCATAAATCGCAGAATAAAATTGCAGATGAAGGTTCAATCGACACTGAGAAGGGGGCTTAGTGGCCTGATTCATGCTAGGACATCTACCCTGCTGACAATTTTTTCTTCTGTTTTCAGTAGATCTATAGGTGCTTTGAAAGATCTACTGGGTTCAGATTTTCTAACAGATATAAATAAAAATTGTTAACAAGGAAAAATGAAATGTAATATTTACAGCCACCATCTTAAGCTAAATACGTTCCATACATATTAAATATAATACTGAAGAAAACATTTTTACTTGTAGTTTCTCTACTGTACTGTTTCAGTAGATCAATAGGTGTTTTGAAACATCTACTGTGTTTAGATTTTCAAGTAGCTATAAAAACAAATTGTAAATTAGGAGGAATGAAAAGTTATATTTACAGCAAACATGCTGAGTTAGGTAACAGGCAGAAAACACTAAAGAATGTGTTAACTTCAGCACAAAGGATTTTCCAGTTATTGCAGAGGTAACGTGGGGTGAGACAGAGAAAAGTAGGTGGAGCTTAGGTGGACAGCATGCAAGTTGGGGAGACGAGAGTTGGTTTTGGGGTGGCGACAGTGGGTTTGGTTTTGAAAGACAGTCGATCTTTATTATGAAAGGTGAACATCGGTTTTAAAGTTTGTTCGCAGTGAGTGTGTGTGTGTGTGTGTGTGAGTTAACTTTGAAACTCTTATTGATCATCTCTTCAAGAACGAGACAGGTAATATGCTTTTCTCTTAAGCCAACATTGCCAATGCAGATTTTAGGTCATTATAACCTGAAAATATGTGAGTTGCCATTCATTTAAAAGGTTGTGTAGATTAAGTTTATTTAGGTACCTCTGCTAAATGAAGGATGCAGCTAAGTGAGTGCTTATGAGCTACTGCTTCCCCCCAATGGTAAGATCCCAGAACCTGTAAGGTCCTTTAGAAACTGTAGAGGTTCTTTACGACAGTAAAGTTCTTTACGTGGTGGAGTACGTTTTGGGCTTCTTATCAATTTTTTCGGAAATGCAATGAGACAAGATTGGTCTTGTACGCACACGATGATACAAGATCTCATTTATTTCATCTCGAAATGAATGAACATTGCGAAGTTTGGCATATTTCTTAAATATCTGTACGCAATGTCATGACAATTAGTGTAAATTTTCCCCCACAATCTGGCTTTTCTTTTGACAAACGGGAATGATGAAAATGTGTGAAAATAGAAATAAATAATAGCAGCAACCCCTTTAACATCAGGAACTTTATTATTTATTCAAAATTTCACTAATTAGTGTTTTGTGCACTATCAACGATAAGTAATGTTATTACAAATTGCATACATTGGTACCCTCTAAATTCACATTGGTGACGCGACATTTTATTTCATCATTAGCAGCGAAGAAGGGATTGTTAATCATGTGAGATGTTCAGTTTAGATGTCAGTGACTAATTAAATGCAACATTGGATAGATTGGTAGAATTGGCAGAGAATACAGTTTCGAGGATACTAATCCACCTGCGTCCTCCACCCCAATACAGCGTAGCCCTGTAGTCACCTGTAGCCAAGCTAAGCTTTTACCTGTTAGTACCTTAGTTCAAGCCCCGCCCAGAAAAATGATATACACAGGTTTTGTTAAGCAGTTTCTGTTGGAAGGAATACGATTCTTCTGTCTGTTTTCAGGATAGACATAATTTAAACAACCAGTGACTGTGCACAAAGGAGATGTATGCGCAGCAAATGTAGTGGGTTGTACGATAACAGTTTCCACCTTCCCGAATGCTGACTTAATTTATATAAATGGCAGAATTTGTGGTACACAGCGGAGATTTCTCCTTGACAGTAGTAGTCAAATAAGTGTAATTGGAGATATAGGAGTTCCTGCACATGCACCAAGATTTAAAATTAATACAGTTGTTCAGGGAGTCACAAATGGGCAACTGAAAATAAATGAAATTGTAATTTTGACCTTTTCTCTCAACGGACATTCCTTTAGACATCCATTTAGATTTGTTCCAAATTTTTCAAATGGCATTATTTTGGGGAATGATTTTTTTAAACCACAAGACAAATCTTGATTTTGAATCAAATAAATTTGTTTTAACATGTTTTGGCATGGCCCCCAGAAACAGAATATATCAGGAAAATGGTAAACCTTTTGCTGTTTCCGTGAGACACCTTTTAGAACCAGAATTTATAGCACCTAAGCAGATTACAGTAAAACCTAGATCTCATTTATGTATTCCAGTGAAACTAGTTAATACTGAAAATAAGGCCATGAATCTTTTTGGAACCGGAGCTACAGTTTCAAAATAAAAGTGGTTTATTAGTCCCTCGGGCTATTCTCAATTCAGATTCCCACCTGATTTGGATAACCAATCCACTTATGCATAAGATTGTCATTAAAAAAGGGACGAGACTGGGAAAAGCCAAATTTTGGCATCCCCTTTGCATGAGTCAAAGCTCTAGCAAGGGCACAAGTGAAAGTACTCAAAATGCACAGGTTAATATAGCAGAAGAAACAAAACAGCCCATTGGCATGCAGCCCGACGTCACTACTCTTGACATATATCCTGAATTGCAACCTGAGAAGGAACAATTGTTACAGTTATTGCACAAATATAGACACGTTTTTTCTTGGTCAGAGAATGATATGGGGAGAGCGACAAATTACGTACACAAAATTAGGCTTAAGGATTATTCAGATTTTCATTTACCACCTTATCAGGTACCGATTCATCTCCGAGAGGAGCTTCATAATCAGGGTGACACTTCGTTAAAGCAAGGCGTAATCCGTCCGAGTACCTCACCCTTTAATTCACATGTATTTTTAGTTTGCAAACAGAATGGTAATTATAGATTAGTACAGGTCATGAGATTTTTAAATGCACGTACTGTATTCGATGCACTTTCCTTAAATAATCTCCAGGAAACACTCCACAATATGGGAGGAAAGCGGTACTATAGTTCTTGAAATTTGAAAAACGGATTTTCGCAAATACAGCTATCGGAACAGTCAAAACACTACACAACTTTTAAAATTCCGGGTAAAGGTCATTTTGAAATGCAGTATGCTGTACAGGGACATGTCACAAGTCCAGCTGCCATGACTCAATGTATTTTTCATCGTATATGGATGACCTCTTTTGCTACTCAGATAAATTCTCTCTGATATGTTAACTACCCTCGAACAGCTATTTCAGTGCCTCATTGCTGCAGGATTATGCCTCCTAAAATGTCATTTTGGCTATTTCCAAATAGTTGCCCTTGGGCACAGGGTAGGGAAGTTCGGATTTTGTATTTCTGATAAAATCATAAATTCAATCAACACCTTTAAAGTTCCAACAACTACAAAGCAGGTTCAGAGTTTCTTAGTACTTTGTTCTTAAGTTCGAAAATACATAAAATCATTTTCAGAGTTGGCTGAACCACTACAGAGATTGATTGGTAAAAACAAGAAATTTGCGTGGACCGATGACCAACAAATGGCTTTTGATAAGTTACAACAAGCATTAATTGCAGCCACAGTTCTGTTACCATTCCATCCGGACAAAGAAACGCATCTGTATACCGATGCGAGTACAAAAGCGGTTTCTGAAATATTAATGCAGCCTAATGCCCAGAATGAATTCCAACTAGCCGAACGTTAAAATAACATGAAAAGAAGTTAGGGATTATCGAATTGGAGCTTACAGCGATCTTATATGATTTCAAGAGCTTTAGGCTCTACATGTTCGGCAGGTAGTTCGATCTTTTCACTGATAATCGAGCTATTACTTCCATTCACACATCACACCATTTTTTTTGCAAAATTGCTTCGCTGGAGTTCCATCCTGGAGTAATACAACTATACTGTATCACACTGTAGATGTAATCAGAATATAGCAGATCCGTTGTCAAGAGAGACTGGAAATTTGCCAGAAGATGACGAGCCAGAGTTACCAGAACCACACATTTTATTGTTGCAGGACCACACTGTGGACATAGCCTCACACCAGCATGCAGATTCATTTTTTTGATATTATTAAATTTTTGGAAAGCCCAGATGACGAAAATGTGGACATTTCACCCGCCCTTCAAAGGCAAGCATGCTATTATACGATGGAAAATGGTTTGTTAGATAGGCAACATAAAATGGAAATTGGATCAAAGAAACTTCTATGTATTCCCAAATCTTTGCAAAAAACGGTTGTTGAACCTATTCATTGTTTACCTGTAGGTGGCCCTCATTTCGGCTTTACTAAGACGTATCATGATGCTCTTTCTAGAATTTATTTCCCTTTCATGAAGAATCACATACAAAAAATGGTTAGAGAATGTATTGTATGTCAACAGCATAAAAAAAACCATGGGTCTCCCATATGGTGAGCTTTAAACCTTCCCACCACAAAAGCCTTTACAGAGAATTGCAATAAATTTTAGTTGTCCATATCCCGCTAGTGGCATTTTGCGCCACACATATATTTTAGCGTGCACGGATTTTACAACCCGTTTTCTCATTGGTAACGCAGTGTCTGATGTTTCAGCTGTTTGGATGTTCGATAGAGATAACTTCTGACCGAGGAAGCAGTTTCACATCTAAGTTATTCCAGGAATTAAATTCTAGAATGGGCATACAGCTCAAATTTGTGCCCACTCTCAATCGTAACAGAATTGGGTTGACAAAATGTATCCATGGGATAATACAACAGATACTTAAGAGGTTCGTATCTAGCTCGCACAGCAACTGGTCAGAATATCTACAACCGGCGAGTACAAGTAACACTGAATAGAATATTTCACTTCTAGTTCTTCTACTGAACATGTCAAGTAAATACGAGTAGGTGGTTCGATTCCCGGTAGAGGCACATAGTGGTTCGGCTCCCACTTTAAACTGTAGGTCCAGTCCCGATTAGCCTTACTGTGCATAAAGTGGACTTAAAACACCAACTCAATCCAATCCAATATACAGTGGTTTACTGAAGGTTTCATTGGTTGATTGATTTGGTGTTTTAAGTCCACTTTATGCACAGTAAGGCTAATCAGGACTGGACCTACAGTTTAAAGTGGGAGCCGAACCACTATGTGCCTACACCCAGTATTGAACCTGGGACCCTTTGATGACAAGGCAACAATGCTACCACTATGCCATTGGGGAGGCCCAATCTACTGAAGGTGTTCAATAATAAACTATTTAGTTTCAGTAGATTTCTGAGACACACAGTAGAGTACGATTGATAACAGTAGATTGTATCTACTGTAAACAGTATAAATTACCAGCAGGGTACTGTCAGAAAAAATTATAGATTCTCGAGTTTAGACTGCAATTAAAATGCAACCAGTAGACCTACATAAAAATGAGTTACATCAACATTAAGCTTATTCAATTCTGTGTTAATCTACGCTAACCATTTTTATAAATAATTTTAGTACAGTGCTGGCAGAAAAGTTTTAAACACAATTCTTACTTTCAGATTTTTAAAATTTGTCAAAAAAACAAAAACGTTCTTATCAATTTTGCAAAAAATTTTGTTAGTATTGGGTAGCCCTACAAATACAATATTGGTCTTGTTTTGAAGCTCCTTGCATCTGTTTTTAAAATCCATTACCATATTCACATTGCGAAACCGATTTTATACACATTTTTATTCAACGGAGTGAAGATGTACATGAAACGTCAACACGGTACACACTGACTCAGTGACACCCCACAGTTTCTACAGTTCAACGGACATTGCTGTGTGCAGAATTGAATGAGGTACATTTTGATGTAACTCGTTTTGTGTGGGCCTATTGGTTAATTTTTAATTGGAGTCCAAACTCTAGTATCTATAATTTTTAATCCGACAGTAATACTCATCTTGAAACTTCTGTTGATACATACATTTATCTTAATCTGTGGAATGCAAAGTTGGTAAAATTTCTTATAAAATATAAACTTTGGCAGTTCAGCAGCTCTGTAGTCATTATAGAGCCACTCGATCATACTGATGAAAGCTGATACTGTAAAGTAGCACTCAGCCCACAGATGAACAAAGGACAACACAACATGCAACCCCAGAAGGTATTATACTAGCTGTGGGTCCAGGCACAGGAGCCTCAAGATGCAGTTTCCAGCTGTAGTACGTGAATAAAGTGACTTCTGGGTATCTTTGAATTGGATTGATTTGGTGTTTTAAGTCCACTTTATGCACAGTAAGGGTAATTGGGACTGGACCTACAGTTTAAAGTGGGATCCGAACCACTGTGTGCCTCCACCGGGTATCAAACCCAGGACCCCTTGATTACAAGGCAACGATGCTACCACTGCACCATCGGAGAGGCCTGGGAACCTTTGAAGATTATCCCCTTGCACCCTCAGATAAAAATGAGAAACTAAACAAAACAAGAATCAAATTGCTAATACTGAAGGAGCAGATGAGGATGATACGTAGGGTGAGATGAAGATGAGGATGAATGCCATTCATGCTACTATGCCTCTTAGCATGGCAAGGTGAACCTACATTGAGAGAAGGGGGTGCAGATATATGTAACAATATGAGTTTATAAAACATACCCCACAAAAAAGTAAAAAAAGTAGTGCTCCGTACCATGCCATGAAGGCATATAGGGGGTGGGGAGTTGGGGCTTCACACTTTCTTGATCATGGTCAAAGTTGGGTGTAATGTGATCAGCCCCCACACCCCTGGCTGCCTTTAGCCCCCAGTTTCCTACAGGTACTCACTTTATACAATGCTGGGTGGGCGGTGCAGCTGCTTAAACAGGTGGAAAAAATCAAAGTTCTTCCCCACCGGGGATCGAACTTGGGTATCTCGCATGGTAGTCGGACACACAACAACTGAGCTACCGCAACATACCCCATAAGCAGGCCAAAATTTAAATCTAGGCCTAGTAGCCTTGGATCTACAGCCATATGAATTAGGGGCACCAAAATTGCCAAATCCCAATCTGATCGAGATACAACTCAGTGGAAGCCATAAAAAGAAAAAAAAATAGAACTTGAAAAATAAAAAATCCTTTTCTCAAATATAGCCTGCTTCGCTATCTGAAATATGTAATTTTATATATTGGATATCGACATATTAAATATAATAATTATATAATAATAACGATATACATAATAATTATATATATCGGATATCGACATATTAAATATCGAAATATCGCACAGCCCTACATCCCAGACCACCCCAAAGCAAAAAGCTTAATTCGCACACTTCCTGGGGGTAACTCTGGAGGGTAAAAGCAGCCAAAGTATGGTGCTGATCACATCACCTTCAAAAAATGGTCAACATCCTGAATGTGTGTGGGCCTACTTCCACATCTTTCTACGTGCCTTTGTGGCATGGCGCAACAAACCCAGGAAACTTTACCTTTAACCTTTGAGGTAAAATTGCAATAGTACTTTATATACTTCATGTACAGGGTGGTCACAAAGTGGGTGTAAACCCCTCCCCCTTTGTTTTGGATACTACAGTGGTTGTTGTTGTTGTTATAGCGATGTGATCACGTACCTGAAAGTTCAATTGTTCAGGACATTGGTATGGAGACCATCAAGATCGTAGCACAGCTGAATTCTGCTGTCATGTAATGCCAGATGTTTTCCAGAGATATTCCGGTGTCACGTCCTATCAGCATCAGAGAGTGACAAGGGCGGTACAGCTTGCACTTTAAATCAAGTTTCATGTGTTTCATCATGGTCGAACGACTGCAAATCAACAATTAAACATACTTTCCGACGAAAACCCAGGGGCACGCCCACTTTGTGGTCACCCTGTATAAGTTCATATTATGATTCAACGTAAAAATGTGTTATGTAATATTGAACAAATGCATGACATTAAACATTGCATGTTATCTGAAGCTAACATAGACTCAAGATGACAGGCTCATATGTGTCTTCAGTGTAAACATCATTGAGCAATCTTGATATTTTCATACAATATGAAAGACTTGTGATGTCTGCAATTTTACCCTGCGATTGGAATTTTCTATTTCTGCTACAGCTTGTCAGATATTCTTAAGAATCATTGTTGAAAATGTGATGCTGAATGTAACTGCAGTACTTTTTGTCAGTGTACTAAAATACATGCTTGAGTTGCGAGTTATGATTTACAAATATATTTTGCATCATAGGTGAAGGAACTATAGGTTCCGAGAATACAAGTTTGTTTTAAGTCCAGTTTAGGCTAATATAGGCTAATCGGGACTGGGCCTACAGTTTAAAGTGAGATCTGAACTACTGTGCAATGTGGATCCCTCAGGGATCAAACCCGGGACCTTTTCATTACAAGGGAACAGCAAGCAGATACGAAACATGAAGCATCTCTTGGAAAATAACATTGGGGGAAAAGTTGGGAACATCCACCTGAACTACACTGATGAAAGACAGTTAAGTAATTTAAATATATTTGTCAGTAAGATAATAACTGGATAATTATACAAAAGATTCTCATATTTAAGAAAATAGTTCCACTGATACGGGTTCCATTCCGACATAACTTTATACTTGCAACAAAACAGTTATTTAATTTGTAATACATAGACAAAATAATACATACATTAATAGGTATGGACTTGATCGGTTGTGCGGAAGGAGAAATGAAGCTCAAGAGCAAGTCGAGGGAGATTGGAACAAGGTGCAGAGTGTGTGGAATCAGTGATACCAGTGTTTCACACCCTACTATTTTAACCCTGCATTTATGGTGATTCATTGTTAATCGTGCTATACAGTGGCGAGAATGGCTGAATGCAGTTTTGCCAGAGTGTTATTTTTGGCATCATCCAAAGGAAATAGCGCTTCAAAGTCAAGCAAGTTGTCTTAAATAGATATTCCTCCTTACAGCAACAAGATGAAAATAAAACAGGGCGTGAGATGACGAAAATAACGCCGGTACTGACAGGTGTCAGCGAACATTCCATTTATGCAATGAAGAATGTTGCATTTATTTCTTATTGTTTTTTAATGTGTAATATGAAAACACCACCATGCAAGAAGAGGCCCTTGCCGTTCAAGAATGGTGGTGTTTAATGATTTCTCTTCATGACTGTTTCGGAAAAAAAGTGCACGAGGTTTATCATCACCTCAATGAACTTTCAACTGTCACAGCTAACTGAGAGTGTTGTCAATGTGTGCACGAACTGTGTCTCGGGTGTTGAATGATTTGGGGTTCGAGTTTAGGAGGAGGAAACAATTGTTTGTTGTTTGGCGACACAAGAATCTCCGCGGGATTAAAAGATATTGCCCTGAGAAGAAAAATGTTTATTATTTGGACAAAACGTGAGTCAATGTGGGGCATGCATTGAATAAAGCGTGGGAAGATAGCACCATGCAAAACCACAGCCAGGATTTCATTAAAGGGTTGAGTACTGGGTTGAAGCAACCAACGGGAAGGGGGGAGGATTATTTTTCGCACACTGGCAGCAATGAAGGCTTGTTGAAGATGCATGTTTACTGTTACATGCAAAGAAAGGGAAGGGTGAAAGAAAGAATTAGAGAGACCAAGATTTGAATCCTGGTTTAGTGAAGGGACTCATAAATTGAAACCAAACAGAGTAATAGGAGCAGACAATACACTACATTTTATATATCACCAATACGAAATGAATGCTTTTTTTTGGTGGTATAAACTTGAAGTGTGTGTCTGATGCATTGTGAACAAAGCAACCAAGTTTTCCATAAATTTATTTATTTCTAAACCAAAAACAATAACTCACCGTCACCATAAAATTCAAGAGGGGCCTGTCGTTTACTTTTACATTTTTTTCTTTTTTTTTTTTTGCATGCTTGACACATTTATTTATTTATTTATTTATTTAATTGAAACACAACAGGCGCATGCCCAATTACAGTGTTCAATATGGGATGACACCATTACATAAACAAGAACATAACTAAGAAAATTAACAAGAAATATGAATGACGCAATATACATTTTACGTTTAAAAACAATTGTGAGAAGAAATTAATTATTAGATTATAGAAGCAAAGGGAACACAGAGACAATACAATAATAAATGAAGCTAAACTGTTGGATATAACCTTACAAGCTGAATGAAAACCAAAATTCAATGAACAAAACAAAACAAAACATACAGAAATTCAGCGATTAGATCTTATGTTACAATTACATTTAAATAGGTCTACGCTTGGATTATTCTTAGAAACTGAATTAAATAACTTGCACATTCTCCTCATGGGTTCAGCTTCGGTCATTTTGGTTCTTCCAAGGGGGATTTGAAAGAGATCAGTTCTGGGCCTTAACATACAGTTTGACACATAAAAATTTAAATTCGACAACAGATTAAAAGAATCTATTTTACCATTGATAAGCTTGGAGAGAAAAGTTATTTGACTTGTTTGCCTCCTTTCGTCGAGTGACGGAATATTAAAGATTTCGCGTAATATGTTGCTAGGAGTGAGTTTTGGATATGTACCATCAAGTTTAAATAGTAGATATCTGAGAAATTTATTTTGAAGCTTTTCTAATTTTTCGATATCTTTCTTGAATTGCAAGTTCCAAACAAGAGAAGCATATTCGAGTTTAGATCTGACGAGCGTATAATATAGCAAGAGAAACGTTTCCTTTTTTCTAAATTGATGACCCATTCTCATTATGAATCCCAAATTTCTGTGAGCTTCGCTTAAAATGCGGGAAATATGTGATTGGAATGTTAACTTTTGGTCAAAAGTGACCCCTAGGTCGGTAACTATATTCTCACTTTGTACTAACACATTAGAAATAGTGTATGAATGTTGAATAGGGTGTCTGTTGTGGGTGAATGATACAAGTTTACATTTCTTTAGGTTTAGGCTGACTTTATTAATTTCACACCACTGAAGCAAGTTATTCAGCTCTTCATGTAATATTGTACAGTCATCAGCGTTTTCGATATTTTTGTATATTTTAACATCATCAGCAAAGATTAATGTCTCACATTTTGTGAGTAGTTCTGGCAAATCGTTTATAAAAATTAAATATAGCAAGGGACCAAGGTTCGACCCCTGTGGAACTCCCGAACTGGCCACGAATTCGGTTGATCTGCAGCCTTGATACACGACATATTGTCGGCGGTTCTGCAGATAGGAAGAAAGAAGGGTAATAAGTGGAGGAGAAAGGCTATTGTTGGCAAATTTCTGTATTAATATATCGTGGTGAACTGTATCAAATGCCTTTGAAAAGTCTGTATATAAAACGTCAACTTGCCCTTTATTAGCTATACTGGGTGCAATGTAGCTTGTCAGTTCGACAAGATTGGTTACGGTTGAGCGTTTTTGGACAAATCCGTGCTGTTTGGGGGAAAGAATGGGTTTAATATGAAAATATATATGTTTGTATATTATCTGCTCGAAGAGTTTTGCTGGTACTGACAATTTTGCAATAGGCCTGTAGTTACATATGTCAGCCTTATCAGTGGCTTTGGGAATCGGACAGATTTCTGTTGTTTTCCATATTGCTGGAAATCTCGAAGTTCTGACAGCCAAGTTGAAAAGGGTGTGAAGAGGGTACTTAAGAATTTCCGAACATCCTTTAATTACATAAGGGGGGATTGAATCAGGGCCGGTGGATTTTTTAGGTTTCAGTTTTTTAATGGCTTCCTCAATTTCATTTAGTGATATTTCAGAGATATTTAAGATACTAGGAAGTGAGTTCATGTTTACATTAGGATGCGGATCTTTGTAGATAGATGGTTCTTTGGAATATACGGATTCAAAATACTTTGCAAAGAGATCTTGGATACTTTCATTATCGTCAATGGTTTTATCATTATACTTAGTTGGCTGCACGGGTGGATTTTTTCTTTGATTTTTAATGAAGGACCAAAACTGGTTAGTATCGTGAGCAAGATTGATTTCTGAAGTTTCAATATAGTTTTGGTAAGCTTTACTGATCTCCCATTTTAATTTCGTTCTTAAAGTTTTATACTTAATTTCGTGATGTGTTACATTTCCCATTCTTTGTTTCCATTTTTTGTGGTGACGTGATTTTGCTTTCAGATTTTTAATAATTTCCCGCGTGAACCAACATGGGTAAGATTTTTTTACAGAGGAGCGAGAGCGTGGAACACATTCATTAAAAATGCTTTCGATTATTTCATAAAATTTATCAACGGCAATATCTACGTCTTCGCATTCTTTTATTTGGTCCCAGTCAGCTAATTCGAGTTTCCGATACAAATTAATGAAATCTGCTTTCTTGAAATTATATCGTTGGATGTTTGGATTTAAAGCTCTTTGTTTAGGCATGGTTTGTGTTAAAGTTATTCCTAGAGCCGGATGGTGTTTATCTTCGCTTACCAGAGGCTCTTGGCGAAATATTTTAGTATTTTCAATATTTGTTAAGACTAGGTCGAGAGTTCTACTATTGGCGTTCTGGATGGAATTTTTGCTTTTGAGGTCGTTGAAATCGAGGAAATATTTCAGTTCCCGACATTGTGCGCCTAACGTGAGCAACTCAGTGTTAGAATTTTTAATTTCAGGGATGTTTAAATCACCTGCAATGACCAACGGGCTCCCCAGAGGATAATGTGCAGTTATATGACTAAAGAAGTTCTCGTATACGTCCACGGGAGATGCAGATTGAATATACACTACACACATGTAACAATCGCGACCAGATTCTGTTTTAAACTTTGTAATTAAACTGCCAATGCTTTGTTCGTGTAAAAGAGCATCGACCATTACAGGATTAAATTTTCTCTTTATGGCGATGAGGACACCGCCACCTAGTGTTTTGCCAGTTTCTAACGTGTTGCGATCTGACCTGAACACGCTATATCTATCGTCGAGTAGTTCGGAATCTGAAACTGAAGAATTTAGCCACGTTTCCGTGCACAAGACCACGTCGTAATTGTTACTCAATACACTTAAAAAGAACTGTTTGGTTTTTGATCGAACTCCTCTCAGATTCTGATAAATTATGTTCATGCTAATTATGTTTTTTTCATTGTCGCACAGAGTTTTGGAAGGGTCAGTTCTAGCAAGATTGATTGACGTCTCCACAAAAGCAGGGACACGAACAGGTGAAATAAACTTCTTACCTGACAAGTTGCGCTGGGCGTGGCTACCTTGACATCCTCAAAGAGCTCGGAGACCGCTACCTCTTGCCCACTTGTTCCCCTTCCATCCTGCATTCCTAGATTTCCTGGACGAACGAGGGGTGAGGGTTCTTGACCTCCGCTTTCACTTTGCTCCAGGCGGGGACCAACACTTTGGGCATCAGAAGGGTTGCCAGGATCAGCTTGCAGATCGCGCAGGGAATATCTTATGTTGTCGACCACAAGATGGCGATAACTAATGTACGCACGGTGACCAGCGTTCCGGGCTCGGTGCATATGCTCGAGTAATCCTTGGCGTTCTTTGCGAGTGGAATAACAGTAGTCTTGGTCCAGAAATATCTTCGTTCCTTTCAGTTTGTTGCGGCATCCAATAACTTTTTCTTTTTCCTTGTATCGCAAAAAGCGACAGACGATGGGACGAGGACCTCGGTTACTGTTTGTGTTGATCCGATGCGCTCTCTGGATGGAATCCTCTTGCAGATCGATGTTTAATTTGTCCTTAATTATCGTTCGCACTTTCGTCTCCGTCTGGCTCCAGTCTTCTCCCGAGTCCCCTTCTTCAACACCGTATAACACCAAGTTATCGCGTCGGCTTCTGTCTTCTTGGTCGTCCAGTCTTTGTTTCAGCCAGTTATTTTGTTGAGACAGTTCCTCCACACGTTTCGTAAGGGAGCCAACATCTCTCTGCAGAACGTCCACTCTAGTGACGAGGGTTTTGAGTGAGGTGCCGAATTGCCGAACTTCGGAAACTAAGGAGTCGTTCGAAGCCTTGAGTTCTTGCAGCATTGCTTTGATCTATCCCATTTCATCACTGGGCCCAGGATTTTGTTCCACACCACCTATCACTAGTAGCACTAAAATCACTAAACCATATGCACAATAACATTGCTTCGATTCAGAGCTACATTCCAAAGTCCTTTAAAAATTGTATGGTTCAGAAGACAAAAAGAAGCAAAATACATTTCAGTTGACATGCATGTACGTACGAGTTTTGATGGGTTGTGCGATTGGCAATACTGTGGCTTTTCTCCTTGTGTGCAATATGAACAGCTCGGTGGTTGAGACAAGACTGGCACGGAAGATTCTGAGCACCATTCTCACACAGATTAATACATAAAACTTGATGTGAACTTAACCTGTCGCGGGGCTTAAAAAGTTATGTGAAAATTGCTAATTAACCTGAATGCAAATCTGGGCCATTAGCATTCCATGCTGATGCTCTATCACTGAGCCACCAATCCAAGGTCCAATCCACAATTTCCACAACTTAGATACCTATTAAGGTTTTGGTGTAAATATAGTAGAAACCCAATTTATATTACCAGATTTTACATTTTCCCACACTTTACCAGTGGGATATTCCCCCATGTTGTCTGGTTTACTGCCAGTAAACCAATATTTTTCTTATAATAGAAATTGCAGCAAAATTTGAAGTGGCGGACTTCTGTTCCTGTTTTACTTGCATGCCTGCCTGCATTGGTGCTTTTTTTCTATTATATCTAATTAATACATAATAAATATTATTAACCCATGTCGCAACAGGCCATGAGGGCCAGTGCTTCCCTACCGACTGATGGCCTCACTCATACCAGAGGTGGGAGATCATCCAGAAAGGTACAGGGTGATATGTGATCAGCACGACAAACTTCCAGTCATTGTAGCTTTTCTATGACCAGGTTATGCTACTCATTCGAAGCTCCCCAATTTCCTCACAATGGTGGGTGGCGACCGGTCCCATACACTGGATGAAATCTCAGGAGAAAACTTCTTACCCTTCTTCCAGGAGAACCTGCAAGCATCCAGTAGTCGGAGACCAAGGCATGACTCCATAGACCGTATTGCCACAGTGCGGGACATATAATAAGAATTGTTATGTAAACCAGGTAAAATTTTCAGTGTGTGCCACTGCACTTTACCTTCTTGGTCCCAATAAGATAATGTGTTAAAAAAAAATCCTGGATTTTCCCACAGTTTACGTTTTTTTAGTTTCAACCCTCTACAAAACATGGTTCCACTATTATGTTACTCAAATAAAATATACTATGCATCATTACTCAAGAATCTGTATGGAATTTTCCAAATATTATTTACAAATTTTCAAAATGAATTTAAACACTTTCATGTGTAAGGTAAACTGTTTAATGAATATATAGCGAAGTTTTGTATTATATGGATATTTTATGAATTACACAGTATACAATTAACACAAGCAAAAAAATAGTAGGAATTACAAAAATAAGCTCTACAAAAGAAGTCAACATTGGCACTTTTTCTTTCACCATAATTAATGCTATGCAATAATTTTATTTTACAAACACAATTGTTTTCTTTCATATTCTGTATCTCCAATAGCTCCATATGTTAATTTCTGAATAGCATTGGCAATAATTCCAGTGATTGTCCATGATTTTTCTAGTAATAAATATACATCTTATGTACACATATAACATACGATATAAATTTAATCACAATTCATAAAAATTACATGAAATGAGATCAGTAAGGTACCACGCATACCTATTACACTGCTTGCATTGGCTTTATAGAATCATATTTAACATATTTCACATTGACACTCTTTGGCATAATATATATAATGTGAAATCAATGTAGGATCCATTCTATATACTTCTCTCATTCCATTTGAAAATAAATGCTCAGATAGGTTATAAGAACGATTCTAGCATTTCATAGAGAGAGTATATTATTTGGAACATTTTAAGGTATGTGACATCATGCATAATCAATAAACTGTCAAGATACAGGGTGCGACAACTGAACCTGATAAAAAAAACTCTTTCGTGCAACGAAGTCAATTTAATACATGTTGTACTACATCTCCAAAGATTTTAGGAAAATAGCATGAGGTGGCAGTTTCACGCAGTTTCTTGACAAGGATAGTTCATTTTTTAAATGACTCCTCAAAACAGAGACTGGAACTCGTTAGATGTTCTCAGGAGTGTGGACCTTCTCACGACCTTACGATGTTCAAAAGGTGTTCCTTTTATTGTTGATGCAGTCTCCTTGAAGTTTCTTTCCCACAGTAAAATGGTGTTCCAACTGGGAACATGCAGATTACGGTGAATGTTAAAGTGCCGGCAGAAGGCATGCTGCGTTGCCACCACACATTCATTAAGATAAAAGCTCAACCACAAAAGCACAGTATTGTGCCGACCACTGCTCCATGCTGACTGACATGCTTTGAGATAAAGAAAAGCTGAATGTTGTTACTTCACGCAACTTCTGTTCAGTAATGATTTAAAAACCGTCAGATTCAGTTGCCACGCTTCACAGGTGTGCTATTCAACAAATAAACTGTTCCTGTCAAGAAACTGCAACTCATGTTATTTTCCTAAAATGCTTTGAGATGTAGTACAACATGTATTATTAAACTGACTTTGTTGCATGAAAGAGCTTTGTTTTTATTTGTAATAAAAAACTGCCAGGTTCAGTTGCTGCACACTGTATTTCGGAATTGAAAATCTGTATAGTTTAGGAGAATGTGCGAGAAGCATAATTTACTTTTGGCACAATATATGCACTTCCTTTGTAGAAAGAAGAATAGCAGAGATACATCTTCCTTTATGAAGTAGTCTGCATTGTGATTTATTTATTGCAATATCGAAACTTTATGAAGAAAATGAGAGGCCATTATAAATCAGATCCAGACTAAAAGTTGTCAGTTTAGTGAATCTTGCCTGCTTTATTCAAGCTTAGATCCCTATGAAAAACATTTGTGTCACAGAGCATCAACATGTTAAATAAACTAACAAAATATAATATATTCTGAAAACAACAAAATAAAGATGGAAAGCTTAGTAATAACAATACCTCTAACTCAATACTCTGCTTGCAATATACAGGCAGGGACACTTTGATCACAGAAATAATGCATTCTCCATTAATTATATTGAGAGGATGGCTTCCGGCAATTCAAAATGTCATTACAACTTTTCCAACCTTTACTTCTGAGAGATTTTTTGCAGCTTCTACAACTCCATCAAAAGAAACTGTGTGGTGTATGTTTGGCCTAGAAAGGGTGTAAAAAATGCAAATTACTGTGAAAATATACAGGTAAAGTAGCATTATTACATGAAAGATCACTCACATCAAGTCAAGCTGAACGTGCACACATATGATCCATACAGCATCTTAAGCAAATGCAATGAGAAAAGAAGGAAATCCTTAAGACAGAATGAATGTGTATTAGTGTAGTGAAAAATAATCAAAATGTTGGATTCTGAAATGTCCTAGTTGTGGTTAATATTCAGTATGCCTTAGTTTAAATCTTCCACCTGGACTTTTACATTCCAAGTAACCAACTTTGGGCCAACTATAATGAAAATGATTGGCCAAAGGTAAGAACATATTGTTGGAAAACAGTAATTCTTGCATGGTTCCAACATTGGGTCAACGTGTGGTTTTCACACTGAGCCAAAGTACTGAAAACTAAAGGATAGATAGGTTTCTGTTCTGATATATATAATTTATTGTGAGGCCAAATATAAACTTTAGTACAAATTATTTGTGTGAAATAAAAAAAATACACAGCGCTTTCTCATTCATATGGTATCATTGTTTTCAAGGCACCATACCCTCAAGTGGTAGCACAATACACTTTCTAAAGTTTACTTAGATTTCCACCTTTCATGGAATTTAGTCTGCACATAACATTATTTATTTTACATGTATGGATCTCGAACCACCTTCACAAGATTACCTGCAACAATGTTCTTTTCGAATCAGGAGGAATGCTAACATGCAATGTTAATTGGACATTATCTATTGTCTACTGCTTATAACTATCCTTATTCTAACACTACATTTCAAGAGAGAACTTCTCTCGTCTCCAGGTGAAATTTATTCTACCACACACCTCTGATCTTACTACAAATCCTGTTCTCCAACCAAGTACTCCACTGTGCCCCCCAGAATTCTGGACTATGTTTTGCTCTATTTATGCTACTATTTCTAATATTTGAGGAGAGGGACGATATTTGCTTGACTTATAGGGCTTTGGACAATTGCTTTGAAGGCTGCTTCTTTGCTTTTCCTTGGTTTCCAATTGGGTTCTTTGTGTAGCAATTTACATTGCTCCACTGAATTCTAAGTGATCCACTCCATGCATGTTTGGCTATTTTTGACCTATCTGTTTTGCCTTTGCATGTGTTGTGCTTATGTTCCTCTATCCTTTTCTGTACAGGGCTTCCTGATTGTCCTATGTAAGCTCCCTGCATTCACATAGTATGTTGTATGTGCAGTTTTTGCTAGCTTGTATGGGATTCTCTGGTTTGGTATTTGATAGTATGCTCCTTAGTGTCTTCTTACTGCTGAATGATGTCCTAAGTTGGAATTTTGAACCAATTCTACTTATCTTTTCTGATAACCCACGGATGTATGGTATGCATACAGTGCCTTTTGAGTCATCTTTTTATCTTGCTGCTTGTCTGCTTGGCTATGGATGGCTATTTTAGTTAATTGAGTTGCTGTTTTAAGTCCACTTTATGCACAGTAAGGCTAATCGGTATAGGCACATATTTTTGGTAAATAAAAAAGGAAAATTTTGGTACAAAAACAGAGTCAATTCCGGGTTCAAAAGCGGTAAATTCGCTGTTATAGCAGTGAAAAAGCGGTATATAAAATGACATTTTGGTTTTAAAAATGTGAATATAATCCAAAACTTGATTCAAAAACTGCACTATTACACAAAATAAACATATCCCTTGTAATAGCACATTAAATCATTACCAGAATATTAAGTTTATTCCTGTACAAAGGGGTCCATTTTTGCTTCTCAAATGTTTGCAGCAGAATTAATAAATTTCCCGTGAATTGCATAACTCACAGGATAATTGTGACTTCAGAAAGTGTCACGACGGTAAATTTCGTGTTTAAGAGTCTATTTCGCACTTTGCAGTTTATTTCGCATCATTTCGTGACAAAACAGGGTAGGAAAATGCACCTCACGCCTTTCAGAAACATGAAAAATTAGCATTACAATGAGTTATTTCACATTTCGTGTTTTCGTCAAAAACGAAATATGCATGCCTCTACTAATCGGGACTGTACCCTCAGTTTAAACTGGGATCCAAACCACTATGGGACTCCACTGGAAATCGAAGCTGGGACCCCTTGATCACAAAGTGACAACGCTACCACTGTGCCATTGGGTAAGACAGTCTTTTAGTTAATGTTGGTTTAAAGCACTAGACAATGTATAATATCCAATTAACAGGTTTATGTGTATGCTGATGACATACTAGTTCTAATAGCACACAATGTGAATAACCTAAAAGAAATTGGTATTGGTATAAAAATTTGTAAAATCATGTAGATTAAGATGGATGGGACATATTGAGAGAATGCAAGAAAAAGAGGAAGACCACGAAACTGCTGACTAGATGAAGTGGAGAGTGATCGCCAGATAAGAAGAATGTCCAATTATCATTAACATTCAGAGAATTATCAGGAGGAATGCTGACTAACAAGGATTTCAAATATTATAAATTATGTCAGCAATTTACATGTCCAGCACAAAAAGGAATAATGGAAGTAGGTGTCAAAATTATTTTCCAAGAAAACGTAATTAAAATTAGCCCTTAGATATCTGCTCGTCTCTTTTGGGTCCATCAGCCATGACTCTAAGATTCTTCTTCTTCTTCAGAACAACTCATCTTTCATTTCAGTTTTCTTTTTTTGTTTGTATACATATGGAGGTATGACACACTCCAATGCAATATGAGTATTATGGGTTTGTTGAAAATTCTTTTCTACAAGTATGATGATAAACATCATCGAATGAGAACAGTTTGTCATTCAGAATTGAAAGGCAACATGCTTTCACAGAAAGTAACATTGTGACATCCTGTCTTCATACAAACACAATTAGATTTGGTTAGATCCCACTGAATCACCAATTTAATATATTCAGGTAAAATTTCATTTTCTTCTTCTATATGTTCTAGCTACACTTGTTAGGAGGGGGGATGAAAATATTTTGCTTCCCTCAAAGGCATGGTCTTTCCCTGAGGGGTAAAAAACAACTACTTCAACTCTGTAAGAATAGTTTTCCTTCTATTATTATTATTTGGACATCACTGGACATCTGAAAAGTGCATGCTTGGAAACTTCTCACTCACTAACAATATTTCATATCAGATTTCATAACATTTTCACAAAGGTAATGTTCACTGTTTTGGTATGTACCTTCATTTCCTCAAGCTTTCACCACATGTGACTTAGATTTAGGTTAAAACATGATAATAGGGTTTAAAGATAGTTAGAAGTTAAAACTAATGTAGCTGCTCCCTTAATTTTAACTTCCGTCTACCTTTTTAACCATTTATCTAGTCTACTAAAGTCAAGATGCCACATGATATGGTGAAAGTAAGGATGTGAATGTATGTACCAAAATAGTGAACATTACCTGCGAATGGATGCCTTCATGCATGTTGCAGCAGGACACAGGCACATGTATTGATGCATCGGCTTTATTTCACTTTGCACGCTAGTGAAGGAGCAGGACTATTATAAATATCGACAGTATGCCTGCATCCAGTTTATTCACCCTCAGTGCAATAAAATCGGCGTGACATTATGTACTATTGCCTATAGAATGGATATAATGAATGAGAACAAGTTTTCGAGCAGTCGGCGCCATTTTGATTCACCAGCCACACCAGCTCCGGACATTAAAATCTGCTGGTGCAAAAACTTGTTCATAACTTTAGCAAGGTGGGGTGGTGTATTAACTGATTGATTTGTTGTTTTAAGTCTACTTTAAGCACAGTAAGGCTAATTGGGACTGGACCTACAGTTTAAAGTGGGATCCAAACCACTATGTGCCTCCACCCAGGACCCCTTAATTACAAGGTGACGACGCTACCACTCTGCCATCGGGGAGGCCCCCAGAGGCCAGTGTACAATGATGACATCATGGTTAAACCTGATGAAAGCTGTGATGGACACCTGTTAAATATGGAATGCCCAAGCATGCATCAGCAGTGAACCAGCCTGTGCACTGGTGTATTCTGGAATGTGCCCATACATAAAAGAAAAATTTTGTTATACACTTGCAGATTTGGTACATTTTATTTGTTTCTTGCAAAGACTTTCATGGTGGAATCTGACTTTCAAATCATGTGATGTGCATTGATCTCAAGGTGTAGAATACATATGCCATTTACATGAAATGTCCTCAGTAGTAGCATATAATAAAACTCCATAATTTTCCAATTGACAAAGGTCAAGGTGTAATTTCAAGGGGAAAAATAAAACACTTTCCTACCTTATGGTTTTCGTGGCAACTTTTTCCATGATGTCCATAAGTATATGCTGGTAACGACCTTGCTGAGCCGAAGACAACATCCATGCTTGTTCAAAAAGGAAGCCAACGGTGGCACATCGAAGGAACAGCAGCCGTGAGTTTGGAGGGTCCAACTGAGAACAAAAATAATCAAGAAGAAATTAATCACAAAAGAACACACCATGAAGTCACAAAAATTACATACTGAACACACAATACTATTTATTATTTTTTATAAAAACTATAATTAACAAATTTTAACATACATTAATTGAACTAAGCTCTGTTATGCAATAGCCCTTTGAGAACCAGGTGTCTGCCAGACAGTTGATCTCCACTGTAAACTGGCTTTCTGCATTGGAGTCTGCTACTATTTTGTTTCAAGCAGCTTACTGATTGTCCTCATTTACAGACATTTCTTTCATGAAAGTAGAGCATGTAACTCACTTTTGGTAAAAACTTAAATGTCTGTTCCTTAACAATGTAGTCTGCAAACTCTGTGATTTATCGACATACCTCAATACCCTCACATATTCATATAATAATGGCTATACTAAGGTCCCTTGACCTCTAGTTTCCCCTGCTCTTCAAGGTCTGGTCATAACAGGCCTTTTCTCCAGCCCCATATTTACCACTCCGGCAGGGTTTCTGTAACGTCATCAAGATGAAACTTCTCAAAGTGTCTGCTATTTCCAGCACTGTAAAGCATGCAATGCTCTTGTTTTTAAAGGAAAAAACACACACTGAAGATAATCACATTACAACTTACAAATTTACCCATGGTTAGTGCCAGGCCTGTAACTAGGGGGAAAAGGGGGCTATGCCCCCTCCCATCGAGGCATGAAATATTTTACTGTGAACCTATAAAAATAACGTGGACAACTGTTCAGATTTTACAAGAATTTTGATTTTCATCTTTCATAAATGAATGGGTTGTTTCTGGAGAGAGAGGCAGACTCCAGAAGTCTGCATACATATGCATGCATGCATATTTGCATACATATTTTGGTCCTTTTTAGTGTCCTTTTATCAGATAGTCATAAGCTCAAAAGTACAAGAACTTCAAACTCCTATTCATATTTGGGAAATGAGAGACACAGTAGTAGATAAATACAGAGAAACTGGTACTCACTTTCTCTGTAAATTTTAGTGGCTACAGCCCCATCCTTGTTGGAATTTGTTGCATTGTTGCTTGGCGTGCTTCTATTGTTTTTAGTTCTCTGCCTGCCACTAGGTGCACTGATGTCAACTGTCAGTCTGCTATACATGTCAAGCACACAGCCCACACACACATATAGATGCCAAAATCAATTGCAAATCAATGCAATTTCCGCATGAGATAAACATTGAGAGCAGACAGGCACACTTGGATTCCTTGCAGTTAATGCCGGGCAATAGCAGATGACACGGATGCAGACGGACAGTTGACAACAGCGCACCTAGCGGTAGCCAGAGAACAAAAAACAATAGAAGCATGCCAAGCAACAGCGCAACAAGTTCCAACGAGGATGGTGGCAGTGGCCACTGAAATTAATAGAACTACGAAAAAAACAGTTTTGCAGAGAAAGTGAGTACCAGTTTCTCTGAATTCAAACTCCTACATCTGGATTAAGAAAAGTGCATCCTTGAGCGGAGGGAATTTTATAACATTTATTCTTTAAATTAGATAACCAGAAATTGCATATTAAAGTCAATAAAGTATAGTGCAGACTTATGAGATTTATCATATTCTTGTCCTTGAGAAATTGCATATTGGCTCAAGTGTATTAATTACCTGGAGATTTGCCTTAGAAGTAATCCACTTGCCTCCAACAGCTAAACATGAAATTATATCATGTTTTGAAGGCAACAAACTACAGAAAGTGTCCTTCTTCTCTGAATATATATTTAAATTCTGAAATAAAAGAAGACATTTATAATTTGTAAGCTGCGATCATACCCATCCTGTTTATGTATCAAGCAATATATGGGTTGCATTATTCTACAATTTTACTTCAACAACAACAACAGCAACAAAAAATTCTGATACGCAGAATTTTCAGCGAAAAATGCAGGCTCAACCAGGACTCAAACCCGTGTCTCTGGCATTCTGTGATATTGCTCTACCACTGAGCTACCAAGCCAGCCTGGCTTTGCCTGATTTTTCGCTGCTGCTGTTTTACCTGTGTCGAATCTTCTCTGCAAGTACTACTGCAATGAGATCTGTTGCCTTTGAAACAGTGTAGAGTTCAACATTGCCTGGTTCCTAATTCCACACAGGTTAAGCAGCAGCAGCAAAATATCAGGCAAAGCTTGGTAGCTCAGTGTTAGAGCAATGGCACGGTATGCCAGAGTCCTGGCTTCGAGGCCTGGTCGAGCCTGCATTTTTGACTGAAAATTCTATGTAGTACATCTCCTGTGTGTGTGCCTAATTGAATTAAAAAGTTCTGATGTTTTGCACAGACATTAACAGAAAAACCATGAATGAACCACATTACTGATTTTTTTTTACTGTTCACATAATCCTAATATTTCTTACTGATCCAGTCCACTTACATGGAGCAAAAGGATGTGTGTAATAATGCAGGGTAATAGGGTAAGGTAGAATATTGCTATGCATACTGGACAGATATTTCACATAGTAGTAATATGTTCGACCACCACTATTGAAATTCCTTTTTAAAAAAGGGAGTCAAGTTTAGGGTTACCAGACATCATCTATTTCCTGGACATGTCCTACATTCTAGTTTTATGTCCAGCATCCGGGACCAATTTTAAAAATATCACAAATGTCCTACATTTTGAGCATCACATAATTTGAATTAAGAAAATATGTGTTATAGTAGAACAAAGATATTACAGGAAAACATCATGCAAGATACAAGTCTATGGACTTCACTCTGAAAGTCAATAGTGAAATTTACCTGAGCGGAATTTCTTGCTTTGAGATTTATACCGATGAAACTAATCATGGGAAATTAATCATGGACCATAGACAATGTTTCCGATTCTTATTCATTCAGTATTTTAAATGTGAAATAGGAGTTATATGTAAGAAAGTTATTGAACTAAAAACAACCCTGAATGAAATTTATGGAACCATTTGTAGTTATGTTTCATATAATGTTAATTGCCGATTATATTTTGCCATTCCAGGTGATAATGAAAAGGTTGAAAGATTATTTTCAATAATGGATTGATGAGAGAAATACATTTATGAGAGAGTCTGTAAAAAGTGTGTTACTGATTCAGTATAATTTCAAAGAATCTGACTATTCAAGTTTCATAAGTATATGAGGGAGGTTCCGAAAGTTCATGGATTGCCAACACTGCGCCGATTCTGTGTAAGCCAAGGCTGTGATTGTTGCACGTGTAGATAGCCTGTGGTGTGTTTTGTTAATGTATGAGTGAACCAATGCGCAGCTGTTGTTTGTTTGCTCGATATAAAATTCGAACTGCAGAGTGTATTACAAAGGTGGATGAGAATGATACACCGATAATTACCAGACAAAGGATCGCTATTGAATTTTGTGTGAAGTTACGCAAAAGTGGACACGAAACATTTGAGATGATCGAAGAAGCTTACAGTAACCAAGCAATGGGCAGATCGGTCATACAGAAGCATTTTAAGGAAGGTAAACCCAATGTGCATGACAAGGCGGAAAGTGGGCATCCATCAACATCAGTGAACGTTGAGAACATTGCGAAAGCAGAGACATTATTGAAAGAAGATAGACGTTTATCGATTTGTGAATTGGCAGCTAAACTGAATGCTGGTGTAGCAAGATGTCACGAAGGGAGCAATTTTCAAAAAGAGACACAAAAAAAGACGTGAACTGCTTCATGATGGTTGGTTTCTCCTACAGGATAACGCTAAGCCACATGTGGCACAACAAGCTCTGGCAACTTTGGAGAAAATTTGTGGGAAGTCTCTAGACCATCCTCCATACAGCCCAGACCTCGCACTCTGCTATTTCTTAGCGTTTCCAACACCTAAGAATGAGTTACGCGGAAGGAAGTTTAGCACGGACCAGGAAGTGAAAGCTGTCACATCCACTACCTTACACCAACTCTCAGAAAATGGTCTGCAACATGTGTTTGAGAAGCTAGTGCATCACTGGAATCGGTGTATAGAGTGTGAAGGGTGCTATTTACAAAAGGAAACTCACTCCAACCCTCGTACTGACTCTGACTCCGAATAGTAATCTCAGTCCACGAACTTTCGGAACAACCCTCGTATTTTGATTAAACTTTAATTTCAAGAAAAACTGGCTCCTCTCAGAAGTACGACTGAAATCCATTTAGTATAAGAAGTGTATTGTTTAGTATTGATTACAAATTTGGAAATTTTACATTTAAGAAATCATTATTTTTAAACTGAAAATGTTTCTATTTTACATTATTTGCTAACATGTTCTAATAATGTGTATTATTTACTTTGGATGATTTGTGTCCTACATTTTGACTTTGTCCTACATTTTGGGACATGATGTCGTACTTCTCCCTGATATCTCAGGGAGCACAAATGCCCACCCCCTCCTGGCACCCCTCTGCAGGTGACCTTGAGTCAGTGGGTTACTATCTCAATAACCTTATAGATGATTGCCAATAGATTCCCATAAAAAATAGGTTTCCATCAATTTAAACTTCATACACAGTATTTCTTTTAACCTATATGCTTGTAATTGAACAATAAATGCATTCTAAATTTTAAAATCAAACTAGACGGGGTCTAAAATTATATAATCAGTTGAACAGACTAATAAGATTGTTCCTGTAATTTCGATGGTTTTCCAGTTGGTTTGTCAAGGGACTGTGATGCTTAGATTTAATCCGTTTTTTGCAAACTTTTCTGCATCAAAGCAGTGCTCAAAGTGAGGGGGATGTAGATGGATGATATCCCTCCAGCTAGCAATATTTTCGCAAGGCATCCCCCAACTAGTCCTAAGGCTCGACCTAACATCCCTCCAGTTAGCAATTTCCACTTCAAGTGCTGCATCAAAGCAATGCACTGGAGGTCCATTTATTGGAAGAAAAAGCAGCTTTGAAAGTGTCGTAACTTCTAAATTATTTCTCTGGTCAGTTAATGTTAGATTCTTGGCACTTAACAATCAGCTGTAGATATTAGTAGTTTCAGTTGAATTCACATGTTCTTTGGGTGCGGTAGGAATGTGTTTTGGATTCTTATTGAATACTTGAAAATCTGTAACTAGTTTGTTAAAATTGCTACAATTTGCATTAAACGTCACCTTATCATATAAGCAAGGGAGTGACATGTCACTTTAAAACACACATTTACACTTATCTGAAGGCCATGTATCTACATTTAATATGGCTACATCTGAAAATAAATCTAAGTCCTTAAAATGGCTATTCACATTGTCCAGCAAATATTGAAAAACATCCCATTGACTGTATATATTTTCCACTAACAGCTGGACTATCATCCTCATTTGTGCTGAATCAATCATTTTCATTGTTTGAAAAGTTTTTGTAGCCATGCCAGTTTCTTACTTTGCTTAAAGAACTGAAGAACGTTGATTTTGAATATACAGGGTGTTTTTCTGGTCTTGATTCAACCTGTCAGGGTGGATGTAGACGCACCATTAAAAAGTTATAAGCCAAAACTAGTTGGGGCTGCGTATGACAGTGGAAGACAACAGCTGAAAGATGTAGCATCAGCTGACAATTGGGTGCCAAGCTGAGGGGCACCCCTCTTGGCAAGAATCCTTGCTGCCTGTGGTATCCTCAGAACGCCTCCAGGGATATTAGAGCGGATGTGACAGAGCTTCTTGTGATGCTGTCATTTTGAACAACTGTCCTCCTCCGTAGTGGAGCGGGTTAAGGCGTTCACTCGTCTTGAGATCGTTCGCTGCGGGACGGCGTAGGTTCGAATCCGGCTCTGGTTGGAATTTATTCGGCCTACGTATAGGGCCGGTGGCAACCCACCATCGTGAGGAAATTGGGGAGCTCCGAGTGAGTGAGCGTAATCCGGTCGAGACGACCTACTATAACGGCTGGGGATACGTCGGGCCGACCCCCCAACTATTCCAATACTGGTTGAAGATCTCCACGCTTAGAGGTGACGAAGGAAAGTGTGGGAGGGAGACCGGCAGTCGGTAGGTAAGCCAAGGCCCTTCATGGGCTGTCGCGCTAAGGATTATTATTATTATTATTATTGAACAACTACTGTAACATTTCGTCATAGAGTGCTACGATACACTGTAGTAATGTCGATATTAAATCTACAAGCCACATCTCCGAGTTGTTAATCCACTGCAATAGGCAGCCCCAAAGAGTTTCGGCTCATTACTCTTTAATGGTGCATTTCCAGACTGGGTTTCCTTATCTCATATTGGTTCTTGGGTCAGTCTACATCCACCCTGACAGTTTGATTCAAGATCACGGAACACAACACCCAGTGCAATGATAGTAGTTCCAATGCTTGTAGAGCCTCATAAAGTGCAGCTAATTCCATGATAAATGTCAGTCAAATGTTTTTTTTCCAATCCTTCAATCTTAGACTTCTCACCAGACAAGTGCTCAAAAGAGCATTAGAGGACAAAGCAAACTGTGGTGTTTGCTTATAATGGGTATATTTTAAAAGCTCCACCACATTCTCCTCGTGAAATTAACAAGGAGTTTTGCGTCAGTGTGTTCCTGCCACTCGGCTCTAGACGTCGAACAAAGTAAATTAGGCAATGCTGTTTCCCCTAGCGGGAGAACCTTGTAACTCAAGGGAGAAAGCCATGGCTACGGGCGAGGTTTTCTCCCGAGAGAATAGTAGTTGCATCCGAGGCATTTGTACGATAAGGAGCTTCCTTCTCCTTCCGTGATCAGATCCACATCGACACACGAATTTGACTGTGCCGTTTGACTGATGGCTGGACATGGAATAACTAGGTATACTAATTTAACTCATTTCGGTTTGAGTTAGAGTTAATTGACGGTCATTTTTAGTTCATTATGATTTTCAGGAATAGTTTTGAATTATCCATTTTGTGCACTGAATCTTAGTTTGTTTATTCCATGCCAAGCACAGTACAGTTAAAAATTCGTCAGCTTGATTTTTGAGAATATCGTTGATAAAATAACGTAAAGTTTCCGATCACCTAAACCATGCAAATGCCATTGTATTTATTTAATGTGTGTGTTCGTCGTCATAATTTTTAACGGTATGTATGGTTAAAGGGAATTACTTATTACTCATGTGGGTTTTAGTACGTTCTGTGGACAACTATATTTATGAAGAGATATTTGTCAGTTGTTGGGAAACAGTTGCTAGTTGTACGGGGAATAGTTTGTTAAAATAAATGTCCACAAAATTGAAGTTCGACGTTTCTAATTGATCTTATTTTGTTAATTAAGCATTCCATCTTGTTTTGGTACATGTTGAGAGTGGTTCAGTTTTCGTGGCTAGACGACCACGAACACGGAAACCAATATCTAATCACGATGACTAAATAAAACGGGAAGTATACAGTATGGTGGGGATTGGGTGCTCAAGATCCACGTTAATTTCTGAGTCAGCATAAGGGGCCCAAAATTTGTTATATCTGTGGTCATAGCTTGGCATGAATGATGATTTTACCACAGAGGTAATAAATGGTGGACTCAAGTAAAAAGAGAAAAGGGTTGCGGGTTTTGAATATTCTTACAGATCTAGTTTTTGATAATTAACCTTTTTTTTTTTTTTTTTGCTCTAATTTTGGCCCATGCTGATGTGAAGTGGTCGTGGACTTAGTGGTATAAGAAAACCTATTTAGTATTTTTTTTGCTTCCAAAATTTTACCACTATATTCGAATGACGCGACCACGTCACAAAACCAACATATGTTGAAACCATGGCCCAGTTTTAGTATTTCACTGAAAAGTTATTGCGAAATATCCTCTAGAAGTATCAGACTTTCGGGGCTTTAAGAAAGTCCCGAATACATAGCATCTAAAAGAGACTGGATATGGTACACATCCATCATAAATTGCTTAACAATATATTGTATTTTTTTTTACATATAGCTACAGAGCAATAAAATTAACTGAACTGAACTGGAAATCTAGAAGTATGATATATTTAGAGGCATGCATATTTCAATTTTGACGAAAGCACAAAATGTAAAATAACATGCTGTAATGTTAACTTTTCATGTTTTTGAAAGGGGTGAGGTGAATTTTTCTACCCTGTTTTGCCACGAAATGATGCAAAATGAACTACAAAATGTGAAATAGACTCAAACATGAAATTTAGAGATTATTTACCAATGTGACACTTTCTGAAGTTTGAATTATCCTGTGAGTTATGGAAAATTGATTAATTCTGCTGTAAATATTTGAGAAGGAAAAATGGACCCCTTGATACAGGAATAAAGTTAATACTATGGTATCCACATAAATGTGCTATGTTTATTTTGTGTAATAAGTTCAGTTTTTAAATCAAATTTAGGATTATATTCACAATTTTAAAACCAAATTTTCATTTTATAAACAACCTTTGATCAGATTTTTCACCACTATAACACTGAAATTTTATTTATATTTATTTGCCATTGTTGAACCTGAAATTGACTCTGTCCTTGTACTGAAATTTTGATTCTTTATTTACCAAAAATATGTACCTCTAGATATATTTAATAATATACGTAGTTTACACATCCAGTGGGTGGGAAATAATTATCTCTGGTTGGGGTGTGTCGTTCATAACCAGAGGGGAAGAATCCTCCATCCCACAAAAAATCACTCATGTAAAATAATCTTATATTTTTTAACAAAATAGAAATCTCCATGCATTTTATTTCAAACAATAATGATAAATTAATTCACACCTGAGGGTACTGGCATACTCCTTGATCCACTACGATGTCAACACCTAAATTCCCAGTTTCAAGCATACACACTGACTTCAAGCTTGAATTCTTCTCGTTAGTTTCAATTATTTGAGCTAGAAATACAAAATAAAAGAGTCAGTTGCCAATTATATTTCAATATTGGTAGACAAAGCAACACCACCAACAAAACATAAGAAAGAAGGGACATTCTCTTCTAATAAGAAAAATGCCACTGTGCGAAAAAATCACTAACAAACTCGTGCTTAAATAATATAATTACTTAAATGTTTCCAATATTATAACCAACAAAAAAAATTAAAACAAATACAAAATCAAGTTATGTGAATCATATTTTACTAAAATATATACGTGTGTGAATGTACACACTTACGAATTTTTATTTTTTCTGTATTTATAGATATTACATACATATTATTTTATGCGATTCATAAATTTTACTTGCAAGTTTCTTTAACTTTCTACTAATAAATTAGATAATCAAATAGATCAGAGGAACATAAATTATAATTTGATTTGATTTGAATTTAAAATTTTGGGAGCGTCAGCACTTAGGTTATTTTGCTCCCGTCACATTATACGGGGGCCAGCCCCTTACCATTACAAATAACAACTCTAACGTTGCATAACTAAAAAAATTAAAATGTTCTGACTTCTGTTAAAAGCTGAGGCTGTAAAGGGGCACTCAGCACACATAAGGACAAAAGAACAGGACAATACAAACAATTATACTGGCCATGGGGCCAGTCGCCAGAGCCTCGTTAGTCTTCGGTCCAGGGTGCACTAACGTGGAAGTGAGGTTGACATTTGGGTGTACTATGTGGAAGGTCACCCCTTACACCCCAAATAAATTATAAGAGAAGGAATCTACAAGTATACTCTGTGTGCATTTGGACCACAAATAAATACTAATTCATCATTACACAGTTTATGAATGGACTCCAAGTAACTGAGTGCATGAGGCCACTTCTTTTCTTTTTTCTTCCTTTTTTCACAAGCACACTGAGGTTAATATGGAATATGTGACATAGAAGTTTGACATGAAGTAATACGTGACACAATTAGTAGTAGAAATTGGTTACCTAATTCCACATCCAGACTTTGCAGATAGAGCTTCTCATCCAGGGATGAGGAAGTGGTGATGACTTTTGCTCCCCAGTGATGAGCCAGTTGCACACACAAGCTGCCAAACGAGGATGCTCCATTCAAAACTACAACTGTACAAATAAATCACAAGTAGTCAATCTCAAGCAGTAAGATGAAACAGAAGCTTTAAATAATTAACTAACTAACTCTCTAGCATTCTTGAATCCGAAGGTTCATGGCTGCAGCAACACAGGCCTTCCATCTGTCCCTATCCTGAGTATGATCCATCTACTCTTTTCCATCCCTACCAATTTCATTTAGGTCCATCTCAACATTATCCCTCCATTTTCATCTTGGTCTTCCTATTGGTCTCTTACCATCAGGTTTCCCAACAAGAATCCTGAAAACTCTTCTTTTCTCTCCCATTCGTGCCACATGGCCTGCCCACCTAAGTCTTCTTGACTTAATTATTCTAATAATATCCGGACATGAATACAAATTATGTAACCTTCTCCACTCACCTGTCTCCTCATCCCTTTTAGGTCCAAAGATTTTCCTAAGGATCTTATTTTCAAATACTCTCAATTTATGTTCCTATTTCAATGTAAGGGACCAAGTTTCGCATCCATATAATATTACAGGCAAAATTACTGTTTTGTATATTTTAATATACTTTATAGCTTTAAATATGAAAAAACATTCTAATCGCTGACATCATATGCTTTTCATTTCTTCATGCAATTCTTACAGCAAAGTAATACAGTTTCATTTATTCATGATAGAACTCTGAAAGGTAGTTGCCACCAAATTTCAAATTTCTTATGTTCAAAGTTTTGACAGCACAGATCTTAATTTTTTCAACTTTTCATTGAAAATAACAATTACACATTGTGATCAAGGAGATGCAACCTTATGGGGAAATGATTTATTGTACAATATTTATAATAAGGGCTGAAAGTGGTCGCCATTGTAAGATTCACACAAGTAAATATGGCGAATCATGTTTCTAAAGTCTTTTTCTTCATGTTTGCTGTGAAATTGCATCAACACAGCTTTGAATATTTGCTTGCAATTCCAGAATAGTGTGGTGATGTGTTACGTAGGCAGCATCCTTGAGGTAACCCCACAACAAAAAGTCGGGTGCTGATAAATCTGGAGATTGAGCTCAGAGATTACTTGTCCATGAAAACAGTGTACCAAATACCAAAACAGTGTCCAGTGTATTGGCTATAGCACTATTCTGTTTGAAACCACGTATGTGTAAGCTGTCTGCCTGCATAGCGTCAACAAACTCTCACACCATCAGTAATGTGTAACCCATGCATCCTCAATTATGCAACAACTTCATTCACACCTAAAACATGATTGAAGTGCATCAAAGACATAATAAACAAACACAAAAACACAGCCAATCACATGTCTACAGCAACAATTTTGCCTAATCAGCTGTTTATGCAGTTTACAGCCTCATTTAATGCAGTTTTCACTGTTACTCACCATCTAAGGAGCAAAAATATACTAAAAATAGTAATCAACTACATTTCCCCATAATGTTGCAACTCTTTTTGATCACCTTGTATATAGAAAGTAAATTAAATTACCAGAATCTCCAGAGCACATCCTACCAAGGTAATGAAGTGCTGTGTATGCTTTCACAGCATCGCCAATACAGCCAGCTGCATCCACAAAACTAACCACCTCAGGCTTTAATACTGAAAAGAGAAATAATATGGTACATTCAATGGTTAAAGAAAAACAATTTTTAGATTCAGATGGCGCTTCAAATTTTAAAAAGGAAAATGTATTTTTATTAAGGCTTCTTGTACATCAGTATAAAAATGCTAATAAAATGGTTGATCAAATTTACTAAGAATATCAGTTTCGTACATGAAAGATTTATTATAAAATACAAGAGCATGGCTGTGAGTTAATAGTGCTGGTAAGGGGTAAAATTTCCTCTGAATATTGAAAATGATAAAAAAATGAAAAATTAATTTTGGGGTATAATTCAAAATACTGTACTGATGAAATGTGAAAAACTGGCTCAAGACTAACACTTTGCAATGTGAGAATACTGATTACCTATGTCTGTAAATCGAAAAAGATAAATTTTCCTGCTTTTGGCAAATACCCACATGATACCATTAACACGTTCCCTGCCAGGGTAGTTTCACCAATTTTTCCTCCTGCGCCAAAATGGTTATTGGCCTTCATTTCGCAAATTCAAATATTTCTGTTTCATTCCTGTAAAAAATAGAACAGCCAAAACACTTTTATGTGTGCTCGACTCCCCATGCCTTGTCCGTCATCCTTTATGCTCATCATTCTTACACTTGTAACCAAGGGCACGCTGAAACAGCAAAGTCAAACCACATGTTTCGGTCATAATGACCAACATGATGTGATTGTGTGTGCCAGTTTTGGTCATTATCAACCAACCTGGCAGAGAACATGTTAACCTACAATAGTTTTGTGGTCCTGAGTTCAAAAACAACATCAGTTTTTGTGCGTTATGTACAGTTATGGTAAAAGTTTGAAAATATGTAGGAACACCAAAGCTTTGTTAGCATCAAAGGGCTTCCAGACTGAAGTGACAAGCAGTATGCAACACACTTTGCTTGGGAATGAATTAATCAACACCAACATTTCACACTGCTGCAGCATAACATGCAACACAAGCTTACGTTTCATTAGTGAAATCCTCAAGCAAAATGTGCCACGTGTCACTTTTTGCTTCAGTGTCAAATCCCATTTAAGCAGGAACATACCCAGGATTTTTTTTTTTTTAGGAGGATGGGCCAGATTTGAAAATGCTTAACAAAAAGAAGATCCGAAATAATATTGGATTGTTTGCATTAGGTTAATTTTAGGGTTTAGCTGATACTGATACCATCAGTATCGGTTGGAATTTATTTACCAATACTTTCCGATACTTTTCCGACATTTGGTGTTTCATGGGGTCTGCAAAAATGCCACGCAATATGATATGATATGATATATACTTTCGCGGAGAATCATTATTCTGGAAGTTATGCAAAATTTAAAGTTTCATTTATTTTGTACCACTTTCGTGAGAAAAAAAAATTGTGATAACACATGTAATTTAATATTCTAATGTAATTCTTGAACATTTTGATGCAAAAAATTTGGTAAGTTGATGCATATAATAAGAGTGAAATACTTACACACTAATAGTAATCAACATTTGAACAACTTTTAATTATTACAATTTTCAAACATCTGTATAAGTGGGAGTTTGTGAGAGGTATCGGCATTAGTATCGGTATCAGTTCAAAGTGGTATCGGCTCAGCCCTAGTTATATTATCTTGGCTTTTCTACCACTTTTGGCTAATCGCGACGATGATGATGTGTGATGGTATATGCTGTGCTAAGCACTCCGCCACAACGATCAGCAAAATGCTGTTGGAGTTATAGATGTGACCACCAATGCTATTTTATTATTGCAGTTAGATCTCAACGTACAATTATAAAGTTGCAATAGTATGGTCCGAAGTAACAGAAAAAATTATCTGACCAACCCGACAATCAGCAAAACAATCACTTACAGAGAAGGGCTGTCACATGGCATACACCTTGGTGCTTGCTTTTTACATTCAATTCTCAGAAGCATTCGAATAGTACTGTATTCTGAAAATTAACAATGTTTTGAAATGTCCATTATTTTTATTCTTCTTGTAGTCTACGGTTGATACAAGCATAAAAACACAGTTTTTCGTTGTGACGTTTCAGGAGAACACACGCTCCCTTCATGTTCATATTCATGAGCATGTGTTCTCCTGAAACGTCACAATGAAAAACTGTGTTTTTATGCTTGTAACAACTGTAGACTACAAGAGAAATAATTCTACAATGCAAGCAATGAGTACATACAAGATAAATTCCCTATTTTTCTTACACCAGGACCACTGAACAGCCATGATAATTCCAAGTTATAAAAATAATATCTTTATAAATTAAATGCTACATGTTAGATCTGATTATTCAAATAAAGAGTATGTCTAAATGTGACTTAACAGGAAAAGAAAATAAAAAAACTTATTTTCTTATCACAACTGCAGCTTGAAAAAAGTCAGGACAGGAATTAAAAAGAATGGATTGTCCCGACTAAAAAATGATTTCCAGTAACGTCACATATGGTTATAAAACTAAAATTACATAGCAAATAGATTTCTAAAGCCTTTTTTTAAAAAAAGGAAAAGTCAATGATATTTTTATAGGTTTTTATGGGTTCACATGAAAATAGTTTATAGTTTGAGGGGGGCATGGCCCCCATGCCTCTCCACTGGGTATGGGCCTGCCCTTAGGTGTTTGACTGGAAATAGTTGATAGATCAAATTCATACGCTGATGATGGATGACAATATCTCTCCACTACAATGAATGAAAGCGAGGAAGATGCATAGAAAAAAATGCGAGGAAAGTTCTTGATAACATGAAGGACGTCTTATACAAAGAATTCCAAGGGACTTGTTGGTAAAGTTCAAAGTGCTTGGTTCTAACATGAATTGGAAGTTTTATTTTTTGATTACATATCTTATTATATCACTGTGATTTTAAGGGTCTCAGTGGTGTGCAAAGTTGAAGGTTCCACCAGAACCTGAAAGAAGTTGAATGCCATGATCACTTGTGCTGGAATGTACGTATGAGGCTAATTACTGCTAGTCCATTTCATCCAGTACTTGAAGTGAACAATTTATTGAGGGAATGCTCTAGCCTTGGTGGGGGAAGAGGGGGTGCTTTACTTACAATTTCCCAGCTGGAAGATATCATACTCTTCAAGTAACGATTACATGTCACAATCATACCAGAGAACATATGACATACTTGTACACTTCGCAACATCTTATTTGACCGCCTCGAAAGAATTCTAAGTCCCGAAATCGTAAACTTAGCAACATTGCACTTCAGCTCCAGGTGAG
Source organism: Lepisma saccharinum (assembly GCF_977018435.1). NCBI lineage: Eukaryota > Metazoa > Arthropoda > Insecta > Zygentoma > Lepismatidae > Lepisma > Lepisma saccharinum. Next base: position 41,574,836 of record NC_139246.1, read on the forward strand.
AGTAGCCAACTTTGAGTAGGTCCTTCCACTAGACGAAAAATGCTGCGGTGATAGGTTTTCAATTTAACACTTTCCATGAACTTAGAAACTATAAACCACTATTATAATACACAATCAAACAGAAATAATAAATTGGAAAAAGAACCTTGAAGGATATTTACGATTCTGCTTGCTCGACTTGAAATTTGGGGTGGGGGGGGTGGGGGGGTTGAAACACTGAATAGAGTTTTTCTCCACCTGGATGAAATTGCCATCAAGTTTGTGCAGAAAGAAGCAAATTTGTGAGGAGTTTATGCGACATTTTATTTACAATACCTTGCATAATAACGAACAGTTCTCAAAAACATATATTTTACACGACTTGTCGAGAAAATGTGCTTGAACACAGGAAGGTGGGAGTCTTCATAACGTCAACTTGTTTTTAAGGGTATAACATCATTAAGTTAACGTAGAGCAGTTGGTTAGGCGCTGCTATCCTTATTTTTCAACAAGCGTGAAAGGTCGCTGGTTCAAATCCCACCCTCTCCTCTTTTTTTTTTGTTTGCTGAACAGATACCGTTGATATTAGAATATTTAAAAAATGAATCCGATGCACACTTGAGGGACGTCCCTTCTGCGCATATTTCCCCTTAGAAGTTGGAGATTTCCAGGATTTAAAGTTAAAACTTTTCTTTTTAGTTATTATTCATATGTTGTGTTAACACACACATCATGATTAATTCACAAATCACATATATGTATTCAGGATGCAAAATGTAATGTTATTTAAGATATGTATTGTTTGTTCTTCACTGACACCTAAAATATTGATTATTTGATTTCGATATACTAAAATTAGAGATACAGTTATGTTAAGTAGTGATGTAGTGCAGTACTGTAACGAAGGAAAGCGTTTAATGAGTTCAAATTGCTAAGATTGGTAACTTTATGTCCGTTCCTTCGTATTGACTGTTGTCAAACCCCTCACCACCATCTTCCCATGCATCTAAAACTAATAGTAAATCACTAATTAACATAAATAAATGGTTATTGCGACGGAGGCCGATTCAACAAGAAACTACTAATAAGTATTTGTATAGTGACAAACAAAAAATTCAAAACCTCATAATGATCGTTAATTCCTCACTGCTTTGTAACTAAAATGTTTGTCTTCTTTGAACAGAAAGTACGAGTATCAGATATAACAAACTTTCCCCACTACCTTTGCAATATTTGAAACCACCATTACAGACTTAGCTCTATGTAACTTGATTCTGCACATTCCACGTGGCATGTGACTTCCTCCTCTCATCGAAATAACTTTCTCTTACTATTTCCTTTCCTCTTGTGAAATACAGAGACCAATGTTAACTTCTTAGCACGGTGGATAAACTTTACACCCAACGATATACTCCTGAAAAAAAATACTGCCTAGGTGGAGAATCGAACCTACGACCTCTTCTCCAGGTAGCTCATGTTAAAATTTTGCTACCAGTTTGAAGAAACCAATTCACACATAATGTCATATCTATAATTTCCTCATGGCAATTTTCATGAGAAAACGAGTTCAGATAAAATCGAGAAATGCTGAAAGGGAAAAATGATGAACATGTCTATTGGCATTTTGTCATATTTTGTAAATTGTGTAAAAATTCCGTGTTTTGAACATCAATCGTTTAGTTACGAAGTATTTTGTTGTTTCTTTAAAGTAGGAACAGGAGAGCGAAAAGGAGTCATTTGAATCAGACCCCGTTTGACAAGAAACTTCAGCTTTTTTCCAAAGACTGTATGAAAAGAGAGAGGAACGTATGAAATATAAAATATGCGTGAAATTAAAACGATGGAAACCTTGAAAGATAATACTATCGAACTTCAAACTATGAAAAACATATTTTCGTGGTGGAAAAGTCCAAGTCATTTTCGAAATATGAACTTATCTTTATTATGAAGTTGAGATATGGGACGATACGATCCCCCTCAGCAAGAAAATTTTAAGTAAGCTACCTCCAACTTTTTTAATGGTCATAATTACTAATTAGGGTCCGGAAGTTGATGAAAAATCAACTTTTTTCTGACTCTTAAAAACAATGCTAAACCTGATATCATGTCAGTTTCCCTTCAGTTAGAGCCGGAAAACACTTTGTATTTTACATTTTTTTTTTTTTGCATTTTTCGGCCTTTTTTGGCTTTTAGTCTATTTGTCAGTATTTTTAACAGTTTTTGTTGCATTTTTACTTATTTTTCAGGTTTATTTTTCTCCTCCCCTGTTGTTTCGTGCATTTTAAATGCATTTACTAGTAAAACTTACATATTTAGATTTCTTGACATGGTCCTTTTAGCAAAATTACCATGAATAGAAAATACGGTCAATGGAAAAGCATAATATTATTCTTAACTGAAATGTTTGGCAATGGATTAAAATACTTTGGGTGAAGATCTACTTTGAGGTTCTTTTTCTGGACCCTATTATCGCTTTAATCTGTAGTTTTAAAGTAAAATTAGTCTCAATATTAAATGCAATTACACTCTGGTATACGCGAAGCAGAACTGTATTTTCGGATGCTGGCCGACTACAGTATCATAGAAGGCCCACTCTGAAAGGAGATGAATTGGTTGATTTGGTGTTTTAAGTCAATTTTATGCATAGTAAGGCTAATCGAGACTGGTCCTACAGTTTAAAGTGGAATCCGAACCGAGTGCATAAAATAACGTGAATCGTATGGTGTAGGGGGACAGTTTGCTTATGGAATGGAAGGTCATGGGTTCAAACCTACTTCTTTGCAAAATATTTTTCGGGAAGTAAACTGCTTTGGACGAGAATGCTTATCTACGTTTCTTGGATATTTCCGTTGATATTTATGCGATTTATGTCCAGCATTTCCGGATGCAGAAAGTTGGCATGTAAGTTCTTAATATGTGTTAACTTATAACAGCTGAATGAAAGGAAAAGTATTTCCTAAAATCCTGCCAATCACTGAAAGATTAAAAACAATAGTAGAAGCATTACTTGAGGCATGCACAGTGGCGACGATTATGGAGTGCGGAGGGGCAGATGACCCAGCACTATGCTAAACATTATCTACCAAGGGAAAGGAACTGTCCTTGCCCCCCCCCTCCCCCACCTTGCCCCATCAGTTTTGAAATCCAATCGCCGCCACTGAGCATGCATCGCATAAATATTTTCAGTAATATCATATAATATTATATTACGTTATTAGAACACTTCGTACTTGGTAAATAAAAAGGAAAAAATAATAAGGAAAGGGTGGGATTTGAACCTACGATGTTTCGATCTTGACGAAAACAGTAAAAAACGAAAGTGCTTTTATCTAACCAACTACTCCAGAAGATTGCTAATAGAAAGCTCAGTAAAACACGTTAATCTCAGTTGAAGCAACATTGTGCCGGAGTTTCGAACCATTTTTCGCCAAGAACCAAGGAAAAGACACATTTTGGAGAATCGTTTGGTGTTGTGCAAGATATCTTTACTAAACATTTTGCATAAAATCATCATAAATTTGCCATCTTGCATTCAAATGTGACCGCAATTCTTTCCAGGTGGATGAGAACATGTTCAGTGTTTCACAATGCACATACACTTTCCTATTTTCAAATTCAGAACGAAGAATCTTGAAATATTTTCAACATTCGTATTTCCACTTAACATTTTTTTGTCTACTCATATATTTTATTACTGCTTTAGGGTATCTTTACTTTATGGAATGTGAAAGAATGAAAAAAAAATCACGAGTGGTTTCATTCAGGAAGAAGAAATGTTGCAAAGTTGGCTACTCTTAGTTGGCTCTGAAGCACTATGCTGCCAAATTTACGAATTCCGGACTTTGAAATTTTTCAGGGCGGTCAAATAAGATGTTGCAAAGTGTACCTATGAGTGTACAGTCATGAAAAAACCTACTTCCCCCATAAAGCTTTTTTCTTTGGCTAACACAGAAAGTGTGCATGTCGTATAATTAAACACATTAAATATATAATTTCAAATAAAATATTGTTATTAAAAAATTGACAAATGGGAAAATAACAGTTTTAAATAAACTGACGTGATGTGCAAAAATTGAATAAATTTTTGATGACAGAATATTGAAATTAATAAATTTTAAATAATAATATTGAAGTTTACAATGCAGAAAAAAAAACTTTCATCTGCAGAATACTGTAATTGTTTGATTAGCTTACCAGTTTACATGGAGGAACTGCAGAGAACAGATCACACACAAAAAAAGTTTTCATTAGAATTCCACAACAGTAAAATTTAAGGTTGAGCTGAACCTCTCAAAAAAGTGCTATGATATTCCAAACTATAACAAATTACAATGTTTAAAATAATTTCTAGAACTTCAAGGTGAATATTTGTGTTATTTGCTTTCACTGTTGTCTAGAAGTTGGTAATAGAAAATCAGGTTGAGCCATCACAAACTATTATAGATCCCTAGACAACAACAAAAACAAATCACATCAAGGTGCACTTAAATTATCTACAAAGAATTATAAACAGATGCAATTCTTCAGCATTTTGTACAGGTGTGTTAAAACCTATATCACAAACTATTGCATTGTGGATTCGAGCAGCCATGATTGATGCCAGTCCTTGTAAGCATATGGAATTCAAGCGGGCAGGAGCAGATACTAACACAGGAACAAATTTCAAACAAATATGGAGTAGGTGCAAAGAATACTATGTGATGGATATTTCCTTGCAAACGACGAATAACATTGGGCACAACCATGGGGGCTGTGTGCATCGTGATGCCACATGAAACCCACCAACATGATAGAGGTTCTTCAGAATAAGAAAAAAGTTTGAAAAGGCTTTAGCTGACACTGATAAAAGCTGATGAGAAACCTAAAGGGCTTTATCAATTCTAAAAGATTTTACATCAAACTATTGAAAATATATTAGACTACAAATTTAGTCAATTATGACACAATTGAATGTGTCTGTCTGACATTGAAACAATAAACTTTAAATTGAAAAAAACAATTGTATCTGCAAAATTTCACCTCAGAAAGAACTCTATACTCACAAAGCACAATATAAGTTACACATACTTACCAACATCAAATTCGTGAAGCATGACATATTCAGAACAGCCTGATTGGTCATAATCCAATGGAATTATACCTTTAAAAAAACAAGGGTTGTTAAAATTTTTTTCAAAGAAACAAAACACATGAAAATCCAAAAACTTATGACATAAGAACTGAATCAGTACATACTAACATTTTAGCGTGGTAATCTTTAAACCTACTGTATCTTTAAACCTACTGTAACTAAACTTTGTGGAAGAAACTTCAGACCAGTGTTTGAAGACCAGGGAATTTCTCACCCCTTCTAGATTTTTCCTCCAATGGCATGGCACAGTGGTAGCGTCGTCACCTTGTAATCAAGGGGTCCCAGGTTCGGTACCCAATGGAGGCACATAGTTGTTCTGATCCCACTTTAAAATGTAGATCCAGTCCTGATTAGCATTTCTGTGCATAAAGTGGACTTAAACAAAAACTCAAAAATATTTTTCCTCAGTTTCTATACTTGTTATTTTGTCAAAATAGTCAAACTGTGAGATACACAAAATAGTATTTTTAATAAAAAATTGTCTGTTTAAAAATACAAGTAGATAAAAAGATTGCACTTGTGCATGGTATTTTTCCCTCAATTTCTCTAAACATTTCTGAAGTATCCTCTTCGCATTTCGATCTTTGACCAATTTGAACACTGCTTGGAGCAGTTGTGATATTTGCTATCTTACCTTTAAAACATGATAAGCAATATTGCAATTGTGAATTACTTTATTTGTAATCTTGCTTTACGGTTCAAAAAATAGGGACATTATGCAAAAAATTGAAAGTAGCATCAAAATATTGTACTTCATTAAAGGAGTTAAATATGGCATAACTTCACAAAGTAAATCACTAAACTCACCTACAACTTCATCCCCTTTCCTTAAGGTTGTAACATCAGAGCCCACTGCACGTATTATACCAGCAACATCCTGTCCAACTGCAAATCGTATCTTTCCAGCCTTTCTGAACAGCTCTTTGAGGGATCGCTCATCTTGAGAACTGAGGGCGCAAGCTTTCACCTGAACCAGGACACTGTTTCGTTCTAAAGTTGGTACTGGGTCCTAAGAGGATGAGATGTCGTTAAATAATATTACTGATATCAATTTCATACAAATACACAACAGACAAGGAAAACATATCTAAACGAATGACCATGAAATTAGGTGGGTGGTAGGAGTTAGTGCTGTTGCCATGTCGGAGCACAATCCCATGTGTTCGGAGATTTAAGAGAATGAAAGATCTCGTTGTACAGTTGGCCTCTGTAATCCATGTGATAGAAACTGACAATATTTGCTTGAAAGGCCAGGGATGACACAAAAGTGCCCCGGAGAGAGGTCGGTCTGATGCTCGAACTAGGGAACGCAGCCCGGTTGACGTTGCCACATGGTGTGAGGGAACCAGCAACTTTTGTCCCGCTTTCGCTTTGCTTTTTCCGTGTGTGGCACCAGCAGAATTCTGCCCACCCGCCTATCTTCATGGCCGTGTTTAGTTAAATAAACTTTGGTTCCAAGTATACATTTTACATGTGATATTTAGGGGTATATGAAAGGTTACTGTCCCACAAGACATTCTCCCTCCCACACTCTTGCTGGTGGTGCTACTGTTGAGTTGTATCCATTTTTCTTGAGGGATATGCAAGGATTTTAGTGTGGTGTGTAGAGGTAAATTTAACTTCAAAATGACAACAGACTAGGCCTGTGAAAAAAGTTGCAAAATATTTGTGGGATGGTATAATATGTGTGGATGCTTTCTGCTTCAATATGATCTTCAAATCCTATATCCTGTCCTTAAAATGCAATAGGACAGTCCTCCCCCACCCCTATCTGTGCCTTCATGCTTTGTCCATCACTTTGTGCGCCTCCTTCAAGATATCGACGAGAACCCCGATTTTATTGGTGCGTGTGCAAAATTTGTGTCAGTGTCATCACTTAAAACGACTCCCACAAAAGATTGGCAATAGCGCAAGCGCTCTTAAGTATAGTCGACTTACAGTCTCGTCACCAAAGAGCTCCAGTTTCAAGCCCATTCCTGGGAATTAGGAATGCCCGAGATTATTTTTACAATCTCTTCCCTCACACATATTATGTAAATATACACATACATAAATAATTAAACCACACTTATGTATGTGTGTGTAATATTAATAATAATAATAATAATAATAATAATATATTATGGGTTAAAACAAGTAGATGCATTTATTTCCACGGCTCTTTAATTTTGCCTTACAATATGCTGTTAGGAAGGTAAAAGAAACTAAAGAAGGACTAAAATTAAATGGTGTGATTAATTTGTTAGCATATGCAGATGATATAGACTTATTAGGAGATGACATAAATACAATTAAGAATAATGCTAAAGTATTTTTCAAAGCAGCTAAAGAGATAGGTTTGGAAGTTAGTAAAGAGAAAAGTAAATATATGCTTACAGGCCGAAACCAAGTGTTAGCTAATAATCAAAATCTAATTATTTATAACAACTCGTTTCAACCAGTTTCCAAATTCAAGTATTTAGGAGTAATACTTTATACTAACAAGTGAAAATGATATTAAAGAGAAAATAAAAAGCAGGCTTAATTCATGAAATTCATATTACTTTTCTTTTCATAAACTTTTATCTTTTCGTATAATATCTAAGAAAGTAAATGTTAAAATATACAAAACAGCAAATTTTTCCTGTAGTATTATATGGATGTGAAACTTGGTCCCTTACATTAAAAGAGGAATATAAATTAAGAGTATTTGAAAATAAAATCTTTATAAAAATATTTGAACCTAAAAGGGATGAGGAGACAGGTGAGTGGAGAAGATTACATATTTTAGAACTAAATAATTTGTATTCATGTCCAGATATTATTGGAATGATTAAATCAAGAAGACTTAGGTGGGCATGCCATGTGGCACGAATTGACACGAATTGAAGAGGATAGAAGAGTTTACAGGATTCTTGTGTGGAAGGGCAAGACGAAGATGAAGGGATAACGTTGAGATGGATATAAAGGAAACTAGTAAGAATGAAAAAGAGTCTATGAATCTTGCTCAGGATAGGGACAGATGGAAGGCTTGTGTTGCTGCAACCATAAACCTTCGGGTTTAAGAAGGCTAGAGAGTTGGTTAGTTATATTATAGTATAGTAGCTGATTACCCAGCATTGCCCAGGTATTTATTTATCAAAATCTTATATTAGACAGGAAAATAATGAATTCTAACTATTGTGTAAAATGTAACTAATTTTAAACGTGATCGTGAATTAGCTTAGCGACTCCGAAAACTATGGATTGGACACTAATTTAGGTCATTTGCGGCATTTTATTTTTCACCCCCTCTCACTCCCCATGCTGAAAGGTGATGAACTTGGAGTTGAACCGCATTGGGAGTGTCACGAAAACTGTAGATTCCATTCGCAAGACAGCGTGAATCTTAGACAACCCAAGAAACACTATCGTTGTGCGGATTGCATAGAGTCACGGATGTCTGTTTGTGAGCAATTTAATATCGGTTGTTCTCGATTATTTTTACATGTCACCCCATTCCCACCCAACTCCTAGGGGTGCCAAGGTGTCTTACCCCCAAAAATATTATTTCCAGATTGCAAGTGATACGTGTACCAAGTTTGGTTGAAATTGTTCCAGGCGTTCGAGAGTTATGCCCGAACAAACATACATACATACACACACATATCCATTTTTTATATATATAGAAGATAGATACATAGATTGTGGGATATTATATTACATACTCATTTCTGACAATTTACCAACCAATGAAGGTTTATCTAATGATGTTTAGTAAAAAATAATAATAATAAAAAAAAACACCCCCTTTTCAACACAAGGATTTCCTTGACCACCAACGAAATCTAGCGGCGTGTAGAGAACATCAAAGAAACTATTTTTCATGATAACCTTTTAGTAGTACAGGCCTCTTTTCGGCTCTACCAGCCCTCGACATCCTATTTTATCGGGTGTGTATGTAGCCATGCACTACAGATTCATCGTTGCCACTTGCACGTTCATTTACCAATTATGAAAATATTTTCTCAAATTTGCATCAAACTAAAGAAAAGTCGAAACAATGTCATTTTTTTAACACGGCTGGGAAGGGTTCCTCTCCGGTTCCCCTCTGGTTCCGATGACCCTGATGAGAATAAGAGTTTCTGTCCGAGTGAACCTTCATCAGTTTTAAATCGTCGCGATTATACAGAAGTGGCACAGAAGGGACGTAAAATGTTAATACGCGTACATACAAATGTTATCCATCTTTTGGGGTCTCCGTAGTGACATACATTACTTTTCTTTCGAAATTAACGTCGTCTACCTGTAAAGACTGATCGCGACAATGAGAACAGTTGATGATTTGAATAATCTGATGAACGGATATCATGTTCAGCCAGAGACTCGAACTCGGAACCTTAGGTGACGAGATGTGAACCCAGGATGAGAAATCTCAGGGGGAGGGGGCCAGTGGGGAATTTCCCCCACCAACGATTTTGTCCTAAAACTCCCCCCCCCCCCTACGAAACTTTCCCGGGGGGAGAGTTTTTGTTCTAACAACAAAGAAAACTATTAGTTTTGAAGTCGAATATAATTTACTGGAATAATATCGAGAACACATACAAAGAACGAACAACAAAGAGCCTCATCTCTAAGGACATTGAACCAAGCAATCCCAAGAACACAGAAATTAGTCTGACTTGTTATTTCTTCTCCACTTGTCATCGCCTTTCCTCAGCTACCGAACAGTATATAAATATATAAATAAAACATATTTAGATGTGAATTTTATATCGAATACTATTATCTTCTTAATGTCTCTTAATTTTTGCCCCGCACCTTATTCACGCAAATCTGTTCATAGCATTCGTAGTATATTAAAATCTTCAATTTGCAATCGAATTTTGAATGAAGGACAGTCCTCATAACTATTTTATAATATAATTATTTAATAGCTGACATATATTTAATGACATGTGTGTGTGTGTGTGTGTGTGTGTGTGTGTGTGTGTTTGTGTGCCTGCCTCTGCACCAATCTGCAGTGATTTCGCACCCTATGTGAATCGACCACTCAACGCGTTCGGCCTCTGAAGGGACGATATTTCAAGAACTCTAGACGTGATGGCATATGGTCAACACTTTCCTCTCTCCCCTACCTCTCATAATCCAGCATATTCCTTCTTTTATTCACAAATCGCTTTTTCTGCTAAGCATGATGCACCAAAACATCAAAGCGAAACGCAGCTGAATTAAATATTCACAGATCGCAAGCCGCAAAGAAAAAGCAATGCGGTAAACATGGCGACTGGTGGCGAAACTCATGTGGCATTCTGCCCATTTCTCTCTCTGCAGAATTCGCTCTCTACTCCTTCAACAGCATCCGCATAACTCCTGCGATCCAGCCGCAAGAACGCAACTCGCCTGCCTGAACTTCGTTGATAACGCGAATCTGATATCGACTGCACATACACGCCCATCCTCACATATGCTGTTTGCTGTTTGTCTTCGCCAATACAAAAGAGCTGTACCAACCACGTCATTCTTGCTCATTCACACCGCCCTTAGTTTACATCCAATACCGATAGGACACGGATTTTTACGTTTTTCTTCTTTCTTTGTGTATTTGTGTCAGTTTGTTTCTTCAGTACAAACTCTGAACATTGTACAAGTAATTATAACGGCGCACGCTTTTAGAAGGAACATGAGTTCGGCCAATACCCAGCCAGTGCTACTGCGCTGTTGCCAAACTAACTGCTAGCGCAAGGGAAGGACAGAAAATTCGCGATGTGTCCATTATTTTGATAATGCATGCACAGTATATATGAGTACAGTGAAATAATATAGTGAATATTTCTACACAGGATTATAATATCATATCACTGTAGCATATACGAGAAACCCATACCTAAAAGAAGCTTGAAGGTATTTATTCATCACCGCTCTCGTCGTCTTCCTCGGTCTCCGTGTCACTGATTTCACTCATTCCCGAGTCACTCCCCTGGAGGTTAATGATTAGATTTTGCACCCTTGGTGCCTGTACTACTGGTGCTAGGTTTTGAGAGTGACATTATTTAAAATAAAAAGAACACACGGAACATACACTATCGCAAGAAAGGGCTGTATTTAATCTTTTCACAAACTGTTCTTTGTGGCGCAGGAGTGATTGATAAGCGAATAATTTTACACCGGCCTTGCTACGAAAACGCTGAACTCACACTGACCCAGACTTTCAATGTTCGAGAACTCTCAGAACAATGAAGGGTCATTGTTTATATCGAGGCGAATTTAACACCCACAGTTTTCCCTAGACACAACAACTCAGCTGCGTCAACACGGTGGCAACGAAAAAAAACAGGCTGAAGGAAATGAAAGGTGTTGTTGCCCTTGTTTCTTCAAGGAACGATAACTCCGGCTGTAGGCGACGGAAATTCATAGGATTTGGACAGTCAGGTTCAAAGTGTCTTTCCCCATCTTATGATGAACCTTAAAGTGACGTCTTTTATGAAAACTTCTTGCGCGCAAGAAAAATCCAGAACACGGCTTTTAACTTCCGCGCCGCAGTCTCCTAACTGTACAACGTTGCACTCCTGCAATTGGTTGATCGCCACGCACACCCTCTTTGTTGCCCCACCCGATATCGCTTCTAAAAGCGTGCGTCGTTATAGAATAGAATAGAACAGTGGTTCCCAAAGTGTGCGTCGCGAAACCCTGGAGCGCTGTGAGTTGGCTTACACGGGCGCCGCGAAATGGTACAATATTTTCACTGAATGCCACTTACTTGTTAGTCTAATTTTAGTACTTTTTACATATAAAATGTTTCTGAATTTGAAATGTGTGTTTATTTCTTAAATTAAGGCAAGCAACCTAACCACACTAACTGAGCGTTGCAAGTGTTAGATAGGCCTACATTCTGACTTGGGCGCCGCGGAAAAATCTTGAAACACTAAGGGCGCCGTGAAACGAAAAAGTTTGGAAACCACTAGAATAGAATAATAGAATAGAATCGCCTTTATTGAGAGGGCTTTTCGGCCTCGCGGGCCGCTCTTACAACAAACCCTTGTCAAATACATATCAGAGTTGACACTTTACACTTTCTGGAAATCATTATTATAGTAGAAAAGAAGAAAAAAAACATTTATACTTATAACTAGGGAGACAAATTTAAGGTAAATAAAAACTGAGGAGAGCGGTAAATAAAATGTTAGATCAGCGATATATACCAGCGGTGGAAAAAAAATGGCACACACTTTTTCATTATGAGAGGAAACAACATACAAAAGAGCTATAAATTGATAAAGTACTTCATTTTTATAACCTGTACACATACACAAGTAATTAGCTGTCCCACCAAAACGAAAACATCAACACAAAATCACTTCATTTCTAAATTGCATATCTCAAGTGATTTATTCATTGTATGCGTTTAAAGGATATCCTTGCTGTCCAACAAATAAAATAATCACTAATGCACATACACAAACACATGTTGAAAATCACATGATGATAAACAAAATTCATTCATGACTGAACACAAATTACACCATTGTTTCCCTTGATGTGCGGGAACAGGCTAATCTTATCGCTGCTACAGCTAGCAAATTCAATGAAACTGGAAGTTGAGTAGACATTCGGGAGAAGAAAGGAATGCAGCTTGACAGGGAGTGAAGTTTTCGAACTGAGATTATGTGCATGGGAAATCCCAATTTGCAGCGTCTTCCTGATGTGATCGAAGATAAAACGTTCTTCAGCTGCAAGTGGTAGGAAACCTCGATTGCCGGTTTTTGCGTGTTTTCTACTTAATTTGATGATATTTCACGGTTATTTCGCGAAAAAACGTCCATTTCGTGGAAAAGCACACATTTCGCATTACTTCGCGAATAAAACTCATGCATATTTCATCATTGGGGGTGTAGTTACGTGAAGAATGTTCAAAATTTCATCTTTTTCTCACATTTCGCGATTTCGCGCATCAGCGAAAATTCAATGTCCCTACTTATAATGTAAACAATTAATATACTGAAGATACAGAGTTAAATCTAAAACCACAATTAGAATACACTTATTACAGAGATAAAACAAAAACTAAGACCAATATCTCATTCCTGTTCATTACAGGAAAGACAAAGCCAGGCACTATTGTTTGGACAGTCTTTGAAAGTAACTCGTTACTTTTGAAATTAATAACTCTAACTTCTAAGTTACATTTTTCAAGTAAGTAGTAACGAAACCACCCTGGTGCTTTCATTCGTTCTTCCGAATTAGGAAGTTTCACTCCATGTAGTATTTTTATAATTAAAGTTTTAGAGACACTACAAACAAATACGTGTTTACCAGAACAGATTTTTTTTCGTAAACGCTACCATTTTTTTGATTGTTTGTTTCTTACCAAGAAGCTTAACCAAATTTGTTTATTCAAACAAAGCAGTTTCTTCTGTCTCCGCCCCCAAACGACTTGTTTCACAATACCTATCAACTTCTTATAATTCGTGACATATCTACTGGATTATTACACCAGCGATCTATCCACACATACCCGAAATTTTCTGCGATGTCTCCATAAAATCGTTCGCAAAAGTCTAATTTGCGGTTATTTTCTTGCTATATCCAAGGTTATACTCCACAATAAAAATAGTACTTAAACCGCCTCCCGAGATTGAAAAAATTGTATTAACGCTTGATCTATCCCCCAAACTACTTATTTATACTCGTACAGCATTTCACAATAGATTAGTCTAATGTTAATATCAGGAAGGGGCAAGCGGTGATATGCCCACACATGCATCTGAAACTAACCATATGTCCGTTAACAGAGTAACAGCAGATCCCACTCTCTTGGTGTCTAAAATTTAGCGAGCAGGTGAGAGGGGAGAAAAGGGGATCCTTTGATCCCCCTGCCTCCACGAACATATTTAGCGGGGGGATCGGGAACCCCCCTCCCCGAAATTAAATATGCCAAATTAAATAATGAAAATATACGATGTTTAACATTTGTTGTATAATCGAGGGATATTTATTTTCACCGAACTTATTTGAAGGCAGTAAATATTTAGTTTTTATAATTGCTTTGTTAACATGAATTTGATGTGTGTCTGTGTAGACAAAAGCTAACGTATTACAATGACTCCCTTGTTGCATAATCATTTTATTGGGGGAGACTTGAGACAAAACTATCCTACCGCACTGGGAAGGACATATTTAAGGGCGAGGCCAAAGGGTCCGGACCCCCCCCCCCCTTCGCTCCCAAAGGCTTACCAAGTACTAAAATTAAATAATGAAAATATACTTGTTTAACATTAGCTGTATAATCGAGGTTTATTTGTTTAAGCCGAACTTTGAATGGCAGTACCAAAGATATTAAGCTGAAATTTATTTTTTTGTCAAACGAATCTAACATACTTTCTTCTTATTTAATAAATATTCAAGATTTTATCTATTTGGCACTGATTTCCTTGTCAGGATAGTTGCTTTCATACAAATTTTGGCGATCTTAACTACACGTACGCTACATAATGAATACATGATTTTGTATCTCCATTCTTATGCGGTCTTTTTACCTATTCATATAATAGCAATACAATATTAATTTATATATTTTCATTAATATTATTTTAATTGAAAATAAATATAACAATTATTTTAATATAAACATTTATATTATTATTATTTCTGAGACACTTAGTTCGGACCCCCCCCCCCCCAAATGAATTTCTAACTACGTGTCTGACGCTACAAACGCATCTTCCAACTTTAATTAATTCAAGTACACAGTGTCATAAATTTGGCCGATTTTGTGATACCATAATCTGAGATGGAAATGTCCCAAGGATTGTGAAATTTCTGTCGATTACACACTGTGAATATACATTTGGAATAGCCCTAGTACTATACTGCCATGTTGCGGGAAAAAGCGTTAATCGGAGAAAATGGCTGCCTTAACAACACATTGAATGCATTTAAGGCAGGGTTGTTAGAGGTCCAGAAACCCATAAATTCTAATGGGTTCTATTGGGTTCCGTTGCAGGACCGGAACCTTTTTTCTCGCACAATTTAAATTCGGTCCAAGATGCGTATGGTATCATTAAAAAACGTTCCTGGACCGTATTTAAATTTATCCTGAAAAAAGGTCCCTGGATCGAATTGAAAAATTTAATCATAAAATGGTTCTTCACGGCCTAGAACCCATTTACACTAGCTGATTTTCTCTTCCGTAAGGGAATTGAATGTATTTACAATTCCTAGAAATTAACAACCCTGAGGTTATTAAGGATCCAGAAATCCATACATTCTAATGGGTTCTATTTGGTTCCGTAACAAGACGGGCTTTCTCGCACAATTTGAATGCCTTCCAAGTTGCGTATTGTTTCATTGAGAAAGGTTCCTGGACCGTATATACATTCAGCCTGATGGAAAGGTTCCTGGACCGTATTTAAATTCATCTGGTAAAAATGTTCCTGGACCGAATTGAAATATTTTACAGATAAAAAGGTTCTTTACGGTCCAGAACCCATTTACGCTTACTGGTTTTCTCTCCTGGACCGGATTTGAATTTATTTAAAATTCCTGGACCTTTAACAACCCTGATTTAAGGTCTGAGGGAAACTTCAAATATTCCTCTTTCAAATTATGCAAATATCATGTATTTCTGTTTATTATTCGTGAAAATATAGCCAAACAAAATCGCTCAATAATTTTTTGAACACCCGTTTAGGCCAAGTTAGGTAACAAGTGTGTCACAAAGTAAGTTTATTTTCGTTACATCTTGCTCTTACTTCCCTCACCATTATAATAAAAAGGGGGGAGGGGTTGCAAGAAGTGGTCTTTCCAGAAGACATTTTCACTTCACATACAGCGTGCTTCAAAATGGGTTGAACGATAAGAAACCGTTCCAGGAGCGATAAAACTTTATCAACAATTAAAGTTCTATGTAAATACTTTCGACCATATCCTCGAGTTTTGTTTGCAATGGTCGTAGTAGTTTCAAATTAGGTGGCAGAGTGATAAGTTCCAAGATGGCTGCCTGTGGTGCTGAGAAAGCTTTTTGCTTCCTACAGTTTCACGTTTGTCGGTCTGTTGTTAGCGTGAGTTTCGTACAAAATTTCGTAAAGAACCACCATCCAAGAACTCCATACGTAAGTGGTATGATAAATTCAAGACAACGGGATGCATTTGCAAAGGAATGTCGTCCGGTAGACCGTCCACGTCTGAGGCAGATGTCGAGAGAGTTCGAGCTAGTTTTCAACGCAGCCCCCAAAAGTCTACAAGGAAAGTGAGTCAAGAGCTAACAATGCCTCGAGCAACTGTTTGGCGCGTAGTGCGTACGCGTTTAAAGATGTATCCCTATCGAGTGCAGTTGTTACAACAATTAACACCTAATGATCACACGTCCCTCAAAAAATTTTGTGAGCCATTTCTAAAGTTATGCAGTGGTGATGATGATTTTATTGACAAACTTTGTTTCAGTGATGAGGCTACGTTCCATGTGACAGGAAGAGTGAACAAGCAAAATGTTCGCATCTGGGGGACTGAGAATCCTCGTCAAATCGTTGAAGTCGTGCGTGATTCCCCGAAGACTAATGTGTTTTGCGCCATTTCATCTACCAAAGTGTACGGTCCGTACTTCTTTCACGAAGAAACTGTGACTGGACAAACATTCCTACACATGCTTACTACAAATTACCTTAATAACAGACTGCCAGACCGCTGGATTCGGCGATCTACTCAAAATGATCAACAGTTACTACGTTGGCCACCAAGATCCCCGGATTTAACCCCCTGTGATTTTTTTTCTGTGGGGACATCTAAAAGACATTGTGTACAAACCTCCTCTACCCGCAGAGGTCAATGAACTGAAAGAGCGCATTACTGCTGCAGTGCAAACTGTTGATGCAGACATGTTGAAACGGGTCTGGGCGGAATTGAATTACCGAATTGATGTATGCAGGGTAACAAAGGGGGCTCACATAGAACATTTGTGAGATACTATGTTCAAAATTTTATCAAAAAAACTTGGGACAGTTTTAGGAATTACATGTAAAATTTAAAGCAATTTGGACGAAAAATTAAATATATGTAAGGAGTAGAAATCGTTCACATCATTTTGAAGCAGCCCGTATAGTACGAGACTATTGAGTAGAGGCATGCAAATTTCGTTTTTGACGAAAACACGAAATATGAAATAACATGCTGTAATGTTCATTTTTCATGTTTCTGAAAGGTGTGAGGTGCATTTTCCTACCGTTTTGTCACGATAATGCGAAATCCTACTCTTAAATACGAAATTTACCGTTTATATACCGACGCGACACTTTCTGAAGTCTGAAGTATCCTGTGAGTTATGCAATTTACGCAAAATTGATTAATTCTGCTGTAAATATTTGAGAAGCAAAAATGGACCGCTTTACACAGGAATAAACTTAATACTCTGGTAACTACATAAATGTGCTTTAGAAAGGATAAGTTTATTTTGTGTAGTAAGTGCAGTTTTTAAATCAAATTTAGGATTATATACACAATTTTAAAACCAAAATGTCATCTTATATAGCACTTTTGATGTGATTATTCATCGCTACAACACCGACATTTTATTTTATTTGCCGCTTTTGAACCCGAAATAGACTGTTTTTGTACCGAAATTTTGCTTTTGTATTTACCAAATATATGTGTTGGGTTGGGTTGAGTTGGTGTTTTAAGTCCACTTTATGCACAGTAAGGCTAATCGGGACTGGACCTACAGTTTAAAGTGGGATCCGAACCACTTGTGCCTCCACCGGGTATCGAACCCGGGACCCCTTGATTACAAGGCGGCGACGCTACCACTGCGCCATCGGGGAGGCCCTCCAAATATATGTGCCTCTACTAATGAGGTTATGACGTCTGGACTCTCAGCCATTTTAATCACCTGTGGGGCCTGTGTTATGTCCTGTCCAATAAGATGAAATCAGTTATATTTTGTATTATCTTTGCGCATCATGGCACGTAGACTCGAAAATTTCAGTTTTTATTTTCCAAATTATTAGGTTTCGGCTCATATTTTGGTTATTTTTACATATTATTTCCATATTTCACAACATTTCTCAACATATACTACATATTCGCGCAATAATTACATGTCTCCGTGTGACCGGAAGAGTTGGGTGTATTTCTTGGGAATAACTGACAAATTTGAAATACACTCCCATTACTTCTTGTAATATTGAACGCAGTTTTAGTCAATATAAATCCATCATAAGAGACAAAAAAAGAATGAAATTGACGTTCGAACAATTACAACAAAATTTTGTTATTCATCATTTTGGAAACAGAAAATGAAAACACGTCTTGTGTTGTTTAACAATTAATGTCAATGTAAGCGTACTGCATTTTATGTACCCCGTGTACTGTCTTATATTATTAAAAAGGTAATTTTTTACAATTTTTAGTCCATATTTAACTCCATATTTTGGTGAAAATAACTAAATATGTATATACATATTTAGCACATTTTTACTACATAAGTAAGTACTTACTGTCAAGAAAAAATAGCACCATAAATAATTTTAAAATGTTTTGGATTCATATCTCTCTATCTTTCCTGCGCAACTTGAAATCGATTGTTTGAAGCATTCATCTGGTATCAGAGTGTCGTGTAGTGTTATTCTTTTGTTTGTTTAATTTTGGAAACTTTTGATAGAGGGCTCTGCAATCATTTCTGTGTTATTGGCGGGAGTCAGTAATACAATTTATACTAGTGGGGCTTTTGGCATGTTCTATGTTGCAAACGGTGTTTATTACAGAAAGTTTGGTTACGATATCATTATTTTGAAGTGTTCTGGCAGTTTTCTCGAAAAACATGGGTAGAAAATGTTACATTTCCCCACGTAAACAATAATTGTTTTTGTGCGTATACGTTCCACATGCAATATTTGATTTTGTTATGAATTCTGCGAAGTGTTCCATATAAACTTAACCGTGGCTTAAATAATAAATATATATTGTATTTTATTTAATTATTAGGAAAATAAATCGTCAAGTCAAATCATAAAAACAACTGAGAATACCGGAACAAAATGCTGAACTAAAAATAATGTGATGCTATTTTTTCTTTACAAAGTGTATAAATCCGTTCCCTCGCCATCATACATTCTAATCGTCGCGATTAGCCAAAATGGAAGAAAAACGACGTACAGAAACGAAATTAATCTATCCAGTTTAAAAAAAGCGTACGTTCCAACTTTAGAGAGAAAACAACAGCGATGCGTGCAGTACATATCCCATAATGATTCCCCAGACTACTTTGATATAAAAATATCACTGAACCAGCCAAATCCCTGATAATGCAAAAGGCTGTAGGATACGCCCAAGACAGGGCGTGGCTCACACGCAAATAGCACGCAAGGTTGTTTTGCTCCACACGAAAAGAGCTCCCGAAAATTGCAAATTAATCCCTTAGCACGTTTTCTTGATGTAATAACAGAAGTTTGTAATGCTATAATACCCCACAGAAGCGCAATAACCTCTTTCGAACTAATTATACAAATTCGTTCACCCAAATATTCCGCTTTCGGGTAATGCTTACAATATTGAATGACACTGAGGAGTAGAAATATAAGAAAAATACTTAATGATGATAATTTACATGATAAATGTCCATAGAAAATGTTCTCAAGGATTTGACTGATTACGTTTATTTTATGCCCGAATCCCATGAGGCTAGATCTCCTGCTGGATTTCCCAGTTGGACTTGGACTAAGCCGCGCGTCAGGCTAAGTTTGCAGCAGGTTTTATGTATCAATCCGCGCGAGAACTGAGCTCAGAATCTTCCGTGCCAGTCTTTCCTCAACCGCCGAGATGCTTACATCGCAGACACTGAGAAAATCCACAGTATTGCCAACCGCACAACACATCAAAACCCCGCATGCATGTCAAGTGGAATGTATTTTTGCTTCTCTTTGTCTCCTGAAACATAAAATTTTAAAAGTACTTTCTGCGCATATATTATTTAATAAATATGTCATTACTTAATATAAGAGCGAAATAACTTCTAAACATGAGAGCATGTGTGTATATTTCGAGCACGCAAAACGAAAAATAAACGGAGATAAAAGTAAACAACAATAGGCCCCTCTTGAATTTAATGACAAATTATTGTTTTTGGTTTAGAAAGAAATACATTTATGAAAAACGTGGTTGCTTCGTCCGCAATACATCCGTCCCTGTAAGACACACGCAATTCAAGTTATACCACCAAAAAAGCCTGATTTGATATTGGTGATATACAGGGTGATTCAAAAGTCGCGCGACATAGAACAACTCCGTTATTTGTGCAGATACCGAAAAAACGATAGAGGGCATAAGTGTAGGAAATACGTTGTTGGAAATCATGAGCGTAATTGTTGCGACAGCACATGGACCATTTATTAGTCTTGTTATTAGTTATTGCTGCACAGAAAAATTCAACATTACGGTCATGATTTAAAACGTATTTTCCAACAATTTTGTTCTTGTTTCCTGCACACAATGAAAATAATACAAATGCAACATCACGGTCATGATTTCAAACATATGTCCAACAATTTTGCCCTCTATCGTTTTTTCGGTATCTGCACAAATAACGGAGTTGTCCTATGTCGCGCGACTTTTGAATCACCCTGTATACAATCAGGTGCATTGTCTGCTGCTATTACTCTGGTTTCAATTTATGAATCACTTCACTAAACCAGGATTCAAATCTTGGTCTGTCCATTTCTTGCTGATAATCACCCTTTCTTTACGCGGAACAGTAAATATGCGCCTTCAACAAAGCTTTCATTGCCGAGAGTGGGTGAAACAACAAATCTCCCCCTTCCCCTCATTGTCGGTTTCTTCAGCCCTGGCGGTGGTTTTGCATGGTGGTATCCTTCCATGTTTTATTCCCCCTTTCCCCATTCTCCAAGTTGAAGGACGTCTCGTCCAAATAATAAACATGTTTCTTCTCACTGCAATATCTTTTAATACCGCGGGTATTCTTTTGTCGTCAAACAACAAACAATCGTTTCCTCTTGCTTGCTAAACTCAAACCGCAAATCATTCAAGACCCGTGATTCAATTCGTGAGCACATTCACCTCACGACCTGTTTTACTTTGATATTGTTGCCGCAAGGCGGATTATGCATTTAAAACAACTTGCTTGACTTTGAAGAGCATTTCCCTTCGGATTAAGCCCAAAATAACTTTCGGGTAAAACCGTACGCTGAACAGGAGATTCAGCCATTCTCGCCGCTCTACAATAAACATCTCACACGATACTAGTTACCATACTTATCGGTATGCGTTTGTTACCACAAGACATTGCGCACAGCAGACAAGCTAAAAAGATGGACAAGAACATTATAGGATAATAGCTACTGATGTTATTAAAAATACAAAGATTGATTGATTGATTTGGTATTTTAAGTCCACTGTATGCACAGTAAAATTAAGTAGGACTGGACCTTCCACTCTGCAACACACAGGCATATCAGTCGTCGTTTTCATATTTTGCTGCAAAAATATGGAGTGCCCTACCTAAGACCATGTCGAGCATATCTAAAATAGAATCTTTCCGAAATGAAGTAAAGAATTTTATTTTGGCAGAGCAGAGATTGTGTTCAAATACTATGATGTAACTTGTATGTTTATGTTATGTATTTTGTCTACATATTTTTATTTATATTTATTTTTATGTAGTTGTCTTTTCACAATTTTTGTATCATTTTATTCATACATTTGTTACAATTACTTTATCAATAGATTTTGTAACTAAATCATACAGTTTATTGTACACTGTATTAATACTGTAATAACTAGAGCCCGGAAGTTCAGGCATTTATTTTCGTTAAAATAGGCAAAAAAAGGCATTTATAATGTGGAAAATAGGCACTAAAAATGAAAAAAAGGCACATTTGGAAGTCGCTTACTTTTATCTATAATTTCTGGCAACATGTTAAAATCTACATTGGGAAGAGCATTTCAATTTTCTCCGTCTTGATTGCACATAACTACAAGGTGTTTTTTTAATTACTCAACATTCATTGTTAGTAGTCTGTCAGAGAGAATGTTTTTCATAATAGAAAATGATATTTCTACTTCGACAGAAGTTATTGGAGCATACATAAAACAAGCTAATGTAGCTGGACGCATTTCGGTAACAGCATTTTCACCTTTTAGAATATCACAAATTGTTTTCAATTGTTTCAAGTCCTCATTTGCACTCACTACCCGCTTGCACTTTTCCGCAACAGCTGAACCCTTTTCTCCTGGCACTTCCATCATCTGCTGCATAGATTCCTCGTACATTTTCATGGATCCTACAAGGTGTTTTTTTTTAAGTTCTGTAATTGTAATTGTCTCTGGGAATGCACCATAATGTGCAAAAATAAACTTGAATAGCACAGGAGTTTTTTCACTTCACGAATTGAAGCCGCTTCATTTTCTGGAAGAGCATCTGTCACCTCACTGATTTTTTCAAGGTTGTTAGCATAATATATAGCTGCTGATATCCAGGTTCCCCATCTGGTCAAGACTGGTTGCGGAGGTAAACTAAGCTCAGATGCAACTTCCTTAAATTTTCGGGTTCGAGAGGGAGATTTCAGATTGTGTTCGAAATCAACCTGTCCACTTCAGCAGTCAATCATGCACAAGGAAATGTTAACCGAAAGGCAATATCCTAACTGAGCATGAAATACATTTTTCTCACACTTTTCTCCTTCAGCAATGTTGAAACATGCATGAGTTCAATATTACTTAAATAAGGCGAAAATTATTCACATAATAAACGAAAGAAACATAAATGCCAACAACGTTTTTTGGGAGAAAAATAATTTATATACACATTTTTTTTTAAAAAAATGGTCAAATTTAATTGAAAAAGGCAAAAAAAGGCATTATAATTAAAAATAGGCAGTGGGGTCCCAAATAGGCAAAATGAAAAGGCTTCTAAAACATTCGAAACAACATGAGAAACGTATATCCGGAAAAATTTTATCAATATATGCAGTAGATAAAAAGAGGCATTTTGCAATACTTCCGGGCTCTAGTAATAACATAAGAAATGTAAATTTAAATGTAATCGATGACACGGGTTAGGCGGCAGAACAGCCTCAGGCTGAACCTCGCCCACGCAAATAAAGAATTTGAATTTGACCTACTATGTGCCTCCACCGGGTATCGAACCCGGGCCCCCTTGATTACAAGGCAACGACGCTACCACTGCGCCATCGGAAAAGTATGAACTAGAAACTGGCTCTAAAGAGAATACGGTAATCAAAGCGAACTCAACAAGCTTTTTAATGAACTCGGGTATGGATTTTCATACGTGAGATTCGCAGGATTCATTCATAAATATACAATTTATAGATTTTGTTCAACTAAATATGTCAAACAATTAACACACTTGTAATAATAACAATAATAATAATAATAATAATAATAATAATGATTTTCATTGTTGGCTAATCACATCTGTCGCGTACAAATTTCATCGCTTTGCATAAATACCTAAATATTAATTAATTGAACACGATTGTACATCATCTCTTTTACTTTGTCTTTTATCGAGAAGCGAACAAAAACAACCAACACTCGGAAACCACAGACAAAAAACTCTCATTTACCAAACTCACAGATTATCTTCTCATGGGCAAACTTTGCTCTGATTGGCTGTTCCACAGAATCTAGCAGAGAAAGCCAGTTGCAATTAGAACACGGTCTAGTCATCAAAACCAATCAAGCAGCCGGCATGGTGGCCATGATTTCCAGCCATGTACAGTCCAGCACCAATTAGAGCATTCGCTGGTTTTCCAGTTCCATGTGATTCGGCCTTTACTTCGCTTTTTCTGCCACTTTTGGCTAGTCGCGAAGATGAAAATGACTGATGATGTGATAAAATTGATAAGCAGACACTCACAAAGCCCACGCCCAGCCCGGGGTTCGAAACGGGACCCCTGGCGTCGTAGCGTTGTCAAAGAAAAATATGGGAATTCCAGGAGAAAAGGAAAAAAAAGAGGTCTTCTGTGGAGAGATGTTCGCAGACGGGCAAAAGGTTTATAACTCGCTGACATACGCCCTCTGTTAAACCACTTTACCACTGTTAAAGGAGTCATGATTGATTTTCTTAGTTAGTGCATGAAGCGGTAGCCATCTTGGATTTATGACGTCACACAGGCCTTCTGCCACAATTGCGGGTAAAACACCTGGTAGTACACGATTGTGTACCACACTAGCAACGTATTACCGGTAGTCATATATTCCCTTCATTCAAAAACCCACAGGATTACAAATGCCCCTGGACTACATTGAAAAATTGCCAAAACTTATTCCAATATGAAATGCCTATTCCTCATTCATTGGAACTGTGTCAAAATGTTGTATGGCCTGGTTGATATTTCTTACATTTTCAAATGTGAATGAAAAATGTGGCAAACAGTAATTGAAAAGACATGTCCAGGGTCTGCATTGTAGGCAGTAGAAAATTGTGACAAGCTCTTGTATTCAAATATGCACAAATTGTTGGTGATCTTGGCTACACTGCCTGTTTCATCTTCAACACCTGAGAGGATGTGTTTAACATTAAGGAGGTTGAAATAATGTTCTCGCAATTCAACGGGAGATCCTCGACTAATGGACCCTTCACTGTTAAGTGTGCATACATACGAATATTAAAATAACACCGATGATGTTATTTTCAATTTTGTAGCAAAGAAGAAAAGACTAATTGTAATTCTTTTTTAAAGATAAGCTGGGATTAGCTTTTTCAAAGCATTTTCTGTAGAAAAGTTAGAAGTTCGTAGATAGACTTAATTTAATACATGTGTGACCTTTTATGTGGTGGCAGAGTGAATTTTGATAGACAGATCATACCTAGGAACGCTATACGTCCCGGATTTTCAGGGACAATCCCGTAATGGTATTATCATTTGTCGCGGTGTTCCGAATAGTTTCTTCGGGATGTATAAATGTCCTGAAATCGGGTGGTAAAGAAGAAATGATTAAGACTATACTTTCCTGAACTTTATTTATATTTTACAATTTTACGTAAAATTGGACGTAATTTTAAAATGCTCATTTTACAAAACAATCTAACTCTACATTGAACCATTCCCTCTCCATAATACAAGAGTTAACGAGATACAGACGGTACTGCAAAAATCTTTGACATCATGGCGCCGCCTTCTGATAGCAGTGTTGAATTTCAGTTACGATTCTCTTCCATTGCATAGTAACCTTCTTACTATGAAGAGTCAGTGCTTGAGTGCCTATCTGTTCAGTCCGCAGTTTTCAAATCAAGTTCCCACACAATGTGGGATGTAAATGACAATTATGTTGTACATACATACAACTTTATCGGGTCCAGCCCCCCCCCCCCCCCGCTTCCTAACAAGCTACCGGTCAGTAGTGTCCCGGATTTTCACTTATGAAATATAGGAACCCTAATGGAACCGGGGATCCCCCCCCCCCACAAAAAATATATCCCCGGCAAAATGAAAGTATTTATATTCCTGCGAGGGATGTTTTCATCCCCTTCAAAGAAAATTAAATTGAAAACATACAGTATGCCATTTCGTAACTATGCAAAAAACACAATTGAAAAATCATTCGTGTCCATTAATGGTCTAGCCATCAAACATTTCCCTGCCAAAAAGTATGCAGCCTTCTGGATTAAATAAGGACACCATTCTGCAACTGACCAACCGCACTGAGTCGAGGCAACAGTAGGATGTTTTCAACTTACGTTTTCGTGGCATAGTGCTGATATTTTACATGTATTAAAATGTTCACAAGAAGCTTGTAAGTAAGTTAGATGGACGGTACGTTTGAACTTAGTAATAGAAAATTGGTCAGGTTTTCGGTGTTAATAGTTCGACAATTCTCTTCATGTACGAGTTTGGGTTTTCTAAAAATGTAAATTAGAAGTGTTTCTAAATTAAGCTTAAATGTTATAATATTTAATGACCTAGGTTATTCTAAGTACTAAGGACTTAGAACCGTAAGGCAATAGTTTAGATTATGGACTAGCAACATATACAAATGCGGATACCTAAGAAAACCTACCTTCCGAAATGAAGTCACAAATACTCCAATGAGTGGGAATCCCCTCAAAGCAAAAGGCTTAATTCGCACATTGGTATGTAGCGACATGTAACAAAAGATACACTGTCGTCGTTATATGACGAGAATTCTTACCTGGGCTACAGCGCCTTGAATAACGTAGTGTGGAAAACGACCCAAGAAACTGGTTCCCCAGACGATGACAACATAGATGGCAGTGCGATCCGTACAGGTGCTAATTTTGTTATGAAAGTAATGCGGCTTAGTTAGTTTTTGGAATATATTGTGTAGATTTGTGTTGAAAGGCGGTAAGTGAATTGATGGAAACAGTTATATGTATTTGTGGAGTGACTTGCAGTCACAAATTGGCATTAATTTACACAGAAAAATAACATAAATACGTTTTATGTGCAACGCAACTGGAGCAGCAACATCGCAATGTGAGGCTGGACGTCGAACGTTGGATTGTGTACACAAGTTTATTTTTGTATGCTAATAAAATTTATCTTTTTGTTTGGGAACACTAAATATACAAATACTCTTTTCTTTACTTGAACGATACCCACTAAACAACCAGGCACAAAACAGTGGCGATCATAAAACGAAACGAAACGAAAAGTGTCATATTTCACGCTTGCGAGTTTTTGGGCGGTAAGTTAGACAACACGCGAGTGGATGTAAAGCAGATCTTTGAAAAATAAACTAGTATTTTCTGTGTGAATTTCCATAAATATAAAGTTTGTGACAATATTAATGAACCTTTCAGGATAATGCATACACAATATTAATTCTCGCAGCAATTGTCACATTACGAGTTACGAGTAACAATCCATACCTATGTTTTCTTCCGTATTTGTTAATAAAAACTCAAGGACAGGTCATGATCGACGGTTCAAAATGTTCTTTAATATTTTCGCGACTACTGTACCAAATATCATAACAATTTTCTGATACGAAGAAATGTTACAAGGAAAAGAATCAGACGTTGCAGCAAAAACTCCATTTACTTCTATTATAAGTAGACGAAATTATACATTGCATTACGTCTACATTATATGTAGACGTAGATGCATGCACCTGTACCGACACCAGCGCCTCTAGTGGTATCATTTCTGAGTGGAACCTGCAAGAGAGGCCAAAACCGTCCATTTTCCACACTACATTATTCAAGGTACTGTACTTGGGCAAAATGTGGCATGTTCTATTCTTTTGTGTGTTTGAGAAAGAACAACACAGGTGATGCCATCTACAGCAGTTTCTTGCAAACATTACATTACTGTAATACATGCTAGGATATTTAAAGTGAGAGTCATCATTGTGGCAGGGCAAAATATAGTAACCGTTAGCATTGGACACATTCCTGCAATATTCGATCGGATCAGAATGTTGGTTCAGTTATATAACATCCTTTGTTCCTGAGCTGAAGGGAAGTCGAGTCCATCGATCGGTATCTGTACAGGATAAATATCACATTTCCTGAGCCCATGCCTTCTGAGGCTATCTGCTATCATCGATCGCCTTTCGCCTTTGTGTAGAGAGCTGCGCTCAAGCACACAAGATAACCTAACTTTTTTTCTTACGGCGCTTTCGAGAGTTGTAATCATTTTCAGGATTTGGAGGTGGATGAAAAGTTATAATTCTTTCGTCTGCGCCTTCAATACAGATTTCCTTCTGCTATAACCAGAAAACATTGTTTTCGTCTTGCATTTTTCGTCTTGTTGGTCATCTCTCAGAATTTTGGAAGGTATTCATTACATTGTAAAAATAGCCTTTTCACAGTTTCAACTGCATATTGGTCCTTCACGGTCGATTTTCGCTTCCGGCGTTTCAGTGGACCATAATCCTCAAGACAACCTGCAGACTTCTATCCGGAAATTCCGTGCATCGGTTCCGCACGTTCCCCTGTATTAAGCGTTACAGAATTTGATGTCAATAGAAGCAGACGACAGAAGTTCTGTTGTCGGATTTCTCCGTGTTTCCACGCGTCTCAGTGCGCGAGTTTTTTTAGGTAGAGCCCAGCACATATATTTCTGCCGTGCGATGCGCGACACAACTCAAGAAGCAGTGTTGCTAATGGAGCAGATAGAAAAATCGCTGGAGTGCGCTGATGTACAGCTGTTACATACAAGAAAATTAGAGAATTTAGGTCTATCTAACGTTGAGTTTTAAACGTCATGCATTATACCAGGACTAGGATTATTAATATGTACTAACAAGTGGCTTTGTATGTAGCTACATACATATGGACTAAAAATTCTCAAAATATAGACTAACACATACGTAAAATTACCAAAAATGCTGCAAAGAAGACTTCTTCATAGTGATTCCTTATTTGAGTGATTTCAAACAAAATAAACACTTCATTAGTTTCCATTGCATTAATGCACTGGTGGCGTTCTAACTGTTTACTCCCAAAACTAGTCTACACTGGTACGGAACTGCAACGACAGATAATACACGATCGACACTACCACTGCTTTGAGAACTAATCATAGGCGCCGACTACATGGGGCTTGGAGGGGGGGCTCGAGCCCCCCAATGCCCCCCAATGGTAATGATGTTGGGGCAGAGCCCCTCAAATAATTTTGCTTAAGAGGATCTAATGTATTATTTTGCTTCTCTTGTAAAATTTACTCTGAATTGTGCCACATGAACTTAACTTTAAATACACATTTGAAATGTTCTAGACCATCAAATTTGGGGGGCTGAGACCGCTAAACAATCAACTTTGGGGGGGGGGGCTATGAACGGAGACAGCAAAACACATCACTTATTACTATATACTAAGTATATAATTATGAGTATTGTTAACATTTTTACTAAAAAGAGTTTCAAAATAACGAGGTGATATGACAATTATGCCAGTATGTTGTTTAGTGAATTCTGAACAATTTGAGGTCGTAAACACGACTTTCAGGCAATATTGATATGTACGATATTTAGTTATCCTCGAAATCTCTTCCTCTAGTCCAAAGAATAAGGGGAAAATAATTCTAAAGTCTTTGAGTTTATTTAACACTGGCTTGCAGTAAAGTACGCAAGGAAACCTTATGAAAAGTCTGTACTGCGAAAGCGGGAACGGCTATGATCAAAGGCATTATTGCTAAAGCACGGCGTGCTATGTGTTTATTTATTATTGCAAGATTAAATTTAAAAAGTAAAATATTGTAGCAAGAACAAAAAAGTAAAACCATTTGCCTGGGATTTGTGTTAGCATTTATGTAAATAATTAAATAAAACTGTTAAATATTGTAAATATTCGCTATTTTTATGGGTACGTCAACACTAAGGTTCCTTGCACCCGTCACATGTCCTTTCTTTACAAGTCTGTTGCGGACATTAAAACATACCCATGCCCTCGCCGGGACTCGAACCCGAGACCTCCGGATCAAAGCGAGTTGAGCCGACCACCCAACACGCTCGGCTACCGAGGCAGGCATAAAACTGTTATGTTGGCCTCTTAATGTAAATACATAGCCTACTTTTAAATAAAAATTGTAATTGTTGTCTAAAAAACAAATGAGCAGACACACGTTTTTCATGTTACATTTCATTTGCATGAGGAATATAATAGCTGCTTAAAACTGCTATACGTAGACGTAATTTTTATTTTTAAAAAAGGGAGGCAGGGAGTCATTTATTCATTTATTTCAGTGATCAGAGCCACCAATAATTTTGACAAGTCGGCGCCCCTGGAACTAATAACATGCGAACGTGTTAAACCGCGACAATTGGACCACAACACTCCTCCTCAAGCAGTATTATTGCCTCTCTGTGATCGGCGACAGTCGGTTGCCTTTGTTGTACTTTTACAAACGATGCCGGCGTCCACAACAATAACAAGTACATATACTGCCACTTTTTTTTTTCAAAGCATGGCAATTTTAACACAAAACAATATGCATCGCATTAAGCAGCAAAAATGACAGCCTCATCTATGCAATTTCTACAAGAACACGTGCCGGAGCCAAGAGTTGAAATGCTCATGGAGCCACATAATTTATTTCTTTTGAACAATTCCAAAATTATGGAATATGAACAATTTGTGAATTTTTCGAGCTTGGCTATGCAAGGTTTTGATTTCAACTTTCACAGAACTGGAGGCATTATGGAATTTAACGTTCATTAACAAACACACACTTTCACATACACACACGCAATTAACGCACACAACGTCAAACCGGTCAAATACTTAGTATGAAATAAAAATATGGTGCTTCGAATCCAACAAAACTCACCGTCACTTTAACTGCCTTTCTCCTTCAGTGACAGAAATAGTGCTTCATTATTACAGTTGGCAACACTAGTTACTAGCTAGCCAATGAACATGCACTGCATAAGCAACCACTACGCCGTGCTATATTGCCACATTACCGTCCCTGCCGAACGGTGTGAACCGCGAGCCGGAGCGCTATTCAATTGTTTTCAATTATGTTTGCGCGAGTGTGTCCAGGAATGAAATGACAATATGGCAACAATGGCGAAGGTTGGCGCTCTTTTCAGTTCTTACGGCGGGCGCTCTAGAAGCTGGCAGGGGAAGTGGGCAGCAGGGAAGCGACCAATCCAGCGCGATAAGAAACGTAGCGGCCAGTAGAACGAGGTTCACGTAGTGCTTTTTCCGGCCGCTTCGTGTCTCTCGGCGCCACTGCTGTTGTCTGGTTGGTCTGTTGCGTAATCTCCGCTCCCCACTTCCCTTGGCAGAACTAGGACCGGCCGCCGTAAGAACTGAAAAGAGCTATAGTACTGAGTAAAATGTCGGTAACATTGCATAAAAATGCAACGAAAAGGACAACTCTAGTTCACCTGTGTTTATTTACTTGAACCAGCTACATGGAATCAGTTTGTTTTCGTATTTATTAGTGGTTCGGATTCTGCTTGAAATATTTATATCCAGTAAGTAACCCATGTTTCCCGCCCGGGATGGGAAAAAGTGGTCATGACGGACGACCTTGAGTAGAGATTAACTGAAAATTCGAAGACTCAGCCAGTATCTTCTATGTTTCCTTTTAACGTTTGTTCAAGCGCAGTAATTTGAAATGATGAGTTGTTCAAAAAGAGTAATTTCACTTCTTGCTTTAACAATTTGGGATATGCAGGCCTCAGTGACGGAGTGGCTAGCACAATGCATTACGATGCTAGGGGTCTCGGATTCAAATCTCGGCCTTGGCATGACTGATCTTAACGGCTAGCCAAATATAGCAGAAAAACGAAGTAAAATAAACCAAATAAATCAATCAATTTCAGATACTTTGATATATCATTAACATGTTTTAACCAAGGAGTGTTTTTTTCTGACAGTACGCAAAACCTACTACCGGCAACTTTTCTCATGAATAGGATAACAATTAACAGTTTGTGTTAATGAATTAAATATAAATAATCAAGTACAAGCGTGCAATTATCAACATGAATTTAACTTTGAATGTTATCATTTTTATCGTCACTTATCAACACCTTTTAGCAAGTATGATCAAAAATACCAGTTCAATCTATTTGTACTAAAAGTCGCAGAGAAATGCGATATATGAACCTACCTGAAAATAAATGTTTGCCCCACCGCTCTGTCCTGTTTGTTTTGTTCATTAATGTTGGCACGATTTATTCTCGCCACGACGGCGTATTCTAATCAACAATCGGAAAATTCTGTGCTGTGAATTGCACTTTTGTTTTCTTTTTTTTTTTGGCGGAAATTTAAAATTGCCATATCTCCGTTCCGTTCCTAATTGAGCATGGTTGATAGCTCGTTGGACTCGGAATGAAGTCCTCTTTCCGATTCTACAATACAAAATGGGAGTTTCCATTCAAAACTTCACAGTTGCGGGGGCGGGGTGGGGAATAAAGTGTGATATCATTGAATAGCTTTCTTTCACTTATTAAACACGCATTTTTTCGTTTTCCGATTCCATGTGTATTTCTCACGATATGTGACCGTTCCGGGACTTTTGGCCCCCCGGTATATACGTATATGTATATGTACGTGTGTGTGTGTGTGTTTGTGTAAGCGCATAAGATTGCAATGATACTATATATCGTTAAAAATGTACCCTTGCAAGAATGCATTGTATTTAGTATTTGTACAATTTTAATTCCATGAAAATGATATTGTATTGCTTACGAAAATGTTAAAAATTATGTAACATTGACGAAACCATGATTTATTGGAATACCTAAAGGTGAATCAATCAATCAATTCAAAAACAGTAACAGATTTTTAACACATAAAAGTATGTTTGCATTGTAGCAGATAAAACAAATCCAAATCATTACAAAGTAAACAATGTGCTTAGATTTGTTCCCGATCCCCCCTCCTCTTCCCTTCTCATGATTTCGGTTTTATGGCCTGCACTGTCACTCTCCTCCGAGACGACCCGATCGATTCCCGAAGTGGCTAGGCCATCGCCTGCATAATTCACGACGGCGGTAGAGGCTCAAGGGTTCTGGGAGTAATCCCTCAGATCGATTGACTCTTGGAGCGGTTCCGCCTCATAGCCTCCTCTTTGACATCTCTCCCGGCTGCTCCTTTGTGGCATGTACGTGTGGGCGCAGCGGCGTCAACGGACTGGCGAATCCCACACATACCCTTGGCGTTGGCGATATGTCAGGGGTTATTTAGCCAGAAAGGAGATTGGCTGATTAACTGGGAATTAGCAGAGGTGGTCATTTTCGTTCAACCTCCCTCACCCTCACCCTCACGGCTCGGTTTCGCCCTCACCCTCACACGCCCTCACCCTCACGATTTGCCTCTCGCCCTCACCCTCACACGCCCTCACCCTCACGATTAGCCTTTCGCCCTCACCCTCACACGCCCTCACCCTCACGACTCACCAGTCGCCCTCACCCTCACAGGCCCTCACCCTCACGACTCACCAGTCGCCCTCACCCTCACACGCCCTCACCCTCACGATATGCCTTTCGCCCTCACCCTCACACGCCCTCACCCTCACGACTCGCCTTTCGCCCTCACCCTCACACGCCCTCACCCTCACGACTCGCCTTTCGCCCTCACCCTCACACGCCCTCACCCTCACGACTTGCCTCTCGCCCTCACCCTCACACGCCCTCACCCTCACTGCTCACAGGTCGCCCTCACCCTCACACGCCCTCACCCTCACGATTTGCCTTTCGACCTCGCCCTCACACGCCCTCACCCTCACAACTCTCCTTTCGCCTTCACCCTCACACGCCCTCACCCTCACAACTCTCCTTTCGCCCTCACCCTCACACGCCCTCACCCTCACGGATCGATCTCGCCCTCGCCCTCACACACCCTCACCCTCACAAGTCTTCGGAGGGTGAGGGTGAGGGTGAGGTCTGCCCTCATGAGGGTTGCCCTCCGTAGAGAGTTAGCGATGTTTGAAGAAAAAACTAGTTCCTTTACCACGTGCATTTCATACATTGAAATGACACGAAATTGTTAACTCATTCATGTGAAGGAAGTTAATAATAATGATAATAATAATAAATGTTCTTTATTAAGCAATAAGGTTTAACAATGAGTATCATTTTGGACTAAGATTATTTGAGTTATATATTGCATAATTAATTTACATCAAGTATAATCAGGGACGTCGTTAGAGGGGGCACGGGGGGCACTGGCCCCCGCAAACGCCCATGTGGCCCCGGCAAATGTTTCTGTATTTTACTGGAAATTTTGATTTGATGGCAAATATTGCAAAATTGTTCTTCAGTAAATTTTGCTTACAGTTTGAAACACTGGTCCCAAATTTTCTGCGGCATGAACGCCAAAGCAAGACTTGCACTCATTTTTCTACTTCTTACCTGTCGAAAACAGATGCAACGCAGGAGCTGCCGCTAATGATCTTATAGCCCGTCGCGTTAAGGGAATTCGGAGGTCTTTTGAAAATGTATTTTCCATCCTTGCCAGGTCAAAATTCGGCCGGTTGACTGGTAAGCGGTAACAAATGTCCCTCGGGATCGACGTTACTCCTTCCGGAGCTCTTTGGAAACAATTTTCATTCCTGTCTCATATTACGGAGACAGTCATAGTGCGGTGCGTGATAGATGTTGCAACATAAAACTTCAGGGGGAGGGGGACTGCCGCTAACACATGGCTATAATGAAGAATAAGCCAACCCTCATTTATGAAAGATAACGAGGTATGTACTAAATTATTAACAATGATCTACACGCTATACATGCATTAACTTTTAAAATTCTAAAGCGGTTTCTGTTATCATTTGTATAATTACACAAGGAAGATGGCAGAGTGGTTAGCACATTGCGATACGACGCCAGGGGTCCTGCGTCCGAATCCTGGCCTGAGCATGGATGTTTGTGAGTGTTCATTCATCATATCATCATCATCACTCATCCTCATTAGCAAATTAGCCAAAAGTGGCACAAAAAGTGAAATAAAGCAAGTCAATGAATCATTACTCACAGAAGCAGAAATCTTCTTCCCATGGGGTAGTGTACTCAACGTGTGCAATTTCGAGAGAACGTTTTCTAATTCCATTTCTAGGTTGGTTATTTTTCGTTGCTTTTCGTTAATTGCGGCGGTGAGGATGAATGATGAACTGAAGAAATGGTGATGGGACAAGCATAGTACACCCATGCCTGACCAGAGTTAGAGCCTGGGGCATCTGGTTTCATAACGTATTACGCTTACATGTCAGAAGCGGAATTTTGTAAAAACTGTAGAAGTGGGCTGAAGGAAAGTAGCATCCCTGGGTGCATAAAAAACCACGTTCAGCTCACGCATAAAAATAAAATTAGCCAATAACTGTGCGAAATCTGTTATATCCAGTGCCATCAAATATTTAGTTCTGCAGTCACAGAAAAGATTATTTTTAAGAAATTATACCATAAACGTATGTAAAATTTATTATTCAGCGTCATCATTCTTGAAGTTCACAACCAGTTGGAAAACAGACAGGGACCTCCCCGAAATTAGTGGGTAACACGATCACCTCGAAATTAAAGGTGCTAGGTTCGATTCTGGTATAAACTATATATATGAGATGTCAAGCTGAGGATTTATTGGAGTTATATTCCCATATTACAGATCCATCACCGCGTTTAAAACCCTAGCATACAAGAGACAGGGTGAAAGAAAGAGGAAGGAAAGTCTGTAGTTCCGATGTTTCAGTTATCTTCGCGCAAGTATACACCGCTCAAGGCTTACGTCGGCGTTTATGTTACATTATGAAAACTGAAATAACAGACAAGACAACATCCACTTATATAAAATTCTACTCTCAAAACCAACATGGTTATTAATATTGCGTAATGATTACTTTTTGTTACACGCACACACACACACGTGCACTTGGGGTATCCCAGTAAACACCAATATTATTGATGATAGGGAGTGATGTTTACGGAGGGCGCTCAAGCATCAAGCTTTCTTCCACGTAGTATATCGTGGACTACATTGCTGCAGATTAATGAGGCTCTGGTATGTGAACTCGCAGCCAGTATAATCCTATGACTGGTTCTGTTTTGTCTTGTCAATGTTCCTTCGTGATTGTCCTTTCATCTTATCATCATTCGTCCTCAACGCCGCGATTAAAGTCAGTTTTGAGAACTAGATATTATCGTAGGAATAAAAGGGGAGGATAACAATGAAGCAAAGCAGTAAATGTATCCACAATTTCCAAGTTCTTCCCTCCAATGTGCTCAAATTCACATTTCTTCTTCTTATTATTATTATTATTTCCTTTGAATAAAGCATTTTCCCTACCATCAATTTCATCTAGCTACTATTCATCATATTCGTTGCGATTAACTGACTGTAAATAAACTGTCGCAAATATAAGAAAAATACAAAAAAATACCAAAAGAATCAAGTCAACACTTGTGCCATCAAGTGCGTACGTGTACTTTCATCATGTTGGGTTCCTATTTGCCTGCCGTTTTAAAACTTTTTAGCGTCTATAAATCTACACCCCTGCTCATTTCTCTAAGAAACAACAGCACTACGTGCTTTGTAGTACTGAAGTATGAGATACTCGGAAGGCAGTTTCATCTTGACGTCAGAGAAACCCTCCCGCGGTTGTAAACACAAGAGAGTAGAAAAGAGCGCAGTGGACCTTCTGGCTTCTGGCCCTGAATGCCGACGACAAAGAGAATTCTCTTTGGTCGACAGTCTGTCCGTTCCTTTTCATCCTTCCTCAATTTGGTCACACCCTAAATGCAAGTGTGCGGGGCAGTACCCTCAAATTTGTCTCTGTCAGCTTGAAGACAATAGAATCACGAATGTACTCTTTCCAGAAATAGTTTATGACGGGAAATCGGTAGAAACTTTGTTTCACAAATAAAATAAATATGCCCCTGTTCGGTGTCTGCCTGCCAGAGAATTTGGACTGGTAACCTAAGAAAGAAAGAAAAAGTGGCAAATGCAAACCCCCATTAGCCGCCCCCGTGATGGAGTGGTTAGGGACGCCAGGGGTCCCGGGTTCGAATTCCGGTCTGAGCATGGTTGTTTGTTGAGTGTCCGTTCATCAATTTCATCATGTCACCACTCATCCTGATCTTCGCAATTAGCCAATAGTGGCAGAAAAGCGAAGTAAGATCAACCAAATCAATCAATCAAGCAAACCCCCATTACTGGCCTCGCCGATGGCGCAGTCGTAGCTTCGCTGCTTGTAATCAAGGGTTCCCGGTTTCGTATCCCAGCGGAGGCACACAGTGGTTCGGACCCCACTTTAAACTATAGGTCCAGTCCCGATTAACCTTCCTGTGCATAAAGTGGTCTTAAAATGCCAACTCAATCAAGCAACCCCCCATTAAAATTAGCCACGATTATTATTTCTTCTTAGTATAATTTTAACCCCCGAGAGTGTATTACCCACTTTTACAATTCTACCGCCACCCCACCCCCTGCCAGAAATACATCCTGCGTACGATGGTGAGTGGCATGCGTGTGTATATGAGAGTTGATTTTAATTTAACACCGTCTGTCTGTCTCTCATTCTCTCTATCTCACTCTGTCATATATATATATATATATTGATATTGCGAAGATGGGGATGAGTGATGAAATTGATGAATGGACATTCACAAACAACCATGCCCTAGTGGGATTCGAACCCAGGACCCCTGGTGTCGCAGCGTGATGTGCTAACCACTCAGCCACAGGGTCCGACATATATATATATATATATATATATATATATATATATATATATATATATATACACACATATACCCAGGTTGTTGTTAAATTTCTTAATGGTTTGATCGATAAATTTCTGACATTTGGGCCCCCCCAAACTGATGAACCTAGCTACGTCCCTGAGTATAATTATTATTTTTAATATAATTATTATTTTTGATATGTTTATTATTTTTAACTATACGTTGTCACAAAAATCGTGTCATATACAGTATTGTGGGTGGGCCACTGACAGTAGCGTTCACTTTATAAACACCTTATCAATGGAAGATGCAACTGCTCCGTCTTTATTTCTTGTTGTTTATCACACTATAACAATGATAAAACAAGCATCTGAGTTGTATCAATTCATTCTCTGCCCAGAGATGTTGGACTCGATCTCACTACGTCACAATTACCGGAATTCCATAGATGACAAAGACTTGCCCCGCAGGCGTTCAAAGCCCCTACCCCCACCCTCTTGTCTGCAAGGACAGTTTGGATTTGGAAAACTACATTCCATTCACTGATATTCTTGGAAACCGTGATGGAAATCTGCACCGCGAACAGGAGTATTTAGAGTAGCTTGAAGTCAGCTTGGAAATGGAAATATGTTCACTAAATAGAAGGTAGAAGCTTTTAAAAGGGGGAAATATATTGACGAGGCATAAATTTCGTGATTATGAAGACAGAACAATCAAAGTACAATAGTACTGTGCTACAATTTTGAATATGTCAGTCAATTTCAAAAAATATTTTTCATTGATTCGTGAATCGCTGATATTATCGTGTCGTGGTTAAATAAATTTTCCTTTGTCAAACAGACTAGTGCCCACGCTGTCGTTTTGACAGTGGCGCAACTACAGGAGAGCAGGGAGGCATTGCCCCCCAAACCTTCGACGGAAGTCAATTCTAAGGGGGCAAACGTTGACGGCCAAGGGCATTTCCAGGGGGCACATAAGAGCAATTGCCCCCCCCCCCTTGATTTCAAATTTTGTGCAAATAAAAATACATTTCGTAAAATTTTCTTGCTCGCTTCGCTCGGACTGCTTGCTTTACTCAATCTCGTCAAGTTCAGAGCCGTAGTTAGGGGGCGGCGGGAGTCG
The DNA here is from genome assembly GCF_977018435.1 of Lepisma saccharinum. Taxonomy (NCBI): domain Eukaryota; kingdom Metazoa; phylum Arthropoda; class Insecta; order Zygentoma; family Lepismatidae; genus Lepisma; species Lepisma saccharinum. Next base: position 41,613,150 of record NC_139246.1, read on the forward strand.
GCCATGGACGCCGAGCGATCTAAATTAAAAAAGCTATAAAAGAGAGAATGCCATGGCGCCCCGTGAAATTATTTGCGCCCTATTAAATCAATATTCTTTTCAGTTTGGAAAAATTGGATCTAAAAATTTTCATATACACTTTGCTCGCAATACAATTGTTTTCTGTAATGTAATATATTTAGGCAGTATACATCTGTTGTACATATATGTATTGAATAAATTTTGAATTTGTACACAATTTAGTGGCAGCATGTTGCATATGTATTTTCTTATTTTATGTCGCTCCATGTTGCATATGTGTTCAACATATGATGTACATGAAGGTTATACATGTCATGTGTACGAAAAGAATTATAATCGGAATGCATTTATCGTGCATTTTCTGCCATTCAAAAATACAGTTTGTGTGATTGTTTTCCATTATTAGCTAATGTGAAATTGAACGTGTTGAAAAGATATTTCAAATCGTTTGACCAAACAAATACTTTAGCACCGACTTTTTTGTGATTTATCAAAAGCGTTTGACTGTGTGAATCATCACATACTACTAGAGAAATTAAAATACTACGGAATCCGCGGTCTTAGAGAAATTAAAATACTACGGAATCCGCGGTCTATCAAATAAATTAATAGAATCCTATTTATCGAATAGAAAACAGAGCGTTGCAATAAATAGCGTATCCAATAATGGGACGCAAACAACATATTACTCCGAATTGAAAGATGTGGTTATTGGAATCCCCCAAGGATCGATACTAGGACCCCTATTGTTTTTATTGTTCATAAATGATCTTCCAGCAAATGTTGAAACTGCCCAAGTTACTCTTTTTGCTGATGATACTACGGCTTTGGTAGATTCTGTTAACGATGTAACTTTAATTAAAAAAACGGAAGAAGCTCTTACTGAACTACAAAGCTGGTTTTCAGCAAACAAACTTTCTATGAACAACGAAAAAACTAATATAATAAAATTTGGTGTATCTAGAGCCAAAAACTCTTCTATTAAGCAAGATAATTTCACAGTAGGGCATGCCGGTATAACAGCTACTAACAATACAAAATTTCTTGGAATATTTATAGACGAGTGTCTAAACTGGAAAGTTCACATAGATCATTTATGCAAGAGGCTAAACACCGTATGTTACCAATTAAGAACCTTAAAAAATAGTTTCAATACAGTATGTATGCTAAATATCTATTTCTCAAACTTCGAAAGTATTTTGAGGTATGGTATCCAATTTTGGGGGAACTCGGCTCAATCGCAGAGGATTTTTAAAATTCAAAAAAGAGCATTGCGTATTTTGGCAAATGCACACAAAACTGATACATGTAAACCTCTTTTCAAAAAATTCCGTATATTAACACTTCCAAGTTTGTACATACTTGAAACACTTACTTTCATACACGAAACACAATCGAACTATCCAAAGAACATAGACACTCACGATTACAATACCAGACAAAAAGATAACTTCCACATTCCCAAAGTGCGGCTAACTGCATACCAAACGGGACCTTTTTACTCAGGCATCCAGTTATACAATATATTACCAAAAAGTTACAAAAATTTTGAAAGATCCACAATCTTTAAAAGTAAAGTGAAAAAATTGTTATTGGAATACACATTATATTCAGTTCAAGAATTTCAAGAATTAAATAACTTTATAAAATAAATGTAGATTGTATACACTAGATAATATGTACTTTTACAGCACTAGTTCACTTCAAAAATAATTTGTCAGTCTATGTTTTACTATTATATTATGTTATATTATAAAAAATTCTGCCAAATTGATGTATATATGTATATGTATATATTATGTGCGATGTCAACATGTTGTATTTTGTAATGTACATGCACCAATGCCCCTCAGGGGTACTTTCGGTGTGAAAATAGCTCAATAAACTCAAACTCAATAAACTTCTACCCCCTTTATGCGTAATTTAAGAGGATAATAACGTTTTTGAAGCTGCTACTACTACTACTACTACTACTAATAATAATAATAATAATAATAATAATGATGTCATTTTTTTACTACTACTACTACTACTACTACTACTATTGGTACTTTTACCCTGGTACTTCCCACCTGCCCCCGACAAAAATTCGTTGTTGCACCTCTGCGTTTTGGAATCCAAGGATTCCACTTCTAGCTGGTGGACAATTTAGTACTTCTCCCATTGTAATTGTAGGTGCAGCAGATATTAGCTTATTTGAGCATAAAGTTTACGTCTAACAAACTACATCCCTTGATAACGAATATAAAATATTACTACCTTGTTGATGGGCAATGTACATTGCTTCTTTTTCTTCTTATTTTGAACCGGCCCCTGATGCGGAGTGGTTAGCACATCGCGTTACGACGCAAGGGGTCTAGGGTTCGACTGTCGGCTTGTACATGAATGTTTGTGAGTCACCATTCATTAATTTCATCATATCATCTCATCACTCATCCCATCTTCGCAATTAGCCAAAATTGGCACAAAGCGGAGTACAATAAAGCAAATCAATTAATCAATCAAATCGTATTTTGGTTTCTTCACGTTCCAATTATACTTCTCTAGAATAGCAACGATAAAGATACATGAATAAGGAATAGGCGAGGGAACACAAAGAAAAACCCATATCTGGGCACATGAAACTTTTCATTTAATTTTCTCTCTCCAAAAAACTATTTCACTTCAATTTTTTTCGGAAGAAATCCGTCATAATACACGGTCAGTGTTTCGATTAATAAATAATCACATTTTTCCTTCCTGCGTTTAACAGAGTGGGTTATGGCAAAGATACTACGAATATCATATGCTACTGCTGCCTACACCCCATGTAATTCGTCTCGATTTTAAGAGAACACAACGTTGCAATTACCAAACATTTAGTTTAGTTTATTTTCTGACAAGAAAATTTGTTGATTTAACCTCTACCAGGTAAATGGAAATCTGATCGTCATGATATGAATGCTGTTCTTTTAACGAATGTGGTTACAGTAACGTCATTGTCAATAGGGGAAACAGTCGAGTACTCGCTTGCTCCTACCTGTTTACATATGAGGCATCGATACTGAATGGGAATTATTAAATTATTTCTTTCCCATTCTCAATTCCTTTGCCTCTATCTACATACGTATCTATACATAATGTGAACACTGAGAAATATTTGACGGCATATATTTCACAAGACCAGGGTAGTATGAGGGGATAGCAACAACAAGTAAATTAAAAAACGAGGAACATAGATAAGAAGGGGAATAAAAAGGACTGATGTGGGGTGAGAGATCAATATGTTAAGAGAAACAAGTATGTTGTAAAGGAATGCATGCAAATACACACACACACACACACACACACACACACACACACACACACACACACACACACACACACACACACACACATATATATATATATATATATATATATATATATATATAAGAAATGTAACTGATACTATAATTGAGGAAATATTTAATTAATTAATTGTCAAGTGCCAAAAAAACAATAGGAAAGTTAAAGAAATATACGATTGGCATGTTTTGTTTCACAATGTCGAAAACATTGGCAGACTACTTTTAGAGTTCTATCTTTATTCATCACATCAATCAACAACTTCTAATATTTTTACGCTTGTCAGATCTTATCCACGACATCTGACAAAAACAGAATTTTTCGTACCCTTGGTTTACGACATAGTGGATACATATGTTCCTTAAAACTAAACTTGGTACTGTAAGACACACCAGGATCCGTTATTTTTTCTCCTCTTGTTACTTTGCTTTCCTCCCGTTTGACAGTGAAAGTTTTTATGTTTTACGTATGCGTCACATATTTGGCCTCGAAACCACTGGAATATTGCTAAGATCTCATTTTTATTTAAAACACAATCGATTTATGATAAAATTACATTACTTGATTATTAAGGGATAAGTGTTGAGAAATATGCATGTGTGAAGACAATACAATAAAATTGGTAGTTATCATTCCATGGACATAATTGAAGGGAAATTGGAAAATCAAACTCCACTTTTCAGTTTTTAAACCGAGCCCGGAAAACAGTAGATATTAATGTGTACGTGTATAATGTCTAACGATGAGGGTGCGGATTTAAAAGCACTAAAAAGCCCTCAAATAGGCAGACATATGGGCACAAAAATATTGTTGCCAACGGGACGAGACGGGACAGGCTTTTAAAAATTCGAGACGAGACGAGATTGATCATGTGTCCCTTTGACAAACGAAAATTTTCGAGACGAGACAGCATTTCACAGCATTTCCACGAGACGAGACAGGCCAAAGTCTCGTCTCGTGGGCAACACTACACAAAAATAAAGAAAAATAAGCACTTCAAAAACACCCTAAAATCAAAAGACAGATTAATATTTATTTCCCATATGGGAAAAATATGTAATTTTATGTAATGGCCTTGTTTAAAACTATCAGCTGGTTACGTGATTTTCGGCTACTCCGAAAACGTATCCAGGCCAGGGTTTGTTTTTCTACCTATCACTTTAAAAAAAAAAAAAAAAAAGGATAAGCAGTGCTCGAAGTGAGGGGGCATGGTTTCCCCGAGTTAGCAACATTTTCACAGATCATCCCACCCGCTGGCACACTGTCATCATGTCACCACATTAAAGTTAAACTAGGTCGGTATTGCTGCTACAACCGTTTTTCATCTTCTTCTAAGAGATCTACTCCGTGGCGGAGTAGTTATCACTGCGCGCTACGATGGCACAGGTCTCGGGTTGGAATCCTGGCCTGGATAGGTGTTCTTTGTGAGTGTCCCTTCTTCAGTTTTAAAATATCATCACTAGGGTGCGAATTTTTGCTTATTTGCCTTATTTATTCCTTTGCAGAAAAACATAGGCTTTAATGTTTAAAGTTCGTTTCATGGTGTTTATAGTCCGAAAACGCATTTAGTGCGTATAAATGCCTATTTTGAGGGTTAGTGTCTATTTTGCTTAATCGTGCCTAAACATGCCTATTCTGCCTTTTTTGATAACTTCAGCTTGTTTTATGCGTCTTTGGCTTTCCCTACATTGAAGAAGGTAAGCCATTGGTTACCTTGAACTGACTGAAATATGGTATTCGCCAAATTTGAACCCACTACTTCCTTTTTTCCACCAGAAAGCCTCTGGTGTCAACCAGTACTCATCTGCTTTGTTGAGCGTGTGATAGGAGATAGGCAGTTATGTGTGGAGATATCGTGTTCATATGTTTAAAAATGCCAAAGCACAAGGCAGTCAGAAGTGTATTAATCAAAAATGGATTGATGCAGAAGGTTGTTTTACGGCTCAAAACTTAATTTTTGTTATTTAGCGCCGCTTTTCTCCACGTTTGGTTAATCGCATCGATGAGGATGAGTGATATGATGAAACTGATGAAGAGACACTCAGAAGCAGTGGCGTGCACAAGGGGGGCTTGATGGGGGTTATAACCCCCCTTTCTCCCAGTATTCCTCAAAAAAAAAAGAACGTCAAAAGTAGGAAAATATGACAAAATGAGGGCTGACTACCAAGAAAAAATATACATAACTCCTCCCTATCGAAAATCCTGGGCACGACACTGCTCACAAGGAACACCCATTCACAGGCCGGGATTCCAACCCGGGACCCCTGAGTTGTAGCCTTGTTGTACTAACAACTCCGCCACGGAGGTCGTCCCCACACGGAAAAGTAATTTTCTCTCAAGCTTGTATGAAGCAGACATCTTCAACTGTTAAATTACTTCCAAATAAACATTTTCTTTCACATGGGAAATATCACATGTAGCTACCTAGGTACTACGTACATATGTATAGTTTTATGTATTGCACTTGTTCAAAACTCTGAGCTGCTCACGTATAAATTTCCACTCCTCAGAAAATGTTTTTCTACCTCTCGTGTTGTTTGGGAACAAGGATAAATGGTGAACAATGCACACTGTGACGAGCCTTCCGCTTACATTACCTCAGTTCTAAATGTAACAATGCTATGTTATGTGACAAACTTCGTTTAGTGGCTTTGTGTTGAATATGGAGAATTACACTAATAACGTGTCTTGGCGCTAGTTGCGAGGATGCCATCCGCTCGCATGCCGACTCACTTCGAATTTTTGAATTTGAATTTAAAATTTTGGGAGCGTCAGCACTTAGGCTATTTTGCTCCCGTCACATTATACGGGGGCCAGCCCCTTATCATTACAAATAACAACTCGAACGTTGCGTAACTAAAAGTCCTAAAATCTTCTGACTTCTGTTAAAAACTGAGGCTGTAAACGGGCACTCAGCACACACAAAATTATACTGGCCATAGTGCCAGTCGCCAGAGCTTCGTTAGTCTTTAGTCCAGGGTGCACTACGTGGAAGTGAGGTTGACTTTTGGGCGCCTACGTGGAAGGTACCCCTTACACCCCCCGACTCACTTCGAGCACTGACACTAAGTCAAACGATATTATTTATTCTAAAATGTTATGCGCATACACAGATGAACAGCTCATCTACTCGTGCAAAAAGTGCAAGTAAAATACATTCAAATAAATAAATTAACCAGGTTGTGTTATCCTAGCTTCCCTGCAAATGATGATTTGATTCAAACTATTGTCAATTGTTTGTGAAACATATGTGCGCAATTAGTACAGTGGGTAACAGAAATTCATTTCTCCGGAGAAATTTTAATCGGAACATCCTTTAAAATATTTTTTTTGTTAAAATGGTGCAAATCGTTTTTTCATCACTTCAGAACAATTATTCACGTACCAATCGTTAGCTCAAGTTATTTCTGCGAGAATTACTTTAACTGACGATTCTCTGAAATTTGTGAATTGTTAGCGCACTTTTATATGTAAACTGGAATGCTAATACAGTATGCATGTGCATTGGAAGTAAAAAAATGCCTATTTTAATGTATTTTTATTTTAGTTGCCTATTTTAGAGCCCCTTTTTAAGTGCCTATTTGCATCATTTTGGTGCCTATTGCCTGCCTATTTCAGAGGTTTTTAGTGCCTATAAATCCGCACCCTAATCATCACACATCCTCATCTTCGCGATCATCCAAGAAAATGTAAGTAAAATAAACAAAATCAATCAATGGAAATTCGTACATTAGGCTAAAACTTAATTAAGAAGATTTCAGGCTTAGTTCTGCTCCGTCCAGTGTGTCCGATATTAAGCTACATGTGCAAGTTATACTTCTTGTAAATATATCTGCAAAAATATACCATTATATTAAATTTTAATTTCAAACTGTGAAATGCGAGAAATTTCTCAATTTTCAAGTAAAATCATAATAATTGTATTTGCCAATTTTATTCTCACAATTTGTATCGTTGCCATTTTATCCGCTTGCCATTTTCAATTTGCCACTTTTTCCGTTGCCACTATTGCCTTTGTCATTTTTACGAAAATTCCACCAGTTTCATGCCCAATTGTTTGCAAGTTATGAAAAAAAATTGCACCCTTAAAATAAATTGTGGATGTTCCCAATAAAATGTATCTGAAGAAATGAACTTGCGTTACTCATTGCGCTGATTACGCACATTACACTAATACGTGAGCTGTTAATTTGTATGGCATTACATTTTAGAATAAATAGCATCGTTTGACTTATGCAACACAAAGGCACTACACTAAGTTTTTCACATAACTTAGCATTGTTTCATTCAGAACTGAGGCAATGTAAGAGGGTTCATCTCGGTGTGCATTGTTCACCATTTATTCTTGTTTCCTAATAACGCGATAGGTAGAAAAACATTTTCAGAGGAGCCTAAAATCACGTACAGAGAACCTGAGTTTTGAACAAGGATATTTTGTAAAACTATATAGGTATGTGTATGTGGGATAGAATATTTATTTGTATAGTAATTTAACACAAGCTTGACAGAAAATTACTTTTCTGTCAGTGGGGCCGATCTCCGTTGGGAAGTGGATAGCACAGCAGGGGTTCCAGGTTCGAATCCTGGCCTGGCCATTGATGTTCTTTGCGAGTGTTCCTTCATAAATGTAATGTCATCCCTCATCCGAATCCTCGCGATTAGCAAAAAGTGGAAGAAAAGCGATGCTGAATAACAAAAATCAAATTTTCCGTCGCTGGTTAAACAAACTTTTGCAGAAATCCATTTTTAAATTAATACACATCTGGCAGTGTTGTGCTTTTGGCATTTTTAAACATATGAACATTATATCTCCACAGATAACTGACTACTTCCTTTCACACACACACACACAACAAAGCAAATGAGTACGGATTGACTGCTACAAGATTTCAGGTGGAAAAAAGAAAGGGTAGTTAGGCGGTAGGTGTCGTTATGTCCACGGTGATGACTGATGAGTCACCAACAGGTTGTCCAGTTTGCTTACCCCGATTGAGGCTTTCAGTCAGTTCAACGTCAACGAAGGCTTACATTCTACATAGGGAAAGCCAAAGGCGCATAACAAAGCTGAAATAAGCAAAAATGGCAGAATAGGCATTTTAGGCACGATTAAGCAAAATAGGCACTAACCTACCAAATATGCATTTATAGGAACTATATAAAAATGCGTTTTTGGACTACAAACACCTTGAAGCAGAACTTAGAACATTAAAAACCTATGTTTTACTACGAAAGAATGAAAAAGGCAAATACGCAAAAAATCCGCAAGCTATTGATAATATGTAAACATCTAAGTTGTGGGATCACTTCATCCTCTGCACAAATATGTTGAACTTGATCTCACTACGTGACAATTACTGGAATTTCATGGAAAAGGAAGACTTGCCCCGCAGGTGTTCAAAGCTCCTACCTCCACCCCATCCTTTGTTGTAAGAGGGACAGTTTCGATTTGAAGAAAGACATTCATTCTTGGAAACCATGATGCTAATCTCACAGAAGGAAGAGGAGCATTTACTATAGCTTGGTGAATGAAGAGTTTTGAAGACAGAGTGGAAATGGAAATATAATGTACTAGGTGAAAATTTTTGAAAAGAGAAAATGAATGAGACAGAACAACAATCAAAGTACAAGTACAATAGTACTGTGTTATAATTTGAAATATGTCAGTCAATTTCTACAATTATTTTCCATGGTTAATTGTATCGTGGGGTTCCCTTTGGTAACTCCCAGATAATGTAGTGCCCACGCTGTCGCTTTGAAATCCAAGGATCTCGGGAATCCACTACTAGCAGAGACACAATTTGCTTACCCCACTGGCGTACGCGGAGGAGGGGGGAATAAGGGGCTACAACCCCTCCCCGAAATTTCTTGACACTAAGAAAATCTAAAGAAGTTGGAAAAACTTCCCTTTAAATTACCCTCCAGCAACCATTTTTTTCTTTGAGTTACTTCTGAAACGAAAGTTTAAAATAATTATTGGAGCTCCAATGTCATGAAAAAGGAAATACAAGAGCGAGGCAGTGGCGGCGATTAGAGGGCGAGGGGGGCAATTGTCCCTCAACTTTTCGCCACTTCTACCCCCGTACTTTGCTAAACCTTGCCCCCCCCCACCCCCAGTTTTGGCACCTTGCCCCTTCCGGTTTTGGAATCCAATCGCCGCCACTGCACCGAAATTGATTTACGGTGATGCATTCTATGATCCGAGCAAATTTAATCTCACTCTGATCACTAAACTGATCACTTAACTGACTACATTCAGGTGTAATTGGTAATCAATCTCACATATCTAATTTTCAAATCACAATATTTATTGTCCTGTTGAAGCCACAGTTCACATACAACACTTTTTTTTCACATGCTTACCGTCTCTCGGTGAGATCAGCTGGCAATGAATAGTGTGCTTCCGTGTGCTAACGAATGCCTAAAAGATAGTACAATTTTGTTGCTGAAAAATATTTTTTGATTTGTGGCGATTTTATCTTGATATCAAGCCAGAATTGCCAATAATGTCATTAATATCTTGATTACTATTTGTATTCTAATTTAAATAAATAGTGTGCTTTCAAGTGCTAGCGAATGCCTAAAAGATAGTACAATTTTGTTGCTGAGAAATATTTTTTTTATTTGTGGCGATTTTATCATGATATCAAGCCAGAATCGCCACAATAAACTCATTAATATCTTGATTAATATTCGTGTGCTTATAAAAATAAATAGTGTGCATTCATGTGCTAACTATGTGCAAACGTTTGAGATATAATTTATTAATATGTGGTGATTTCCACTTGACATACGTTGTTCCACCGCCTCACCACTCACCATCACCAGTTCCAGGTAGAAACGAAAACGGCCGCCAGAAGGAAAAGGGAATATTTTTTCCTGTACCTCCCTTGCCCATTTGTCCCTACTGCAATGGTTGAAAGGTTGTGCTTTATTTATAGTACCGGAACAGATAAAATGGATTTGTTTCCCCTCGATTCATTAAGAAATCCTCTGAAGAACTCAAAGAAGAAATTTCTGCTTTACTTATGGTCTTTGTATTTACACCACAACTTTATGCACGTGACGTTGTATAATATGTATGTATAATGTGGGATGTAAACATATAGTTTTATTGTTTATGAAATGGGAACGTATTATGTGCAGACAAAAATACTTGGGAATGTTATTCTTTCTTTTATTTTTTTTTCATATATGGAAGATATAATGATTAGATAACTAATATTTGCTCTCTCTCGCTCTCGTCTAAGTAGTGTTTTATTTAAATATACTAATATCTTCCACTAAAAAACTGTAAGCTAAACGGTCGTAAATATGGATGTTATTTGGGCAAGAGAACGCGCGTTCTTATTGTTGTTGTTAGTTTTTTTTTCCTTCGTTTTCTGTCACATTTGGTTATCGCGGAAATGATGAGTGATAAAAGGAACTTCACAAAGAACATCCATGCTCAGGCCGGGATTCGAACCTATACCCTGCAGTGAATAATGAACAGAATTGGAATGAAAAAATGTATCCCAGGACTTAAAAAGCCAAATTGATATTATTGAAGAAACTACAAAAAAGTGTATTTTGTTACCAGTTTACCCCCTTTAAAGTATTGAATTCTTGCCACCTCCCGTCACTTTTTTCTAGCTATATAGATTTAATCGCGATAATAAGTATGGAAGTCATGTTGAATAATCATGAACAGAGAACTGTGGACTTCTGATTTGGCAGTGCCCTGCAGATGCACTGGGAATACATTATTTGTATTTTTTTAACATTGCTCTTCCATCACTTTACATAATTTCTATCATGACGATGAACGTAGATTCAATTAAACAGGTATACAAGAGAAACACTCATGCACAGGCCAGGCCTTTAACCCGGTTCCTTCAGTAACGACATCGTGAGACGGAGGAATTAGAGAAATCTAGTAAAACATTTTTATTTCAAAAACATTAATCATACACAAAGATGGTGTTTCAAAAATAGAATTGAAAAATACCACCGAAGAAACCTACAGTTTGTTTTACCGATACCACGTATCCGAATGGTTAGCGCTTTCCTCTCGTCTTTGTTGTCGGCAGATGTCCGTGGGGGAGTGGTTATCACAGTGCGCTACGACAGCAAGGGTACCGGCATGGTGTCCGGTAAAAATGGCAAAGGAAAAAATGGCAACGGAAAAAATGGCCAAGTAAAAATGGCAAACGGAAAAAATGGCAACGGAAAAAATGGCCAAAGTGAAAATGGCAAGTTTTCTTTTTTGGCAGTTGTCCTCTCTCAGCGTGCAGAATGATCACTTTCACTGCTGCATTTTCTTGCTGGATGCACCTGATTAGCTTCCACAATAAAGCCTACAGTCTTTAGTTCGATTCCCGGTGGAGGCACATGGTGGTTCGGATCCCACTTTAAACTGTAGGTCCAGTCCCGATTAGCCTTACTGTGCATAAAGTGGACTTAAAACAACAAATCAATCCAATCCTACAGTCTTTACTCTGTAGGATGTTTGAATTTGAATTGCATTACTCCATATAAACCATATACATTGGTATTTGGAGGGTTCAGTACAGTTCAGATAAAAAATATAGTTACAAAATTTCTATAATGTACAATCTAGATGCTCACTAACTCTATAATATTCCTTATTAACTAATAGTTTTTTTTTTAAATTTTTTTTGAAACTTGTCATATTTCCTGCTTTAATATCATTTGGTAGGTTATTGAATATTTCAATTGCCATATGTTCGGGTTCCTCTTGAACTAATGTTAAACGTTGACTGCCAAGGCCAGATTGTCTGAATGACATCGTGGGGCCAAGTAAAAAAAATGTGAAAATGGATCAAGTTGGTGTCATTAGATCTGTGAAGCACAAGAAATTTCAAAACAATTCAAAATTTTCAAACCGTTGAAAATTCAATTTAAATTTAAGATCCAGTTTTGGGTATCGTGGCCTGGAGAAGAGAATTTTGATCAGAAGGCCATGAGACCCATTTCTGTGTCTCACTTTTTTTTGTAAATGACTTTGTTTCTTCAAATAACGAACTTCAATCACTTGAACTATCAAGCTCGTCCAGTGTTGGACGCATATTTTCTGTTTCTTGGTCATACATCGTCAACAGAACATACAACAACAGAAGTGCTTCTTCCATAAAATATTGCACGAAATGCAATCTACACGTTCAATCACAATCTTAATTTCTTCTTCTTCCTTTATTTTTCTCCTTCTTTGTTTAATTCTTGCCTGAAATACAACAAATGTCAAACAACGATGTATTTTTTAATGTGGCCTGTTGTATTGAAAATCAACAAAAAAAAAGTCATCATAAATAATCACGCCAGGCTACGAGTATAGTGTAACATTCTGGAGCCAAAACAATATATTTGATCATGTTAGCAAATGCCAAGTGAAACCCATAGGGCCTATAGGGGTATCGCGGCCTGAAGCAATTGCTGAGGTGAGACACACAAGTGGGTATCACGGCTTCATGAATGACGATACTTGAGACCCACTTTTGGGTCTCATGGCAGTCAACGTGTTGTGAAGTATGGCTTTAGAAGCTCATTATTTCGGGTGTATATGTATATTCTATTGAACTTTGTAGCACAATATTTTTTTCTCGCATATAATGACATTTCATATGAACGGAGGGTTAATATTATGAATTTCTTAAACCTTCACAGCATCATATTCAGGCGAATGATTATGGTCATAGGAACACACAGGATTTTGTTTCAATAATTTTGTTTTTAGAATTCCTCGACACTTGAAATTGTTCCTCCACCTTATAACATTTCTACCGTTGCCATTTTTACCGTTGCCATTTTTTCCGTTGCCATTTTTTCCTTTGCCATTTTTACCTAAATTCTTCGGCATGGGTGTTCTTTGTGTGTTCCTTCATCAATTTTATCGTATCATCTTCGCGATTAATCAAATGTGGCTAAGTAAAAAAAAATCAAATCGTTGATTGTTTGTTTGATTTGGTTTATTTTACTTCGCTTTTCTTTACTTCGCTAATCGAGAAGATGATACGATAAAATGGTGTCCGGTAAAAATGGCAAATGGAAAAAATGGCAAAAATAAAAATGATGAAGGGACACACACAAAGAACGCCCATATGACAGGCTGGAATTCGAAACCGGGATTTCTGGCTTAGTAGTCAAATCATTTTTTTTAAGGGAGTTGGGTTATATATATATATAACCCCCCCCTTGGGCACGCCACTGATTTCTACCCCAAGTGTCGACGTCATGGCACGTTACTCCAGGAACCTTTTTTTTCTTTTTACCGGATCTATATTAATGCGGTGTAAGTTCCGTATTGAAATGAAACAATACTCAACTTGGACCGAATTTAAATTGTGCGAGGAAAAAGATTCCGGTCCTGTTGCGGAACCCAATAGTCGGCCCCCGTGGCGGTGTGGTTAGCACATCGCGCTACGACGCCAGGGGTCCTGGGTTCGAATATTGGCCCGGGCATGGATGTTTGTGAGTGTCCATTCATCAATTTCATGATAGTATTATCACTCATCCTTGTCTTTGAAATTAGCGAAATCAATGTAAAGTAAACCAAATCAATAAAAACAGTCAATAAATGAACGACAGGCAAAGTGAGATTGCAAAGGATAATTATTTAAAGTATACGTTTCTGACCGAAATGTATGGGATGAATAGTTAATTGGGTCAAACAATTTTCCTGTAGAAAAATGTGTTGGTTATTAATTTTGAGCTTTCGTAGATACGTCAATTTTTATATATTCCTCCAGTTTCTTCTCAACGTTTTATTTTATCATTGATCTATTTGAGGTCAGCAGCCCCTCCCCTCTATCTTTCCCTTCGATAATCTAGGCCTTGCTGTTTCCCGTGGTTGAACGTTGAAATGCTTGCAACTCTTTTACAAGGGGGTGGCGTGTCAATGTCAACTGGTGAAAATAAATCCTGGAAACGCCAAGGCACAGATAAGGAGAAATTCCTCAGGGCACAGATCAATTCATTCCCTAAACGACTTTTGTTCTTGCAAACTTGGCATCTTTCTTGTTTTCTTGGAAATCACACTGTAGTAGCGTCCCTTGATTTCAATTAGCCAATAGGAAAGAAGATATTATTAAGCTTAGCAAATTCTACTCATTTCTTGCCTAGGTGATTTCTCATCCCAGTACAGTTCTAGTAAAGCAGCAGCCCGCAGCTGAATCTAGGTTTCGACTTGCTCTGCAGTTCATTTTTTTATTTGCTCAGTTAGAAGTTTGCGTTCGAATATGTCGATAACCCAATATAATATAGACATACCTACGACTAGCGGTAATGTAATATCTTCTAAACGATCACGCGAGGAAGCTGAAGACAGTGTCGAGGAGGTTCAACCCAACAAGAAAATGAAGAAATCCGTAAGCGAGAAAATAGTCAAGAAACCGTTTTCTCTGGGACCGCGGATACAAAAACATTTCACCTACGTTGGACACTACGAAGGAAGCACGACAGTACTTTTGCAGTGCAAGTACTGCGACGTAACAAGAGTTGGGAAAGGAAGAGACCAGTTCAACTTCATCCGCCATTTGGAGGTAAGTGTAAAATTTATTTTTCTGTCCCCAGGTTAGAGTTTGCTAGCAAGTCTAATTACATTTGTCTTGTGAGAGTCATTGACAGTGGAATTGCAATTTTTATCTCCAGTGAGATAAATTTACTGTACTTATTTGTCAATTTCTTCATTCAGAATTGTTGATCGTATTCAAATATTACAATAATCATTTCTAAAACTTCAGGAACACTTCAGTTTTCAAATTTTATTGTCCTATATTTCCTATCATAATTGAACTTTCAAATCCTAATTGTTGCTGATACAAAGAAAACTATTCCTTAGCAATACTCATTACGTAGCTAACTCGGGTCAGTGGAAAGTGTGTTAACTTGATGAGGTTCGGGTTGGTTATAGGCGTTGTTTCCCACTGTACTTATATTTTCGTGCCAAAGCAATTCCTTATTTTGTTTAAATCTAACCTACTAACATGCCACAGGAATGTTAAATTGCATTACATTACATTAATTATATGCTGGCAAACTCTGACCTGCAGTATTGCATTTTTGTCAAAGACAATATTACAAAATTGTAAGCATATATTAGTAATTTTGTATTGAGGTGGTGTTTGAAAAATAAATAGTACAAACTGATTAGATACATTTTAAAATATATGTGTGCCACAGCTCTTGAGGAAATTTGCACCAGACGCCATTAAATATCAACGAGGCATTATAATTTCACTACTTTATATTATCTTCTAAAATTAAATATTCTGTCATAATACTGAAATTTCGTACATTCTGAGGGTATAGAACTGTTCGTTTTTTGTTTTTACATAGCTCTTTTTTTACCATTTTCGGCTAGTCGCAGCGAATAGGATGGGTGGGTAGTATTACAGATAAGTACATGAAGATTCAAATGAGTTCTCCCTCCCCCAAATGTTAAGTCGATTTATTTAAATACTTGCTGAAAGATACGTTGAACAAACTCAGTTTTATTTCTCGTTATTAATAAAGACGTGGTAGTAAATTTCTCTCCCTGGATTTTTTGTTATATAAAATGCACAATAAGTAAGTAATTTGTCTGCTTTGTGTTATTTTCCAGTAGTTTCCTTTTTCATATAAGGGTTTGCCGTAAGTCTCATGAGACCGAAGCACAATTGCTAAATAAAAAGCCCTCTTGTTATATTCTATTTCCAGGTAGTAGCCATATTTCGCTATTTAGTATTGGAAACAGTAGGAGGGGGAGGGGTGCAATTAAACTTGCAATCAGAAATATAGCGGTAACCGCCTTGGTTTTTATTGTTAGAAAATGACTTGAAGTAATTCATTATGATAGCGTTTTCTTTTTGGGAAATCATTAGCTGATGGGCTGGCTGCATGTCAAAGTTTCTCAAACTTTCAGAAGAATTAAAATTAATATTTTGCATGTGCTAAATTGAAATTATACTTCATAAATTTTGGAGTCTTGGAACACGGAAGAAATTTCAGGCAGTCGGATAATATGTACAGGACTCGAAGTGGACCGGGACGGTGTTCCAGTTCGTGAATATCTGGAACCTTCCCATTCTGTTCCGTCAGAAATGGCAACTGACATTTGTCGCTACATTTTCCTTTTCAGTGTGAAGTAAATTGCTATTACTCTTTACATAGTATAGCATTCATATAAGCTTCCCCTCTATGTGGAGGTCCGTTCATACCGTATAATGGCATTTATGTTGCCTTCATCTCTTTGTGCCTTGTGCTTCTTGTTTTTACTTTTTTATTTGTTAAATATGATGTAACCTAAAGTCGGGTTCTCTTTTTATGGCCATTATTTTTTTATTTCATATTTTCCCTGATTAACCTGACGGTATAAAGTAGACCGGCACCCAAAATCAAACGCACATCAAATAGTTCTCGAAATATTGTTTAAGCTCTGAAGAACAGTACATGATAAGAACTGAAAGGACCGACAAGAACATCATTGGACTCCACTTGCACATAAAATTGATGAAAATCTCCCTTTCCTTAGCTGACGCGATTTTCTTAACTGCGGCATGATTGTCGATTGTAAAAATCTTCGTCTGTTTAAATTTTAAAAAGGGGGGTAATTTCGAGAAAATACGTGTCAAATGTATTTTATATTGTTTGATGTTCATATAAATATTTGAATATTAACTATAATATTATAAATTGTAATACAGCGTTTCAGTAGTTTTTTTGTCACTGCAGTAATCAGAGACTCTGACTCTGGTTGGTTTGCTAAATATTATTTTCGCATGAACTTCCTATATTATGCTATGAAGATGTCAAGTGCTATTCTCGGACTTTTTGGTAAAATTTATGTTCCAGTAGTACATTGCAATTAAGAATGAGAACATAACTCAAACTCTGCTCCTATCAATACTTCGAATACAATAGAGACATAATTTAATCAATTTAAAATTTCCCATTTTAACGCTTGATATATGCATAAACACACAGACAAAATTATTACAATGTTTGACTTGAACAGATTTATGTGATGACTATCGGGTGAAAAGTGTGATACTACATTTTTCATTTTTCTCTCATGTATAGAGTTTAACAAACAATGAATGATTACGTGGAACACTTTCTAACTTCTGTTACATTTTCTGAGGCTTAGCTCAGCTTGGAGTCGATATTTTTGAGACACGGAATAACGGGTGACTCTTGTAGTCTTGTGAGGGAACGATGCTTGAAAATGGAAAGCGTTTCTGCACCACTGACTGCCTTGCTTCAGGGGTGCCGTGCCACAAGGGTGATTATGGCGTGGACTGCATCGTCGATTTTTTGTTGGAGGGGGGTCCCTTCAACATTTATATATTTCCCAAATATATGTATAATATAGTTTACACCTTAGGTGCACCATTTTTAATCCATTACATGATGCCCATGTGTTTTTTTTTTGGGGGGGGGGGATTTTCGTGATGGAAATTTGACTAAGTGAACAGTACAAAATTGGACACAAGTTGAATTACGTTATCAGTTAACTATTGCTGTTATATAAATTGCAATTTCTATACTGCCAACAACTCTTTCATATTATTAGGTCTTAAATTGACACGTGTATTCTGATGGGGATTGAGGAATTTTAGTTGCGGGAGATTGAGCAGTACATTTGGAGGGGGAATATACAACATTTGTATTAAAATAACTTCTCAAATTGTTGAGAAATTTCTGGTGTGCTGACTCGGAATTCATTTCTTTGAAGGGGGGCAATACCCACTCTTCAATAGCAACAGTACTACTAAATCTAAAATTGGCATAGTGGGAGGATTGAGTATTAAATTTGAGGGGAGGGAAGATATGAAACTCGTCTTGACAAAGTGGAACTGTAGGTTTCCTGTGGACGTGATTCGAACAAGTGTTATCTTATCGGGTTACCAGGCAGGTAACGTTTCTGATGCATACATTGCTCTCATCATCATAACTCCTATTTAACTTGGCTGACAACCCAAGAACACTTGTTCGAATCGTGATAAAATGTTTCATCTTCGATTATGAAGAGATATCTGTAGTGGGGGAAAGATTCGAACATTATATTTTGGGGACGATATTTAGCGATATGGTATACACATGTTCTCGGCGCCGAACGTGCGGAAAGAGAAACTGGATCATATGAAATTATCGACACCCAATTAAATTAATATTTTTGTAAGATTGCAAAGAAATGAATGTAAAAATTTTCTTGCTCGCTTCGCACGGCAATAATGCATTACAAAGATGCGTGTTTGGCGTTTTGATAAGGTGATAAGCTGCATCTCGATGTTGATCACCGATATCAGTTTTTAAAATATAAAGAATAGTGTTGATTTTCTGCTTAATTTAAAGCAGGTGTTTCAATTCAAACTTTAGCACTTTTTTGTTTTCCCCGGTAGAATTTTCTATTGTAAGTTGTAAAACTCAAATTGTGGATTATTAAAATCTGATTCTCTGTTTAAATGCACACTTATATATTTTACTTTATTTGAGATTCACTTAAGCATATAATTAATCACTGTGCTAGCTTTACATTATTTCGAAAATTTGAACAATTAAAAAAATATGGACAGATTTAACAGGCTATTGTATTTAAAAAAATATTACAAATTTATTCAAACTATTTAGGTGGGAGTGAGACATCGGATATATTGTTACATAAATGTAAAAAAAAGAAAGTACTTTGAGTACACACACTGTCGTAATTAACTAGTTAATGGGGATTATGACGATGAGGGGGCGCGTGACATGATGGGGTGGGGGGATGGACACCCCTGCCTTGCATCTCTCATTTATATCTATATTTTGCACTTCTTGGGCCAATAAGAACATATTTTGTCCCAAGTAATCGATTGCGCTAAAACGATACCGCTCGTAATTAGCATACTTAAATCTGAAACGCATAATGACTTAATATCTAAATATAATGACAAATGCCACAACATTAATAAAAATAGTTTCAATTAGTAAATAAAAATTAATGAGAAACACGGAAAATAATGAGTAAATAAAAATAAGTTCTGAATGAAGGATTAAAATCATATGAGAGTGCCATATTACAATCTGCATCCAACCACCTTATGCAATAGTTATCGCATTCGATTACAGTACCGGCTGATCATTGTTTACAATTTCATTTCATCGACAGTCTCTTGTACTTTTCTTACTTTCCCACTTCTGAGGCAGTGGCGCAACTACAGGGGGGGGACAGGAGGGCATTGCCATTCCCAACCTTGGACTGAAATGAGTACTAGGGGAGGCAAGGGGAGGGCAAACATTGACAGCCAAGTGCACCTGCAGGGGGCAATTACTGCCCACAACTTCACATTTTATGCAAATAAAAATACTTTCCGTAAAATTTTCTTGCTCGCTTCGCTCGCAGTACCTGCTTTTCTTAGTCTTATCAAGTTCATAACCGTAGCTTGGGGACGGCGGGAGACGGCCGTGGGTGCCGAATGATCTAAATGAAACGAAGATGTAAAATTTATTGGTTTGTGGTTTTAAGTCCACTTTATGCACAGATAGGCTAATCGGGACTGGACCTACAGTTCAAAGTGGGATCCGAACCACTGTGCCATGTGCCTCCACCGGGTATCGAACCCGGGATCCATTGATCACAAGGCGACGATGTTACCACTACACCATCGGGGAGGCACAAAAGTTGAAAAAGAGAGAATGCATTGGCGTCCCGTGAAATTATTTGGGCCCTATTACATCGATTTTGATTACAGCCTGCACAAAAAAGGGGATCCATTGTAATCTGTAACGCATTGTAAATTTCCAGACAGAGAAATAAGACTAGTCTTAATTGATTTTGTTTTAAATGCATGAACAATTGTTTTGAGGGAAGGGAGCGTGCACATTTCAGAGAATTATGTAAATTTTTGCTGTTGGTTTATTGTAAGATGGATGAATTGGATGTGTAATGTATTTAAATAATATATGTTGTATATTATATGTATTAAAGAAACTTTGAATACATACACGATTTAGTGTCCACGTCGCTCCATGTTGCATATATGTGAAACATATATCGTGCATGAAAGTTATATACGTACATATGTTAATGTAAAAAATAATTATATTTGGAATGCATTTATCAAGAATTTTCTCTCTTTCAAAAATAGTTTGTGTGATTGTTTTCCATTATTAATGTGAAATTGGATGTGTTGAAAAGATAATTCAAATCGTTTGTTCGAACACAAATGCTATAGCACCAACTTCTACCCCCTTTTTGCATAATTTACGAGGGTAATAATGTCTTTGATACTACTACTACTACTACTACTAATAATAATAATAATAATAATAATGTTGGTCCCGGGTTTGAATCCCGGCTTGAGCATGGGTGTTTGTGAATGTCCATTCATCAGTTTCATCATCTCATCACTCATCCCCATATTCGCAAATTAGCCAAAAGTGGCACAAAAGCCATTATTAAAATTATTATTATTATTATTACTGTTATCATTATTATTATTATTATTGGTACGTTTATCCTGGTACTTGCTGCAGGAAAATACGTGTTTCAGTTAAACATAGCGAAATCATGCCAGTTAGAAAGAAGTCTATGGACTGCATTCCCGAACCCAATAGTGAAAGTTATTGTGATTTAGTCATTACCCAAATAGAAAATAAAAGTTTCTGCTAGAACAAAAACAGAAGTAATGGGCCTGGTAAACGAGAGATATTGTAGGTGGCAGTACCTCTGTTGTGTCCTCACGCTTCTTCTTCCATTTATATACTACATGGGGAATTTGTTGCTGAAGGTTCTGCTATTATATTAAATTGGAAGTTAAATTACATCTGAACATGATAGATGAATAGTCAGTGTTGTTTCACATCCGTGAAAAACCCCTGCTATGTCTTGCCTTGTGGAAGGGGTCAAGACTTGTCTTTGTTACACTTTAATTTATGAAACCGTCCCTGAAGACTTCAGTTGTTTTTATTTATTTATTCCTCCACTCCAAGTCTCTATGGGCGGAGGTGACAAAGCCCACAATTTTACGCCGCGCTTTTCCACTGCGGCGTGGCGCTCTCCCAACTGATGAAGGTAAAGGAACACGTAATATGGATATGAGGCACTTCCACTTTCTCCTTGATTATTTTCGAAACAGTCGACTCTCACTTTTCACCTCCGATTTCGTTCAGATGTAGATCCTTCTACACTTAATGTGTGTCTGAATCTCGGATATTTTCTTGTTCGTATTGCTCTTAAGCAGGCACCTATCTAGAAATATATGTTTCTGAAGATGTCCTTTACACTGAGTTAGTGTATCACATACAATAATAATGATAATAATAATAACAATAATAAAACATGTATTAATGCCTACTATTAATAATTATTAGATTAATAAATAAAAGATTGTATGAAGGATATATATATACATATATATACAGAGGCGAAGATATAGTACAAGCAATGCAAGCACTGCTTGCGTTATTCGAATATAATTTAATGTACTTAAAGTTTTAGCCTTATTTAGTTTCCATCGCACTCGATTTCGCGAAAAATTACGGCCGCAAACTCCGTCAGCAGCTCTGTAGCAAGCACCAGACTCAATGCTTGCGGTCGCTCTTCGGGAGAATAACGCACCCGAAGGAGTCACATGGCGAAGCTTGAAATTTGGGTGGAAACCCGTTCACAATGCTCCTACAAAAAGCTCTGCTTCCTGAGCTTGCGTGATTCCCGAAAATAGCCGAGTTCAACCGAAAGCAGAAGGATACATCTGTGGATACATTGCCAGCAAAAACTAGTAACGAATATTTGTCTTCATGAACACGTAAACAAGATCACGAATATTATAATGATTCCTAGTCATGAAATAGCTAAAATAAGTTATTATCACTGTTCTAAATTCCATATATATCATATTATATTACAAATTATTTTAGATTTCGCGAAATGTAAAACGCGTAAAAAATTGACACTGGGAGTTGGGGCGAGATGGCAAAGGGCGAGTGTTTGTGTTTCCAGGAAGTGGAATGTGCACCCCCCGTGAAGAGTTTCCCCAGGGAGAAGGAAGATTCGACGGACTTTGGTCTCCACCCTGCGTCCAGCTCGGTCCAGCTCAAATTACGTCAGAAGTGTTGACCGCTACCAGTGTTTGCAACTGCCAAATTATTTACACAGTAATTCAAGTGAGCTGTTTATCAAATTTTACAACTACATTCAATAAACTGACGGCTTTTAAATAAAACTTGGGGTGAAAATGAAGCTATCTGAAAAAGAACTATCTACTGATATTTGTACACAGCACAGAAGTAAATCGTATACATTGTACACATTGTGAACACATGAACATGTTTTTAAGTTTTATTGTTGTTGTTGAGTTCGTTTTTTAAGTCCACTTTATGCACAACAAGGGTAATCGGGACTGGACCTACAGTTTAAAGTGGGTAATAATAAATAAATAAATAAGAAATTCCATACATCTTTAGTCTTGTGCGGAAAGTTCGCATATGTAAGACGTTTACTACCATATGAATAACGTTACCTGGAATTTTGAAAGTAAATGTGACGTTTGCGGATCATATGGTTTATTTTTAGTACCGCCATTTCATTATGATATTTTGTCAAATCCAGCGAACGGGCCAATGAGGCTATAAGCCTCGACCCCCCCCCCCCCTTTCGACATGCCATTGTACTACTTGTTTTGTTGTACTGAAACATCGCTTGCCTCCTTCGTAAGACTAGGCTTCGCTACTGTATATATAACATTAACAGGATTCATTATCTAGCTGATTTCTGCTTACGAAAATTAAAATTTTGTTAGGAGGCGGTTGTTGAACGAATTGATTGATTGATTTATTTGCTTTATTTTACTTAGCTTTTTGTGCCACTTTTGGCTAACTTGCGAAGATGAGGATGAGTGATGATATGACAAAATTGATGAATGGACACTCACAAACACCCAAGCCCAGGCCGGGATCCGAACCCGAGACCCCTGGAGGCGTAACGCGACGTGTTCAACGAATTAAAACGTGTAAACATAAATAGAAAATGGATGATTTATGTAATAATAGGAATGTTGGTAGTTCTAGCTGATGAAAAGCTTCTAATTATTCTTCAATACATAGCCTAATTGTTTTGCGTTGTTTTCGCATTAATTTTCATAGACACTTTCAATACAAAAGTGATTCATCACAATAGAACCAGTGAAATAAAGTCTTGGAAATAAATTTGAAAAAGAAATATGAGGGGGAAACGAATATCAAACTGTGAAATAACAAAAATAAACATTTTCCAGACGGGGAATGAATTTAGCCAGTGAAATAATGTTTCCTTTAGAAATAAATTTGAATAAACTGTGGGTTATGTGGAAGAGGTTTCTGCTTCGGAGGTTGATTGACATCAGTAGATAAAGTTACTATATTTTGGTGATGCTCAAGCCATTTCTTGGAATTCGGAAAGTAATGCGAGGTGATGTTGATAGGTCACTCTCTCATGTTGAAAGGAGGGGGGAGGGGAGGCAAACCTGCTAGGGGAGGGTGGTACAAAGAGGATGCAAAATAATGAAGAAAAGGTTGGATCGCCCATTGAAACTTTACAGAAACATGAATAGTGCAGAGGGAAGAAATTGCACTGTTGAAATTTGTCCCCCCCTCCACCTGGTAAACTGTTTAATTACATTTCACATTGGGACCATATTTCATGGTGGGATATTCGTTCCCATTTCTGAGATCTTTCGACTTTGTATCCAAGAGGGGCGATATTTCGCGAGATCATGGGCGTAACTTGGGACTAACTTTGGGGGACAGGACAGAAAATTTTCCATCCCATTAAAAATAGCGTTCAGGACAATTTTGCTAAATAACTGCTAAATTTGCGAAATTATAAAAAATATAATATTAATATACAATTAATTTTTAATTGAACTTTTAAAAACATTAATTATTTATTGGAAAATTTACAGGCCGAATAGATATTTTAGACACACAGTAAACTTTTATTGTTTATACTTTCTGGTTGCAAATATTAGTCCCCAACTGAAAATACTTGTTTCAAATGTTAGAAGTTTTTAATATTGAAGGAGATCAGGTCGATCTGTTTCAACAGTGAATAGACGACGATCATGCACATTCGCTGATGCCAGAATTATTTAATATAAAGCAAACTGTCCGCATTTAATTATTCAATTTAATATTTTAGGTATTTAAAGTAATATCTGGTTATTCACGTGGGAATTTACACATGCTGTTGTTTTCACTATTCTTAAAACTAATCTAGGGGTCCCAGGCTTGATACCCGGTGGTGGCCCATAGCGATTCGGATTCGACTTTAAACTATAGGTTCAGACCCGATTAGCCAGTGTATTAAGTGGACTTAAACCAACAACTCAACAAGATACTTTATGCGTGACACATTGTGAAACTTTTCAGATTCATTGACTTGAGCTGGAAAGAAATATGGATTTTTATGGAGATTTTTACATGCATACATCGTCCATTGTTCCATGTCATTACCGGTGGCCGTGAACAGCAGGAGTTCCTCCATACCGTAAAGAAAGAAAGAAATTAAAAAACAGTATTTCCAAAGTCCTGAAAACCTGGGAAATTTTGGGCATTTAACCAATGTAGTTCTCTTTCATACATTCCGGAGTCTTTTCTGTCAGAGGGAGCGGTTGTTAGCTCTTTGTATTACTGGCATTTTTGACGAAAAGAAATCAGAGCTCAACCATTTATCGTGGGTGGGGGGTGTAGTCTGAATTATTTAATGATCATTATTTATGTCCCTGTATCCCCATTAAATAATAATGTGTCTCAAGAGAACTGATATTTTGTTTTAGCCAGAATTTAAGGCCTTTTAAAACTTTGCGTCATGCAGTGGAAATTATGCAGTACTGTGTGAGGCTGTTGGCATGAATTTAGTTTTATCTTGCACAGTTTAGTCCAAATATTTTTTTATAGTGTAAAACACGTCGTTCTGGTAGCCTGTGAAGTTTCTATTAATTTATTTCAGCAACTTTTGTCACTGATGTTGAGCAGTTAACAGCTCTAGTCCATAATGGTTCTGTTATTTGAGAAGAAAACTTTAAATAGGCCCAGAGACTGGCAATCAAGTTCTCCTCTGTAAACGATCTCTATCCTTAAAATACAAGTGATAAAAATGCAGTAGTTTTCGCCTATCTATGTTGAGAAATCATATTACCCAGTCACACAAAAAATGTGGACTTTTGGACAGGAATTCCATCAATATTTGGAATCATGTTAGATGTGGAATGCCCCAAGAGTATCTGTGAGGTCATAATGCGAATATGGACCATAATACAATTTCTAAGGTGTTTCTTTCCATTTCAATGCATATAAATCCGCCCCGCGGACCAAATGTTTGTTCTCCCTTGATGTGAAATTTGGCCCGCCGGAACAAAATTCGCTGGTTTGTTTGGTCCGGTCGGAACATTTTCTGGGGGGGACCATATAAACCACGACACCTGGTTCGATCTCCGGCAGGGGAGAAGCGGGAATTTTTCCACCTCTTCAAGCGGCTCCGGCTCCCACCTAGCGTCGCATAAAGTTGGTACCTGGAGGAAACTCTAAGCGGCAAAGGCGGCCAGGGGCATGGTGCTGATCACATCACCCCCAGCTTCGGCTGAGATGAAGTAAGCGTGGGGACCTAACTCCATACCCGCTGTACGCTTTCATGGCGTGGGCCACAGCACAGGAGAGCACTTTAATTTTACGTGAAATAATTAGTACCCCGACACGAGATAACGTAAACAGTGAACTGCTGTCTTCTCGATGTCAATGCAACATTTTCATTAATTTGCGCAAGTGACTAAAAGTGGCAGAAGAGCGACGATAAGTAATAAAAATAAGAATTTCCATGAAGTACTTCAAGCAGGGCTGCATAAGCATGACACTACTAGTAGTTTAAATATTACATCGACTTTTTATTAGCATGAAATGTTTCAAATTTAGATTTAGTTTTGAAGGTAACTTCTAGACTTTCATAAAGCGGGATAAACTTGGAATTATATAAAATGTGGGCGGGACGACCTGAACAAGTCTCCTAAACGGGCCCGGTCAAAACGGGACGTACGGTCACCCTACTTATTTTACGTCGCTCTTCTGGCTCTGTACGTCAATCGCGACAGTGACAATGAATTGAAAGGCGAAGGGGTTCAAACAGAAAATAGTTAATTACTACATGGATACATCTATATCGAAATAGGATTCGAAAGCAAACTCCTTCTCTTGTAGCACGATGGAAAATTCCATAGCACAGATAGCAAACGGATAATGTAAAATTATACGACCTTGATTTTGAAGTGTTATTGACATTTTATTCTGAAACGATTACTTAAACTATACTCTGTCCCTGGAATCTGTGGAGCAAGGTCGTGATTAACGGAACAGAACGGGATATAGCGAACTGGCGGAGCAAAGCTGATGCAAATGACTGGTAGCTGCACTCGCTTCCCCTCTAACGAGTTCATTAGTCGACCCAACTTGAGACACCACTTGCGCAGATTTAGTTTAGTTCGCTCGCTTTAGAGATTCCCGAGACAGAGTATAATGCGGAAGCATATTTCAATTTTGGCAAAATAAATAAAAAAAAAAAACTGTCTATTCACTAGAACGTTTACATCTCGATTATCTCGCTGTTACTTACTGTGTGCTATTACTGTTGTATATTATTTCTATACATGAAACTTCATGAAGTCGTTTTAGAAATTCCTTAATTGCCAACATTTCAACATTTGTGCTCGTCAAAATTCATAATATCATATCCAGCAAGCAATACAGAAAGTCGCTTTAATTGTAATGCACCAGATATGAAAAGTATATTTGATATTCAATATATATTAATGTATGTAATGTTACTAACTTATTTTTTCTTTTTTTCTTTTTAGCGGAATCATCGTGAAAAGGTCTCCTCTGGAATTTCCGAATGCATAGATATCCATTTGTCGCAACCAAAGAAGCCAGAAAAGATTCAGTTGAACAGCACTTTTCAACATAAATTCAACAATGCCCTTCTCGATCTTATTGCAATTGATGGGCTTCCGTTGAATGTTACCCACGGGGTAGGATTCAGAAACCTAATAGATATACTAAAGCCAGAGGTAAATATACCGTCCCGAAATACGCTTCGAAGGAAGCTGGCGAAGATTGTCCAGGAGAAAGTCATCCCTTCTGTGGAGGCCAATCTTCAAAACATTCAAGAGAAATCTCTTCATTTATCTTTGGACATATGGACAAGCAGATCCCAAGAATCTGTTATAGGGATTAAAGGCCATTTCTTGGATATGCAGTGGAATCTTCGGTCCAAAACAATTGCCTTCAAGCATTTCCCGGAGAGACACACGGGGGAAAATATACTGGCAAAAGTTGTCGAGTCTCTTCAGTCCAAAGGATTGACTCAACATCTTATTGGAATTGTAATGGCTGACAACGCTTCAAATATCACGAAGGCATTCAACCTAGTAACATCGATTGGGCCACCACAAACAGATGAGCACACGCAACAAGAAGATGAAGAAGCAGATGCAATTGAGATTGATGACAGTGAAGACGAGATTTCTTGTGAAGAGGAAAATGAAGTGACCATAGAATGCGAGTGGAGAAGACTGAGGTGCGCCGCACACACACTCCAGCTAGTGGTAAATGATGGCCTGAAAAGAGATGAGGACGCCCAAAATGTAATCCGCAATGTAGAGAAGATCATTGTATTTTTCAGAAGATCGGTGTATTGGAGTAATCAACTAAAGGAGATATGCGGCAAGTCGCTTGTTGTTCCAGGAAAAACGAGATGGAATTCCATCCTCTACGCTATTGAGCGACTCTGTGAGGTAAGTAACTACTTATATGCTGTATCCTCTCTCCACCAAAAATATTGATAATGTCTTATAGTTCCCATTAGGCACCTTTTTCTTCGCGTTGTCAACATTTGCAAATCAATTTATCTCAAGAGTTGATAAAAAAATATATCAGAAACATATTGCCTTGTTTAGGAGGAAATGATAACAAATTATGGTAACATGTTTAAAGTAGGAGTGATTACGATTTGTGCGTAGCTTGCCAACTCTTCCGGAATGGCCGGGAGTCTCTTGCAATCGAACTCACTCACCTGGCCTCCCAGAAGAACTTCGTTATCTCCCGGAATGACAAGAGGATTTCTCTTTTATACAGTGCGTTCAATTTAAAATTGTACCCACCGGGAAAGCATCATGAGGGTAAGTATTAATGTGCATATATGTAGAAAAATACATACTTTGGCTACAATAAGTGTTGGAAATTATGTAATAATAATAATAATAATGAATAACTACTACAAACAAAATAAATTCATTCCGTTAGGTATTCGTCAATGTGTAGAGTGTGGTACAATTTTAAATTGAACGCACTGTATTTTTATATTCTAGGTCATTCCATGTCAAATCAACATTTCAAATTTGGCATACTGGAAGGGCCACCTGAGGTAGAAAAATATGCAAAGTTGTAGGTCAATATCTTTTGTATTTCCGAATTACAGGTGTGCAAGATGTGCGATTTTGACCATTTCCCCCCAATATCTTGTTAACTCTCAATTGCAATATTTCGGCAATCAGTGCACCTACAGAAGTGATTCAGAGAGTTGTAATCAAAATTTTGGTAGCCATTTTCTCAATATCGGGTTTATAAATTTTTCTATAAAAAAAATGTCATACATGCACTATTAATTAACAGCTCTACATAATTTAAAAATGGGATGCCAATGGGATTTGAATTTTTTTATTGATTGATTGAGTTGGTGTTTAAGTCCTCTTTATGCACAGTAAGGCTAATCGGGACTGGACCTACAGTTTAAAGTGGGATTCGAACCACTATGTGCCTCCACTTCAATGGGTATCAAACTCGGGACCCCTTGATTACAAGGCGACGACGCTACATCTGCGCCATCGAGAGGCCCCAATGGGATTTGGAATTAGTGAGATTTAGATTAGGTAAGGTTAAGCTGCTTGTTCGCTTCCATGCCTTAACCTGTTCACACAAACCCAGGGGTGCCCACAGGAAGGGATTGTGGCGCAGGTTGCGCCATCGAGGTATTTGGGGAAGGGGATTTTTTCCCTTCACATAATATAAAATTCAACATTTTTTCCAAAATGTATTTAAAAATTTTACACTTTAATGCAACATAGTTAGTACATAAGATTAAGAAAAGAAAGTGTTTATGGGTATTATTGAAGGGAGTGGAGAAATATCCAACTCATTAGACCTTAATTGACTCGGGGGGAGGGGATTCTGAATTAAACGTTGTGGGGGGGGGGGTGACAGTATGAAATTCTTAGATTATGGCGGGTATTTTTAGGGGTCTCCCCGATGGCGCAGTGGTAGCGTCCTCGCCTTGTAATCAAGGGGTCCCGGGTTTAATTCCCGGTGGAGGCACATAGTGGTTCGGATCCCAACTTAAACTGTAGGTCCCGTCCCAATTATCCTTACTGTGCATAAAGTGGACTCAAAACACCAAATCAATCAATAAAGCATTTAGTTAGAGGGGGTTTGAGCATTAAATTGGAGGAAGGGGGGTTATCCAATTCTTGTGTATTACTATTGTGTTGCGGAAATTTTGGTGTGGACACTGAGAATTAATTTTTTGGAGGTGGCAATATCAACATATAAGTCTAAAATGAGGGTCTTGTCCGCCGTTGTCACTGTAAGGTGACAAGAAGAATTAGGTAAAATTCCCATGCTAATTGCACCTTGATACTTTTATATTGTGGTGGAAACACTAACAGGCTTTCTGGGAAAAGCCTTCGTCATGGTTGGAGAACTTTTTCTCCTTTCAACACGCCCAGGTCACGTGTTCGAGTCCTTGTTAACCTTGTTTTTCGAGGTGTGAATGGAGACTTCAACATATTGGCTCATATTACATTTTGTGCGCCAGCTAGGAACATGAAACAGCTTTCGTTCCATTACGAAAGGTCCATGCTATGAAAAGAAAGCTAAAGTTTGCGTTCTTTTTCTATAGGAGTGGGGAAAGATGGAGCGAAGTCCAGAATTTTATTCTTTTTTCATGGAAATTTGGGGAGCACGGCCCACCCCACCCCGTCTCTTTCACTTTGGCGTTATGAATTGTACACAGTTGCACGCCCTGGTGTCTTAGCTTCAAAACAAAACTTACCGGAAGCAGATTGGTCCAATAGTCTACGAGTTAAAACGTTTTTCCGAAATAAAATTTATAAATCGCACGGAAAAAACTGCGAATCAGGGGTTACATTCGGCAAACCTGCCCAGCAGTATAAAGGTTAAATTTAAAGGGGGAGATAGGAAGCTCTTGATATAGAGTTAAATCTTAGATTGTCAAGGGATTTTTGTAGTGGAGAGAGAGTTCGAACATTAAATTTTGGAGACTGTAGCGATATGGTATCCACACGTTTTCGACCCCGAACTTGCCAAAAGAGAAGCTGGAAAGGACTAAATATTTCGGGATCCTAAGAAAGTATTAACACTCCATTAAATTAATATCCTTGGAAGTCTGCAAAGAAATGAATGTAAAAGATCATGATGAACGATTTGTGGGGCGGTCTTGAGTGATTTGGCACCCCTGTTTAGGGAGGAGGGGCAGATCAAGTATAGTGTTCAGTAGAGCTAAGAAAAAGTTATTTTCGGTAGACGATATGGTGTGAGGACACGAATGATATATTTGGGGGATGGGGGGATGACATGATTTTGGGAGGAATGCGCCATTGGTCTTGGGGGGAAGGGCCTGGAAAAACCTCTGTCTTACACACCTTTTCATTCTCTATCGATAAGAACGCCCTCTGCCATTCGTATGATGTAATTAATATAATAAATATAATAATTTTAATTGCATTAAAGTTCATTACAATATAATATTTATCTGTAATTAATAACTTAAATTTGCCTCTTTTTCCAAAATTTCCCAAAAGTTATCCATGGAATATCTGTCTCGAATTTTTATACAGGTACCTATCATTGGGTATTCTTTATGGTGTAAATATAAAAGGTCCCTAGGTCCTTACCAGATATATATATGAGCCCAAATTTTCAGAAAATGAAAAACTAACATTTTCAGAGATGTGTAAGTTTCCTCTATAAAAACAATACCTCTTCTAAAAAAAATCCTAAACTTTGACTTTTCAAAATTGAATATCAGCTTTGTCCCTACATTTCAGCCATTTGAATTCGAGATGCTGAAAAAATGCACAAGACATAAAATGTAGCTTAACATGTACTGAAAACAAATGTTTTTTATCTCAGCTTTCATCATTTTTGTCAGCTTAGTTATCATAATTATCACAACTGTCTGCGAAGACAAAAACTGCCGCAAGTCATGAAGCAATAATGGCCGCCAATTACAAACTAAGTTAAGTTTTAGAAAAGTAACGCCTGTTTTGAACTTCCCTTGCATAGGGTTTACAACAACAAAAGAAAGGCGCGAGTAGAGCAGTAGTGTAGAAATTTCAGTTACGTACGTGTGTGAAGAATTAAAAGTACCATGTCTCAGAATTTTCTTCCCCTAATTAATTATATACCTGTAATGTAAATGTTACTTCCAACACAGTGAATAACAACATGTATTCCGTATTTCAGGATACCGTTTATGATGCTGTAAAAAACTTAGTTGGCTCTCACAATGCAAGTTTAACCAGATCAGATGGAACTTCAGGCAGCCGATTGATGCTGGAGCCCAACAAGACTCAACTAATGGCCTTGTGTGGTCTTCTGCGCCCACTCGCTAATGCAACAAATACGTTGCAAGCGAACAGTATTACATCTTCTATTGTTATTCCAACCATCTTGTCTGCATGTGATGCAGTAAAAAAGGCAAATTCGGGAAGATATCAAATCTTACAAGCCGAAATATTGGCACAATTGGAAAACCGGTTTCGGCCCATCCTGCAGGAAGATGCTTATATCATAGCGAGTGTTCTCCACCCGAGACTGAAAATGCGCATGTTTGCAAAAGAAACAACACCCACGAGAACAGCAATTTTGCCTACGTATGGACATGTAAAACAGTTGCTTGAGGCAGAATACGCTAGTATGGCAAATCTTGTAGGCTGTACCGCTCAGGATGAGGCCGACGAACCAGAAGATAAACAAACAATTACAGCTTCTTTGGATCTTCCATGCGATCCACTAGCATTTGTTGACCAAATGTTTCCGAAAAGGGAGAAAAAACGCAAGAGCGAGTTAGAGATATATGTTGATGAACCACTCCAAGAGACACATCCCCTGGAATATTGGAAAAAAAATGAAACCCGCTTTCCTATCTTGTGCAAATTAGCACGGAAATATTTGAGTTTCCCAGCTTCATCTGGAGCTATTGAACGGCTTTTTTCCATTGCCGGATCTTTAAAGAGAGCCAGAAGGTCAAAATTGAAAATAAGCACAATCGAAAACATTTTAATGTACCGCGATTACAAAGACGTTAACGCACAGAGCTGAGGCTTGAATCCACCCGGTGTAGTGTTTTGATTTTTATGTATGTGAAGTAGCTTGTAACTAGAGTCAGAAGTTAGCGGAATAATTTATTATATGTTACATTAATTTACGAAGAGTTACAAGGTACATAGGTGATAAGTGTCTCTTCATGCAATTATATTTAATTTGCTTTTTCTATCTTTAATATCTTCTTTTCTTTGTAGTGTTATTTTTTATGTGTATAATTGACTTACGTTTTTGCTGTGAAGTTATATGAAGTGACAATCTAGAGCTCAATGCAATCTTGGCTTGAAAGTTAGGTGTGCACTTTGTGTGGTGCATTATTAATGAAGAGTAACATGGCTAATATGTAGGATATCCTGTATGTTTTCTTTCATCTGCTCTTCTGGATTGTAAGTGTTTTTACTTTTTAATCATGTCTATATACCATTTACATCCATTATTTCTGTGGAGCCATGTGAAATGTGATTTTATGATTCAATACAATATCTTATCACAGGTTTAGTAAGTAATTGTGTGAATAGGCGCAACCAACTCCCCTTTAGACTTCATTTTACTGTAGAAAATAGGAAAATATAATCATTTCAATTTCCTATTCACAATTATGCTCCTCTTGTGCACTTATGTTTCATTTGCTATTTTGGTTTGTTTGATATCTTCTTTCATTGTATGGTTATTATTTTTTCATGTTTGTATTTTACATTGAATTCCATTATTTCTGAGACTAATGCTGAATGTTATATAAATCCCGAAGTAACTTGATCAATTGCTTGTATGGTACATTTTTTTGTGTGAAGAGTAAGTAATAATATGAATTATATTTTAGCTGCTACATGTGCTACATGTTTGTCTTCTGAATTTTTAAACATTCAATAAAAAAATGTATTCTGAAGTCGTGTTCTAATATTTATAAGGACGTTCGCAAAGAAAAATGTCATTAAAATGTATGAAACGTATAGATAGTTTTTGAAGCTTATTAAATGAGAATTTAATGTTTTTCCTTCTTTTCTTTGTTGTCCTTGAACTGAAAATGGTTACAATCCGAGTTTTTTGACTTCTACTTAAGTTACTACAATTTTCAATATGTGTAAAATAATGTGCATGTGACAAAATTGCATACTATGGGATTGGAAAGTTTAGATTTCTCCCATGGTTTTAGCTCATTAATATTTCTCAGATCAGACAGATAACATTATTTTTAGGGGGGATACTCTATTATAATATTTTTTTCATCGTGTAACAAACTTCTTAGATTTGAAATTACGGGAGAAAATCATGACCATTATATTATTTTATTTATCGTGATAATTTTCTCGATAGAAAGAATAATGAATATTATATTATTTACATTGGATAATCCGATTATGTGGAACTCAAATACAGTTGAAACGAAGCTTGGAAAACGTTTGGTGAACTTGCTCTTCGTTGTATCTGTAGTTGGACCAATACCTGAGTTCCGGGTGTGAAAATCACACGCTTCAAATCTAAATATTTTGTGGTCGAAGATATTAAGCTCATCCATATAATCATTGTATACTCTATCCCAGCTAACTGAAGAGCACGCAAACCAAATCAAGTCTCTGCGGAAGTAGTGAGGCGAGACAGTTCCACAAATGAACACGTGAGAGGAACGGAATTGCGTGGAGTGAGGCGACTTCCTTACCAGAAGCGCGTACTACTTCGCTCTGGCCACTAGATTCCCCTCGTTTCTCTGACGCTATGTGCGGCCTTGCTCCACAGTTAGCTGGGACAGGGTATAGTATTCAGAATGATGACATTGTTACTGTCCTGAGCTACGTAATCAACGTTGTTTTGGAGCAATTCAAGAATGACGGAAGTTCCGGGTGTGACTCACAAGGCGATAAAAGCTTCACTTACCACCATATAACTTGGAAAAAAGCTGTGATTTTGTATAACTTTCCTATCCATCATATTTTTGAGGGAAAACGTAGATTGTTACCTTTTATCTCATGTGTTTATTATAGATTCTTTTTATCCTTACTGTTATTAATTTTAAAAAAACAATTTCAGGTGTGACCTATGTGAATACCACGTTAATTAACTCCATCTAATACCATATTACTCACCTAATACTTTAATTGAACAATATCAAAGGGAAAAAGAACCTCCTCAACTCGTAAATTTTAATAATAACGAAATATTTGTTAAAATTACAAATGTATTGAGCATTGCTTATACACTCAAGTCTTAATGTATAAATACAACATTTATTTCTTTTCTCACTTATCTTTGTTAATCTGTATTCTTAAAGCTATTCTTAAGGTCATGATAATATCAAATTAAGTTTAATGCTATTAAAATAGTATTTGGATTAATTTTACTTTTTGATGTGGTAGAATCACTTTGTCATGGATTGGGCCATTTACTTTTCGTTACTATTATATCTCTTTATCCTTCGTGGCGTAATGGTTAGTACATCGCGCTACAATCGCGGGTTCGAATCCCGGCCTGGGTGTTTGTGAGTGTCCGTTCATCAATTTCATCATATCATCACTCATCCCAATCTTCGCAATTGGCCAAGTAAAGAGAAACAAAACGTTTGGTTTACTATATGTGCGTGAGCCTGCTTTCGAATTTGAAATAACGATTGTCCAGTTTCTTCGAGTGTAGTATGAAAGTCCCTTGTCGAAAATTGAAACTCGAGGCGAGTCTTCATGTTGTTGTTCTGCCAAAATGTGTAGAAGAATCATAAGTTTGTACAACAAATAATGGTACGTTTGATTGTAATCATAGTGAAAAATTGTGCTTTAACACTCTTCAAAAGATGTGTGAACCTTAAAGTACAAATTAAAGAAGAAAATGTACTGCAGTTAATTAAAATGAATCTCCCATAACCAACCTTTTTGATTCCAGACTATATAACTAGGAGCTAAGTATGCCGAAGACAAACAAACGCTCCAGAAATGGTTAGTTCATGTGAACTTTCTATTCTGAATGTGTATTTTCATATTTTGTACAGACTAGCTTAAATTAGTCACATTAAGTAATTTCGAATCAGTTATTTAACAAATCGTTTGGTAAGAACAAGAAGGTAAATTTGGTAATTTTGACTAAATTATTTGGTTTTCCTAAACAAATGGGCTACATTTTGTTAGATTTACCAAAATAATATTTGATATTGGTAACCAAAAAATTGTTTACGACAAACAAATAGGACTTGACCAAATCATTTTTTTGGTTAATCCAAACAAACATTTTTCTCTGTGCGTCCCTTCATAATTTCCATCTTATCGTTACTCATCGTCGCGATTAACCAAAAGAAAGTAGCAGAAAATCGTCTATAAATATCAAAAATCAATAACCAAGCATTTAACTGCCGACATCCTACTTAATAAAAAAAACAATTACCTATTTTTTTATAGTGCTACTGCTTTTCAATGCATTCAATTGATGCAATAAAATAGAGCAAAATTTAATATACAGGGTGGCTCAAAAAGTCACTTAACACCCTCGGTACAAGGCCACTGCAGCACGCAACGTGGAAATGGCGATGACCAATCGTTGTCAGGGCAAGGGGGAACCTCATTGATGCCACCCGCACGGTCGGCGGCCATCTTTATGTCAGCCATCTTGAATTCAACTTCAGAATTTTAAATGGGAAGGGGGTGATATGATATATCAAATCAGGCGAGTATCACGAGAAATGCAATGGTGAAGGTTTTTCTGATGTATCTTTAACCAGTAAAACGTTATGACTGAATTATTGAATCAATTTGCTCCTTTTCGAGGTGTTAGAAAAATGACTTAAAATTAAAATTACTTAACGCATCGAGATCAAAGTGACATCTAGGGAGAGAAGTTCGCATGCCATTGCACAAGATTTTAATCGGATACATCCATAAAGAGCTGGGCATTATGAATGGTTGTCGCGAACAATTACAGTGTGACGCTTCCATTAAATGAAAAGTCGATGCTTTTTATCTGATAACCCGTTTTCGACAGATCAAAGCTGAATGGTTAGTGCTGGTAAGTTAATGGTGTGGCGTGCTGTGTGGAACACGATTGTTTAGTCAATTTTCCATCTGTTAAATAAACAGGTTTTTTCATGCTTGCTTATGGAAGAAGGTACTTTTTACAGAGTTTTTTTTCAATAGGGAGGAACACCAGAACACTATGGGAACGTTGTGAAGCAGTTTCTGTCCAAAGTTAGTTATCAGATGACAAGGGTCGCATATTCTGTTTATGAACTTCCTTATGGACATAAACATTAGTCTTGTCACTGTGAAGGACTTTTAATTCAATGGAAGCGTCACACTGTAAATCGTTCGCGACAACCATTCATAATGCGCAGCTCTTCGTGGATGTATCCGATTAAAATCGTGTGCAATGGCATGCGAACTTCTCTCCCTAGACATCACTTTGATCTCGACGCATTACCGATGCTCTAAACAAATTTTAAGGCATTTTTCTAACACCTCGAAAAGGAGCAAATTGGTACAAGAATTCAGTCATAACTTTTTACTGGTTAAAGATACTTCGAAAAAACCTTCACCATTTCATTTCTCGTGAAATTCTAGTCTGATTTGATATATCATATCACCCCCTTCCCATTTAAAATTCTGAAGTTGAATTCAAGATGGCTGACATCAAGATGGCCGCCGACCGTGCGGGTGGCGTCAATGTGGTTCCCCTTTGGCCTGATAACGATTGGTCATCACCATTTCCATGTTGCGCGCTGCAGTGGCCTAGTACCGAGGGTGTTAAGTGACTTTTTGAGCCACCCTGTACAATTAAATTCAACACATTTTTGTACTTAATACGTCATTTGTATTTAATTCTTTTACAAACAAAATACAGTTCCACCAGAAGTGCTCCCCTGTGCTTAGCACAACGCCATGAAGGCGTATAGGGGTGTGGGGGTAACGCCCCACACTTTCTTGATCCGGTCATGAGTGGGGGTGATGTGATCAGCATCACGCCCCTGACCGCCTGTATGCTGTAGCTGATAAGGTGCAGGACCACCTTTAGCTTTCAAAACGGCCTGCAGTCTCCGAGGAATGGACAAATACAAGTCCTGGATGGGGATAATGGGATCTAGCACCATTCTTCAAGCAAACTATGGTCACAATCCTTCTCAGTGTCCGTCTGTCTCTGTCACGCAGTGTACATTTTCTTCCACGCAGCTGTTTATCTAATGATGTCTTTCCGGACACACTATTATGTTGTCAGGATTTTGGATAGAGTCCCTCTCTATACGCCAAATAACATGGCTACTTTAGTAACAGAGGCCCCTGCAAGGCAGGCACCAACAATTTGCTCTCCTTGAAACACTGTCATCTCCGACATGATTCAGTATCAACTGCACTGCACGCTATCTACAGTGCACATGTCGACTCCTACCAGTCCGACAGGGTCCTATCTCACGGCGCAAGACAAAAGAATGTCGCAACGTGTCCGATTTCAAGTGGAAAAAGTGTGTCGATATCACCCGTTCCGATGTCGTGGTGTTTCCATATTTTTGTCCATCCCCTGTACATTTTTTATGTTTGTGATAATGTTTTAGAAACTTTTTCGTTTTACCTACTTTTTACCTACTTTATATCTTTAATTTTTACGCCTGTTTTTTTTAATTTTCAATGACATTTTTAG
Source organism: Lepisma saccharinum (assembly GCF_977018435.1). Taxonomy (NCBI): domain Eukaryota; kingdom Metazoa; phylum Arthropoda; class Insecta; order Zygentoma; family Lepismatidae; genus Lepisma; species Lepisma saccharinum. Next base: position 41,651,481 of record NC_139246.1, read on the forward strand.
AATGTGTTTTTAAAAAATTCTACATAACTTAGTTTTCTTTCAAAAAACATTATTTATTAGCACATTACGATGTTGCCAGTTGCCAGAAACAATTACAAAGCTGGGAAAAAGAGGTGAAACTCTTATCCATTAAAGTCTTGGAGGAATCGGTGCAGCTACTAATTGAAGTGTCAGGAGAAAAAGTTAGCTGTTGCAGAAAAGTGCAAAGGTGTAATGAGTAAAAATGTAGAACTGGAAAACTTGAAAACGATTTGTGATATTCTTAAACGAGAAAAAATATTTTATTCACGATATGAATCCAGTTCTTACAATAGCCTATTTCATGGGTGGTCAAATGAGATCATTTTCTCGTTATGAAAATCATTCTTTCTGACAGACGGCTATCAATGAATGTTCAAGAAAGCAAAAGAGAAAAAAAAACTAGTGGTTGTGTGTAATCAAGGCAACAAATGAAAGTAAATGTGTTGTTTACATGTTGATTTTAAAATGAAATTATAGAGATAAATTATTTGGAACTTTCCCACTTTATTTTTGTTTATTGTGCCTATTTTTTAATTTGGTGCCTATTTTCCACATTATAAATGCCTTTTTGTCTGCCTATTCTAACCAAAATAAATGCCCGAACTCCGGTGCAAGTTATGAAAGTCATTCTTAGTTATCCTTGATATCACACACCTGGTTAGGTTAGATAAAACAAGAACAAGCAGAACATTAAGCGTCAATGAAGCAGCTTAGAATTTCTAATCCGACTAAAGTCAGAGATTGAAGGGGGACGAGTGGAGGATTGTTTCTGCCTACTAAAAGATCGACCAAGAACTGGAGTCATATTTTCCTTTATCTTATAGAAAATATAACAAACACCCCCGGCTGCTGGATTGTGTGACAATGCTCCTTTTTAGGAGCAACACCTGACTATTTGGCATGGGCACATGTTGGGAATTGTTTGGTGTTTACTTGGATCAAAATTTCCCTCATTCCCCCTTCCGACCGGTTTAGGTGGTTAGGCGAAATGGGATGCCATCCATAGGCGTAGCTAGAACTTTATATTTGGGTGTGCACAAAGAAAAAAATGAGGTCTTGTGCCTTTTTCATAGCATATTTTGCAACACAATCACTTTGCTCTTTAACTGCACTGATCTTTGTAAAGGAATATAAATTCACTAAATGACAGTGTTGAAAATTTCTGAATATATGTAGTAGAAAAAATCAAATTGCATAGAAATTATACACACACAAAATGTTCATAAATGTTACAAACAAATACATCAAAATACACGTCATCTATAACAAGAGACGTCTGTCAAAAGGTACAATGTTCTTAAACTCATCAATAACTTCAATTTCATCAATAGACTAAGCTTTTTCCTGTTCCACAAATAGCAAGAGCAGGGTTTCCAATCTATCCTGCTTCTGAGTTTCTCTTAATTTAGTTTTAACTTGGGTAAGCTTGGAGAAAGCTCTCTCACACGTGCAGCTTGTGACAGGTATAGAAGAAAAGCGCTGCAGTACAGAGTAGAATGCAGTAAATATCTTCTTTCTCCAATTACATCAAAAAATCGAAAATCTATAGGCACTCGTTTCATCAGCGATAATGCACACGTTTGCACCAAGTAATGACATTTTCAACTTCTTACAAACTGTCGCTTATTTTCTCTCTTATTGAAATATCTGTCTTTAATTCTCTATGATAAAGCAGCCCATTATGTGTGCCTAGGCACACCCGGCACACCCCGTAGCTACGCCTATGATGCCATCCGAATTTGGGGTATTTGTTCAAATTGGCCAAATGGTTAGTGCAAGTTCTTTATATCAGAATTACTTTAATTCACAACTCCCTGCGAAGATGAATTATTAATGAATACCAGTGGCGTGTCCAGGATTTTCGCAGTAATTTCTATCATTTACTGCCTTTCACTTTTTTAAAATAATACTGGAGCAAAGGGGAAGGGTTATGACCCCCACCGATCCCCTCTTGGCACGCTACTGATTAATACATTTCTGGCTGTCATATCCCTTGTCATTTTGAAACACATGATACCTCCCCATACAACCACATTTTTTCACAGGCACAACAAAGCAAATGAGTACTGATTGATTCCCACAAATCTTTCAGGGGAAATAAAAGAAGGGGAGAGCTGGCTGATGTCGTTACGTCCACATACTGTATATGATGAGTCACCAACAGGTTGTCCAGTTTGCTTACCCCGATTGAGGCTTTCAGTCAGTTCAACGTCAACGAAGGCTTACATTCAACATAGGGAAAGCCAAAGGCGCATAACAAAGATAAAGTAAGCAAAAATTGCAGAATAGGCATTTTAGGGACGATTAAGCAAAATAGGCACTCACCTAATAGCCATTTATAGGTAATATAAAAATGCGTTTTTGGACTAGAAACACTATGAAACGAATTAAAAATATTAAAGTCTATTTCTTACTAGACCCGGTGGAGGAGGCACATTGTAGTTCGGATCCAACTTTAAACAAGAGGTGGTAATTTTCGTTAAATCTCCCTCACCTTCATGCCTCGCCCTCACACGCCTTCACCCTCACGGCTCACCCTCACATGCCCTCACGACTCGCCTTTCACCCTCATGGATTTTCCTTGCCCTCACCCTCACACGCCCTCACGACTCGCCTTTCGCCCTCACACGCCCTCACCCTCACCCTCACACGCCCTCACCCTCACGACGCGACTTCGCCCTCACCCTCACACGCCCTCACCCTCACGATTTGCCTTTCGACCTCGCCCTCACACGCCCTCACCCTCACAACTCTCCTTTCGCCCTCACCCTCACACGCCCTCACCCTCACGACTAGCCTTTCGCCCTCACCCTCACACGCCCTCACCCTCACGACTCACCAGTCGCCCTCACCCTCACACGCCCTCACCCTCACGACTCGACTTCGCCCTCACCCTCACACGCCCTCACCCTCACGACTCACCAGTCGCCCTCACCCTCACACGCCCTCACCCTCACGACTCACCAGTCGCCCTCACCCTCACACGCCCTCACCCTCACGACTCGCCTTTCGCCCTCACCCTCACACACCCTCACCCTCACGACTCGACTTCGCCCTCACCCTCACACGCCCTCACCCTCACGACTAGCCTTTCACCCTCACCCTCACACGCCCTCACCCTCACGGATCGATCTCGCCCTCACCCTCACACACCCTCACCCTCACAAGTCTTCGGAGGGTGAGGGTGAGGGTGAGGTCTGCCCTCATGAGGGTAGCCCTCCGGAGGGTGACCACCTCTGGGAATTAGAGGGTGATAGATTTATTAAGGGTGGAATGATATTAACGTTTTAACATATGGATAAAGCACGATGAAGAATCTTGAGTTTGGAAGTCCACTTTTATGCACGGATAAACTAATTGGGAATGGGCCTACAGTTTAAAGTGAGATACGTACCACTATCTCCTATATCAGGTTTCCAATCCGGATTGGGAGGGGGAGGGAGGGGATAGCGGTAACGTAGTCCCCTTGTAATCAAATGGAGGACCACGGCACAGTAGTTCAGATCCCACTTGGAACTGTAGGTCCAGTCCCGATTAGCCTTCCTGTGCATAAAGTGGACTTATAGCAACAAATCAATCAATCAATGAACCAACCAATCCGAGACCCCTTCTTTACAAAGCGACATTACCACTACGCCCACGAAGAACATGGACGATTCCGTCACCTCCTTTGATTATTATAATTAAGGACATTAAAATTGCGCAAGCTCGAAGTATGCATTGGATTAATTTTTACAGTGTCATCATATACTTTCGTATTATACTATTTCTGTACCGTGTTTTCAGTAAATATCGATTGTGTTTTCAGCAAATAAAAAAAAGAAAGGGAGAGGATTGGATCAGAAGCTATACTAATCTCTCATTCTTGACGGAAAAAAAAAACTATTATAGATGCCAACGTCTTACCAACTGCTTCATACCATCACTGACGTAAAATTTAAAAAGTGTCGATATTTGTGAAAATAACCACCTGCCCGTGTTCCGACCATATTGAAAAAAAATTATGCATATTCCAAAAAAAAAAAAAAGTTTGATATTGTGCAAGGTATTAAGTTTCACCTAAACTTCTCAAATATCCATATCCGCCTGAGTGCTCAAACTTGGTGGTGATGTACTCCAGCTGGGACAAAACCAGGTTCAGTGGTTCAAACTTGAATTAACTTTCTTATATTTCAATCCGAACACGCTTAGTTTGATATAGGATTCCTGTTTGCCTGTGTGTTATATTACCAGCTTTTAGAGTTCGCTGTTGTTATTTGGTGTTTTAAGTCCACTTTATGTACAGATAGGCTAATCGGGACTGAACCCACTATGTACCTCCACCATCTCACAGGACCTAGGGGTGGCCAGATCCGGATCCTGGCGGATCCGGTTGGTTCCGGATCCTTAGGATCCGGATCCTAAAATTTTTCGGATCCGGATCTGCGGATCCGGAATTTTCAGATCCGGATCCGGATCCGCGGATCCGGAATTTTCAGATTCGGATCCGGATCCAGAACTTTCGGATCCGGATCCAGAACTTTCGGATCCGGATCCAGAACTTTCGGATCCGGATCCAGAACTTTCGGATCCGGATTCAGAACTTTCGGATCCGGATCCAGAATTTTCGGATCCGGATCCAAAACTTTCGGATCCGGTACTTTCAGATCCGGATCAGGTACTTTCGGATCCGGATCCGGTACTTTTGGATCCGGATCCAGATCCGTTTTGCCATCCCACATGCGCTTCTTTGGAAAGTAAGAATGTGCTTATAACATATTGTTACCTGCTAATATACATATATATATAATATACATACACATATATATATATAGTGTGTGTGCTCGCGTGCGCGATTTGTAATTAATTAATACACTTACTTACTAGGGAGGTCTAAGTCTCCCCCTCCGATTTCCATGAAACTTGGCAGGTGTATAGAGCCCCCCCCCCCTCATATGTCAAGATGATGAGAAATTGAAGTGGGGATCTGTCCCCGAAACCACGTAAATATGGCATAGGAAGAAACAGGGGGCATACGGCCTCTCTATACACCTGTCAAATTTCATGGGAATCGGAGGGGGACACAGGGGTCAGATGATTCCCACGGCAATTTGTCCTAATCTTGACATTTGAGGCGGGTTTTGCCCCCTAAAACAGTATTTTCGCCGAAACAAAAAAACACGTATTTCTTCCTTTGGGCCCCTCTATACACCTGCGAAGTTTCATGAAAATCGGAGGGGAACACAGGGGTCAGATCCTTACTTCAATTTGTCCTCATCTTGACATTTGAGGGGATTTTGCCCCCTGAAACAGTTTTTAGCTCAAACAAAAAAAACACGTAATTCTTCCTTCGGGCCCCTCTATACACCTGCCACGTTTCATGGAAATCGGAGGGGAACTCAGGGGTCAGATCCCCACTTCAATTTGTCCTCATCTTGACATTTGAGAGGAGGTTGCCCCCTCGAACAAATTTTTTTCCGAAACAAAAAAACACGTATTTCTTCATTTGGGCCCGTTTATACACACACCTGCCAAGTTTCATGGAAATCTGAGGGGGACACAGAGGTCAGATCCCCACTTCAATTTGTCCTCATCTTCACAATTCAGTGGGTTTCGCACTGTAAAACCGTTTTTTAGATGAAAAAAAAAAAAAAAACATGTATTTCTTCCTTTGGGCCCCACTATACACCTGCCAAGTTTCATGGAAATCGGAGGGGGACACACAAATCAAATGCCCACTTAAATTTGTCCTCATATTGACATTTGAGGAGGGGTTGCCCCCTAAAATCGTTTTTTTTGCTGAAACAAAAAAAACACGTATTTCTTCATTTGGGCCCGTTTATACACACACCTACCAAGTATCATGGAAATCGGAGGGGGACACAGGGGTCCGATCCTCATTTCAATTTGTCCTCATCTTGACATTTGAGGGGGTTTTGCCCCCTAAAACCGTTTTTTAGCTGAAACAAAAAAAAAACTTATTTCTTCCATTGGGCCCCACTATACACCTGCCAAGTTTTATGGAAATGGGAGGGACACAGGGGTCAGATCCTCACTTCAATTTGTCCTCATCTTGACATTTGAGGGGGTTTTGCCCCCTAAAACAGTTTTTTATCTGAAACAAAAAAACACGTATTTCTTCCATTGGGCCCCACTATACACCTGCCAAGTTTCATGGAAATCGGAAAGACACAGGGGTCAGATCCTCACTTCAATTTGTCCTCATCTTGACATTTGAGGGGGTTTTGCCCCCTAAAACAGTTTTTTAGCTGAAACAAAAAAACACGTATTTCTTCCATTGGGCCCCACTATACACCTGCCAAGTTTCATGGAAATCGGAAAGACACAGGGGTCAGATCCTCACTTCAATTTGTCCTCATCTTGACATTTGAGGGGGTTTTGCCCCCTAAAACCGTTTTTTAGCTGAAACAAAAAAAAAAACGTAATTCTTCTTGGGCCCCACTATACTGCCAAGTTTCATGGAAATCGGAGGGGGACCTTTAGATAACCTCCCTTGTTAGTCTTACACTTTGTAATTATTTAACACTGCATATATTATAATGTTTTATTTTAATTTGTAAAACTGTAACTGTAGAACAATTGTATAATTTTTGTATAACATTTCTATCTTGTTATATGTGTTAAAGGTTTCATCCTGGAATGGAATGTCTCACATTTATGTGTGTTTTCATTTCCAATACATTCGAATGAATACATATTCGTTTCAATGGCATTTACAAAATCACTTCGGACATTTGTGCACGAGTGTGTTAGCCGATGCGTAGCAAAGTATTTTAGGAACAACACTTGAAAAAAATTATTGTAGGACTAAGGTGTGGTAATATTATAATGGGATTGAGATACGAAACTCTCGGATCCGGATCCGGATTTTCGGATCCGGATCCAGATCCGAAACTTTCGGACCCGGATCCGAATCCGCGGATCCGGAACTCTCGGATCCGGATCCAGATCCGAAACTTTCAGATCCGGAACTCTCGGATCCGGATCCAGATCCGGAACTTTCGGATCCGGATCCGCGGATCCGGAACTCTCGGATCCGGATCCAGATCCGAAACTTTCAGATCCGGATCCGGATCCGGAATTTTCGGATCCGGATCCAGATCCGTAACTTTTGGATCCGGATTTTTCGGATCCGGATCCGTTTGGCCATCCCTAACAGGACCTAGGTACCTGACCTATGTTTGGACACTTAAGTCCGGAGACCGAAGTCCCCTTCCTAGGTGCCGGGCCCCGCTAAACGGTTTGATTCCAGGGTACGTGTGACCGGATCGGTTTTTACCCCCGACGAATAGCCGACTCGTGCATAAAGTGACGTTGAATAATAATAATAATAATCAATAATAGTAATAATAATGACGTAGATAATAATAATAATTGATGTTAGCCAGCAGAAATGCTTTGCTGACTTAACGTTGAACTAAAATATAAATACCAACAGTTATGAGGATTAGTTTACTATTTGTATGAACACAAATCATAGTCAAATCATAAATAACAAAAATGTATATTATATAACACACAAAAATAGACAGATTACACAACCCCTCACTATCATTCAAGCATTCACACACTCTCTCATACCGCAGGGGAATAATTACATTAAGATAAATACATTGGCCCTTTTTAGACACCATGCAATATTTAGTTTTTCTTAAGAATATTAAACTGCGCCCGAAGACGTTAATTTGCTTAGAATTAAAGATACTAAACTTTCATCTGCGCGTGCTCATTACATTCTGCCAACGGGCATGACACGTAAACTTTTATATTTTTGCAATTTATTAAAACTTTTAAATAATTGTTGTAGAATTATCACTAATGCGCCTTGGAACTTCAATAACATTAGGCATGGCACGCAACTCGTGCAACATAGATATCAACTGCAAGGCATACATGTTTACAGAATAAAAAAATGAAGACACTGATGTATGAATATATTAAAAATATCACGAAGTTAATTTAGTTCGTCATTTAACAAACTTGAGGGATGATTTCTGCAAGAGATACACGATTTATGTAGTTTGAATCAAATATTACCGAGTAAAGCATATAAGGTGACATAAATAAACATTATTACTCAACAGCTCGGCGCAGAGCGTGGAAAAATAACAGTATGCTGTGAATCGATCTTCCTAATTAGCAATTGTCGTGAAATTTAGATGATGTTCGCAATAAATAATTATAATAAATACCTTTGCGACTTTTAACTTTAAATACTGGTATCTTTTCGTCCGACGGCCGATCTTTGGAGTCTTGGGTAGATGATCACTCACACATATAGAAAATTAACAGTAGTATACTATACTATCTCGGCGTTCTAGACGTTCCTGCGACGTTTACCGTAGTCCTCAAAACGGCGGCGTGACGTCAATCCGCGCTCCTCCTTGCGACACTAACACTTCCCCACGCTACTTCTTTATAGCGGCACTTCGCAATCTTCTTGGACACACCTTCCTTCTACGCTTCGACATCACGGCGATTATCTTGTCGGCCTCGTAATGGAGCGATTAATTGCTTCGCATCGTCTCTCTCTCTCTTTCTGGGGGAACGGCGAAAACGGGCGAAGTTTCTTTACCGGGGGTACTCGTGGATTCTCGCTGCTAATCTCACGCGGGACATCGGCGTCGTCTCAAGACGCAGTAGGTGTCGCTTCATTATCTCAATCTTCTCTTCTAGACGGTAGATCTAAGTGTGGGCTGGTGTCGCTTCATCTTCCAATTTCTCTCTCTCTCTCTTTCTCTCGCCGTAGAATTCTCGTCGGGCGTCGGCGTCTCGACTGGCGGCTTTCGGCGGTATCATTTCATGGCTTCTATTCGGGCTGTGGGCGTCATTTGTGGCGATGTGGCGTTTGTGGCTTTCGTGGCGCTTGTGGCGGCGTTTTAGTGGTGTGGCGTCGCGACGCTGAGCGATGATCTGCTGCGTTGTCGGCTTCATGCAGGCTAGGAAGACCCATAGCCCTCCTTCTCTCGTGATTAGCCCGCCATAGTGGTATTAATGTTCCTCGTCACAAAACGAATAACGCGAATCCAGTGCACAGGTCACTAATTAACACTGCGTATTTGTACAACTAGTCACTGTCACTCACTCACGCAGGGTAAAATACACGGCGCGGTAGAAAAAAAAAGACAAAGTCCCGAATCTTTACTCCGACTGTCGCAGAGGTGTTGTCTGATCGAAAACTGGCGCTAGACTGTACGTGTTTGTCCGTTCTGCCACTATATAAAGACAGCTTGAAACTTCGAATACAACAGACTGACTTTTAGGCGCGGAAATCTGAAGTTACGACGTTGGTGGTCAAGCGTCCCTTTTTTGCTTGGTCCAGCTTCTTCAAGCACACGTGTTGCGTTAGAATGGGGTGAAAGGAATAGTTCTACACTCATCCGGTACGTAACATGTTCCTCCAGTAATTGGCCTCCCACGTGGACTTTCCTGTCGCCAAATGCACAAAAGTCGCTCAAAAACAGTGAAAGATTTATCACAGCACACTGTTAGTTCCCAGCTCCTACGACCGAAAGGGGGAAAAGTCGACAAAAGCAGAGAAACACAAAAGGTTCAGAAACGTGGTGTTTTTCTACCGAAGCTTCAAGCGGATACGAAGGTTACAGAAAAATATAAAATAATGAAAACCTAGGATATAGACTAATAAAAACGTAGGTGACAAAAACTGATTGTCATAACCAGATGTCGCACTCGGGACCCCTTGATCACAAGGCGACGACGCTAATACCACTGCGCCAACGGGGAGGTCCAAGTCAGGGTTCGTAAAGGTCCAGGAAACCATAAATTCCAAGTTTCGTATTGAAAAAAGGTTGGGTTGTGTTTAAATTGATCCAAAAAAAAAGTCCTGGATCGTATATAAATTCATCCGGAAAAAAGGTTCCTGGACTGAATTGAAATATTTTAAACATAAAAACCTTCTTCGCGGTATGGAACCCATTTACGCTTGCTAATTTTCTTTCCTGGACCGGAATTGATTTTATTTAAAACAACCCTGCTTTAAGAAATATGCAAGAACGGAAAACTTTGAGCAGAAAGCTTCTGGTTGAAACAAATTTTCTCCTCTCATTTGACGATGATCAAGTACCGTGGTGTACTTATATTGACTGACTTGATTGATTTATCTATTTTACTTCTCTTTTCTGCCACTTTGGACTAAACGCGAAGATGTGATTAAATTGATGAAGCGACTCTTACAAAGAACGTACATGCCCAAGCCGGGTTTCGAATCCGGGATCTCTGGCGTCGTAACGCGCTGTGATAACTATTCCGCGGAGGTCGAACATGTCATTAATGAACTTTTAAAAAATGATAGAAACGAACTGTTTTTGACACTTGGAACTAACAGTAACAAATTACTGTTGAACGACCCGAAAACAAATTACCTGCTTTTTCACACTAAACAAAACAGTAAAACTCAAGATGTAGTAAAGAATAGCCATCTTCCAGCCAAATTAGTTAGCGAAACAACATTTTTTGTTAAAAAAACTGAATTCGAAAATATTTGCACTGAGGATATTAAAACAAACACTTCATACAAATTCACTAAAGCCAGCTTTAGACGAAAGCATTTCCTTTAACATTCTTGCTAGCACAAATGCTACGTAAATGCTTCCAAAAATCTTATAACAGATAGTATTTTACACGAAAGCATTTTATGGAACATTTCGGTTAGCTGTTTCAATTACAATGCACAATACATACAGCACGAACGGCACATCGAGCTACACCGTCAATGCTCAGTGCACGGTGTTTACAATTGAAAAAGCTAAAATATTCTTCCATACGTGTACAGTAAACGTTGTAAAGTATGTATTTAATCAGCGCCATTCTTCTCTACCTAAAACCATTTAATACGAACCGATATTCCTCTCGGTTGAATAGTTATCGTATTTTAAAAGTGTGAAGTGATACCAAGGAATATAGAGAAGTGATACGTTGTTTACATCTCACGCGACCGCCATTACATTTGCACTCGTGACCATGAGGTCGCTTCTGATTGGCTATGCTACGAAAATTACTACCGAAATAGAGCCGGTTCTATCCTTGAGAAAAGGCCATTTCTCACTTTACAGGGTAGCTTTTTGGTCATGACATAAATGTTAAGGAAAATGCTTTCGTCTAAAGCGGGCCTAATTCAGGTATATTATGCAATGTTTCATTCACTAATAAACAGTGGCGGCGATTAGGGGGGACGAGGGGGGCAGTTGCCTTCCCCCAGTTTTCGCCACTTTTGCCGCCCCCGCACTATGCTAAATCTTATCTACAAATGGAAATATACTGCCTTTGCCTCCCTAGTTTTGGCACCTTGCCCCCCCCCCCCCGGTTTTGGGACCTAATCGCCGCCACTGCTAATAAATTATGGAATATAATTCACCGACAATTTAGGAGCATTTAGAAAACAAAAGCAAGTAGGAGGAATAAAGACTAGGGAATCGTGCAACCGTTGTTCAAGAAATACAAAATATTAACCTTCCCTTCACTGTACACACATGAAATGTCATTATATGCGAGAAAAAAATATTACGCTACGAAGTTCAATAGAACATACATATAATACCCGAAATAAACAGCTTCTAAAGCCATACTTCACCAGGCGAACATTAGTTCAAAATGGACCCGAACAGATGGCAATCAAAATATCCAATAACTTAGGAAATGATATAAAATAAAATGATATGAGAAGTTTCAAAAACAAATTTTAAAATAACTATTAGTTAATAAGGAATATTATAGCGTCAGTGAATATTTAGATTGTAAAGTATAGAAATTTTGTAATTATATTTTTTACCTCAACTGTACTGAACCCTTCAAATACCAATGTATATGGTTTATATGGAGTAATACAAATTCAAATTCAAAAGTTCTACATCAATATGCGTGTGGACCTAATGATAGTGCAATTGAAACGTCATTTGCGACAAAGAGTTTTGCTGTTCGAATTTTAGAAGTGAGAAATGTGCTAGCGTTGCTGAATGACATTCAAGGATAAAAATGCTTGGGAATCGAACGCAAAAGACAGCATCGTTCATCATTCATGACACGATCGATGCATCGATCTAAACTGAAACTACGTCTTACGTTTCGGTTTGCATGTGACGTCAAGATGTGCACAGCCACACATGTTTGCGGCCAATTTCATTTGTCGTTTGCAAGGAAATGTCCACCACGTAGCGTTCGTTGCATCTGCACCAACTGCACGTTTCTTTTAAATCACGAATGTTCATGGACGTTCGCAGGATTTTTTTCCAGGGAGGGGCAAGGATGGTATTTTTTCTAGGGGGGGCAAAAAACCACATTTTCCCCAATAATAATGTTGTTCCCTCAAAAAACATTGCTTAAATTTGAATTTATCATGTTCGTTCATTAATTAACACATATTATTGTGGCTGAAATGAAATTATGTGTGTCAAATATATAATTTTTAGTTGACTTTCATTTTCCAGGAGGAGCCACGTCCCCTCCTTCCGGACGCCCATGCGAATGTTAGTATCTTTGGCCAGCCCGCTTCAATTCCGATGCTTACAAGAACTGGCCTCAGTCAGACTGCTGGAAGGTAAAATGCAACGATTTCTGACGTAGATGAAACACACCTATACTTACAAAGCTAAAGTGAAATTGTGGTTGGGTTGGAAGATGTGATGACGGGGGGTAAAGGAGTAAAATGTTAAAGCAAAAATTAAAAAAAAATGGGGTAAGGAATGAACACTGTGCCTGACGACCAGGTTGAGATCAATTCATAACTTACATCATAGTTTTCAAAGTGTGTTATTAAGCTTTTATTTTTGCTCAGTAGGCTAATCGTGACTGTAACTATACAAAAGTAAGACTCGAAACTTTCCTGGCGACGAATGATGCACAGATTCTCTCGGGCCCGATTGCATAAAACAGTTGATCCTCGATTAGCCATTAAAATTGATCTGCAGTCACGCTGAACTCTGATTTTGTGATGTATAAAAGTTGAACTGAGATTCAGTCCCTGCGATCTGCGGTCAAAGTTGATCCGCGATTTTTCTCCGATCAGCAGACATTGACCGTAGTTCAGCTGTTGTAACATGGCTGTACTAACGAATATTTGCTTGTAAAATGTGTTGCAAGTGAACGTATGCGGCAAGACGGGAGAATCAATTCATAAAATCCTGTTTCCATAATAATAAAGAAGAAGCATGCACAACGAGGTGAACAATGATAAATATTTCTTCCATTTTTTCCATATATCGTGTGTCATTGTTATTTACTGTTTGAAATACCATGTATTTTTTTTCTTGAAATTTGCTTTAAATGACTGCAAGAGCATATTGTAACATTATTTAATTGCACGATCAGAGAAAAGTAACTTGAGAACAATCGAGTGTTGATACAAACCGAAAATAGACCCGCTTACATTTTCTTGTTGATATGATATCATTGTAAAACTTGCGTTGGGATGAAGAGGGAGTATAAAAATATTACCATTTCGCTTTACTGCATCCAGCCAAGTGTTATTGCAATTCAATGTTGTCCGCAGAATGGAACAGATCATGTAACTTTGGTTGTAGTGTATATATCTACTGCTTTATGAACCGAGCACGTTGCACTTTAGTTGGTGAAGCTTTCTCTCCTCCCGATATATAAATGACATATTTTATTTTTAGAATATTACTTGTATTGTGCATAATTTACATCCGAGAGGACAAGCGCCAGTGTTGTTTCAATATTTCTTTCCATTCGGGAAAACGCAAACACATTTTACATTTCACAATGTAGGCTATTCAAGTGCAAGGAAAATTCCGTATATTACTTACAGGAACTAATGGTCCACCTGTAACATGTTGTCGTGCAATCACATAATAAATATAATAAGCATCTCCTTACTTGAACAATAGCTCCAAATCCGAGTATAAGAAAGTTGTTATATCTCTTTTTAGCATTAAAAAGAAATACATTTTTTTTAAAAAAAAATCTATTTATGCAAGCATATTTTCTCCCCTTTGCAACAGAGAACCGATAGTTGCTTTCGCCGTCAAGGACAAATCATCCACGTGGAACTTGCACAAGCAATAAATGGCCGTTTAGTATCTAATTTACGTGATGTTAGTAAACTTGCAACATGTTCGAATATTTACTACATCCAGCATCTCAGATTTATTCTTTATTCAAACATTAAATACATGCATTTTCCGAAACCGACTTTAAAATACTTGCTGTTCAGTGTTGGACAATTGGCAACATCACAGGAACACTAGCGATATGTCTGGATTTTCCACGTTGCCAAACGTATTTCTTTGACTCAAGATCAGGATTTGATCTAAGATCGACAGTTAGCTTTATACAACATGATAGAAACTTGAACTTAGTTCACTACCTGATCGTAAGTCAAATCTAATCTCCAGTTAGTGATGTTTATACAACCGGTCCTCAATATAATTCGAACGGCAGCCGTTCCTGGATATTCTCATCAAACGCAAGCCAGACGGATCCTTGGGACACAGTGTATACCGGAAACAGACTCACACCGATTTATGGCTCAATGGCAACAGTTTTCACCACCCGTCTCAACGAGCTACAGTAATCTCTACTTTATTTCACCGGGCCATCTCCATCAGCGACGCGGAGAGCATCTATCAGAAGAAACAAAGCATTTTCGCACAGTTTTCAAACAGAACGGGTACTCGGAACACAACATCAACAAAACATTAAAACGAGTACTGTCCAAGAAGACCAGCACACCAGGGAATTCGGACACATCGGGGAATCCGGACAAAGCTGACCAGAAGATAGCCATCCTTCCTTACACCGGAAATCTCTCCGGAGTTATACGCCGAATCCTCAAGAAACATAACATAAAAACCATTCACAAAACACCTCCGAAGATCAGACGCCTACTACGCAACCCCAAGGATGAGTTAGGACTCAAAACACCGGGAGTCTACCATATTACCTGCAAATGCGGGAAAGCATACATTGGGCAGACGGGTAGGACAATAGAACAGCGCTGTAAAGAACATCAAAGCTCCATCAAGTATTTCCACCCTGAAAAGTCAGGACTAGCAGAACATTCAATCAACGAGGGACATAGACCAGATTTCAGCAACACAGAAATCATAGCCAAGACTTCAAACTACTGAGACCGCATTATCAAGGAAGCAATAGCCATTCATGAGGAAAAAGATAATCTTAATCGCGACACGGGGGTCGAACTGGACCAGCTTGGTTAGCGTTAGTTAACCAGAAGCGCACACCAAGCAGACGCGCCACGCGATTGGCCCGCCATCTTCACCGGGATATCCCCTCCACGAATCTATATACACCGAGTTGACGCTCAAAACTGCACTTCTACCCTGAAGACGAGAGTGGCGTTAGCTCTCGAAAGCTTGGAATATTTTCCACAACTCACCTGGTCGACAGATTGAGATAATCTATTCATGAAACTATACAATTTAAAGTGTGCCTCCACCGTATCAAACCCGGGACCCCTTGATTACAATACGACAGCGTACCAAAATTCCTGTATTATCGGTAAAGATGCTGTTACCTAAACATAAAGGCCTACCTCCTTGCAAAATCGCCTCTACACAGTGTCTCCCAGGAGTCTGGCACCATAGGAGATTTTATAGAATTTGCTCCAAATTTTCCCCGCGCCCTATAGTTTCCGATGTACTATAGTGAAACCACAAGCAAAACAACTTGCGCAGACCCGCGACTCCTCTGCACTGTACTCCGCGAGGAGTGGAGGGGGAGAGTGGAACATGCTTCCTTAAGGCCCGAGCTAAAGGGAAAGCTGCGCGGGGACTTTTGGTCCAGGTTTTTTTTCCTTGTGGTCGAAAATTATTGCCATTACAATAAGAATGCCGGTAGGATCCTATCTTTCAGCCACTACAGACCAGTTTTTTTTTTTTTTTGCAAAAGCTAGGATTTTCAACTGACTTCACTTGTTGAAAGTCAACTGGTGGCTACATTGCTCGCACTTCCAGCTGGCGGCTGGGAAACAACGAATCAGCGATGAGTTCAATTCTCTTCGACTGACATCGGGCATTTTCGAGTCACAAGGCACTGTTGCTGGTGGGACGAAACAAATGAGCGTCGGATACACAGCATGTTGCCAAACGTACTGTAAAATGGGAGAGAGTTATCAGCGCCGTTACTGGATAAACGTTGTACAATAGTACACAAAGCACGCAAAATTAGTACACAAAACAGTCAAACACTGTACAAACAAGCTAATAAAAACAAATGACAAAAACAAACGTACGCTTGGCAACGTTGTAACTGGAGAGCGATGTTACCCCTACAGCTTTTACGCCTCCGAAGACGATTGGTGGACAAATGGAGCTATGTAGCAAATAGTAGGTCAGCCGGTAGTTGGACCCGCGATCAGTATAGTGTGGTTTTGGGGGAGGGACACTCAGCGCCCCCTCGATGACCCATGTAGATTAATACAGTTTGCTTACGACCTAAGTGCCTAAGAGCCAAAACTCTTAAAACGTCAACAACTTAATCTCAGTTCTTATCCCGTTCCAAATCCTCTATCTGCGTGTACACAACATCCCGATACGATCGGAAGCCCACCACAGCCCACGGTTCGGTAATTAAAAAAGCCTGCACGCGTGGGACGATGCGCTTCTGGGAAGGATCGATAGGGAACGCTGCAATCCCAGCTTCCGGAACCTCTTCCGCACTTCGAATGCAACGGGACAGGAAATAAAACAAACACCCATCGTTTTTGCTGCGTAGTCGAAGAAAACTAGCAGTATTGTGTATACGCTCCTTTACCATTGCCTGACAAGCAATGGTGTCATAATTAGGGAAAGGAACTTCAGGTAAATAAATGTTTTTTCTGCGATAAGATAGAGACCCTCATTTTTGCCAAAATTCTGATCATAGCCTTATATGTCAACACAGCAAATTTTATTTTACATAAAAACACATATTTTCCAGTTTTCCGTATGTAAATACATATTTTGCGAATTTTCATTTTAAATACATAAAATCGCTCATTGACTTCATCTACCTCGAAATCCTCGAAGGAAAAATGTTTATTCTCCGCACCTCTTTCATATCAAGAGTGCTAGGTTTGTTTTGTCTTTGAACACCCTCGCTGGCAGACTTCTGGCACCTCGCCTACGATCCTATTGGGAGAAAATAGCTGTAAGTAGCTGGGGCTGGCTACACGTAACGATAGCAAGGCTTTTTAATGAAGCAATGCAGCTATTGTGGCCAGAAGGCATAAAATTTGACAATGTTCTCTTGACAGATGCTGCAGCTTACATGCAGTGGTCTTGCCGTTAGCTACCCCAAAATGGTGCACGTTACATGTGTGGCTCATGCGTTGCATAGAATATGTGAAAAGATAAGAGCTCTTTATCCCAATGTCGATAAACTGGTTTCAAATGGGAAGAAAGTTTTTATCAAGTCGCCTAGAAGAATAGACATTTTTAAACAAAAATGTCCTGAGGTTCCCCTTCCCCCTACACCTGTAGTAACACGATGGGGCACTTGGTTGGATGCAGATGTTATGCCCAGAACTTTGAAAAAATTGTATCTGTTGTAAATGATCTCGACAAAGAAGAATTCTGCAAGAACTGTTGATGAAGTCCTCCTTAAAAGTCGAATTGGCATACATCTCAACAAACCTGTCCATTCTCTCTAATTCCATACGAAAGCTGGAATCGTCCGCGAACACTTTGGCAGCTTCCATTGGTGAAGTCCGTACAGTAGAAACGAAACTGAAAGAACTCACTGGATTTAAATGTCTTAATGTACAGAATTTTTGGGGAAAAACCAAGTTTTTCAAACATTGTGCCAAATTGCATGTGTTTTGGAAGGAGGTGAAGTAGAGGAAGAGGAAGCTTTGGAAAACTTCAGTGTTAGTGACATTTCGTGCTTCAAATATGAAAGAATTGTTTCTTGTGACGTGGAGCGATCTTTCTCACAATATAAGATGCTTTGTAGAGATAATCGTCACAGATTTACAATGGAGAATTTGGAAAAAAACTATGGTGATCCACTGCAACTCTTCCAAAAAATAGCTCGCTAAGAGATAATCATTTAGAAACTAATTTCAGGTGTTTAAAATGCATGATATAGTTTGTTTTTGTTACCAAATGTTTTTATTTTTGTCACATATTTTCCTGTTTTTATCACATATTTTCAACATTTATGACACATAAAAAATAAATATTTCTGAGTTTTTTAGCACATAAAGTTCCGTTCCCTAGTCATAATACGTACGTGTAAGAGTAAGTCCACTTTATACTAGGCTAATTGGACTGGACATACAGTTTAAAGCAGAATCTCAACCACTGTGCACGTGCTCTCACTGAGGATCGAACCCGTGACCTCTTGATTACAAGACGACAGCGTTGCCACTACGTTATCGGCGATGCCAGTGTCACCATATGACCCTCAGTAAGCTATATATAATATGTATATATGTATGTAGCGGGATTAATTACGAGAAAAATTAAACTAGAGTGCGCGTCAAATCTCCTGCATATGGCTTTGAACGGCTGAACAGCACCAGCGAATCACAGACGTGCGGCGTTGCCTTGTTCCGTGACAAGGCGTTTCGCTCAACCACGCTGTCTCTTTTCCGTGTGAGATTTCGACATGGCACCGCTGCAGTGCGCTGCTATTGGCTATCGCCATATGCAGGAGATTTGACGCGCACTCTAGCATAACTACCTATATATGTAGCTTACTGCGGGTCATATGGTAACACACATATACATATTTTATTTTTACAGAATTTAGTGTATCAGCTTAGTTTTTTTTTTAGTATTTTAGATGTTTCAATTGCAAACGCCGTGCATTCACCATACATTTTATTTAAACCCTGTGTGCCTATTGTGCTAGATATATTATACATAGCAATCGCAAAAGCTAACCAGAAATTCTTCCGTGTGAAGCACTGCTACAAGATTTTTGGAAGCATTTACATAGCATTTATGCTAGCAAAAATGTTAAAAGTAATGCTTCCGTCTATAGCGGGCCTAATAGTCGCTTTCGGATGTTGGCCAATACCTCGGATTTGTTCAGGCCTGGTCTTTAAGGCCGGTTATGTCATTAAAACCAGACCCCAGACCTTTGGTGGGAAATGTTGACCCATTCATTGCCTTCGCTGTTTCGCTATACTTATCAAGAGAATCGAGCACGCAATCGGAAGTTCTCCTTCACAACTCCACCTGCATCGTCCAATGTTTACGCTTCGTCGCTTTCACCTTGAAGCAAGGATTTGCAATGCAAATTATAGCGTAATCTTCCCTGTCGGATGAGGAATGGCTCTTAAAAGTTCACTCAGAATCTGCGCAACGTGAGGGAAAAAACGGCCTTAGACGACCTTGCGATTTGTCGCCATGTAAATTTTCCAAGAAAGGGAATCTCTCATGTACAATAATAACAGACCTTCCACGGGTAACTCCACCAGAGTGCTCAAAAGTCGCCAATTTCCAATAATTGAGATAACATCGGTCTCCTTGGCCCTGGATCTGCCCAAAACTTGGACAGATGGTTCGTGTACTATGACGACAAATTGACTGATTTTATCCACAGGGCGTCACGAGAACATTTACATAAAATTAAACTTTAAGAAAGAATCTTTAGTTCCATGTATTAACATACAGCCCATAAGTATGCATAAGACTCACGAACTTCTCACAAATTATAAAGAAGTGGGTCATAATGACCTGCTATTCGGACGCCTGAACTGGAGGGCGTGAGTGGAACATGTCCACCGATAATCCAGTTGCATATATTTATGTTCAATCCAAAGCCTATACTATTCGCTACAGTTTTTGACACTAGGTGTAGTGCAAGTGTATCCCGGTGTCGGGCTGGTGCAAGGAAATGACGTTCAACCAAGTAGTAGTCCAGTAAATGGCCATAAGACCCGCAGAAATTTTGAGGTGGACGAGTTTTCTCTTTTGATCCTGTTAGGGCATGCCTAAAGAAAGGAAAAAAATCTTGGGTAGACATCTGGCACACCGGGCCCAAGTTTTCTAGGGGCCCATAAATTCAAGATGGCTGCCGCTTCACGCACCAACAAAAGAAATCGATCATAACCCCCCTTTAATATTGGTTTTTGACAATTTTGTATGGAGACATATTTTGTTCAGAATTGAAAACGGAACAAAAATATTCTTAAAGTGTTTTTCATATCCTGCACCGTTACGGAGATATATCCAGTGAAATAATTCCGTACCCTTTTCTGCAAGGATTCTGGTGCCATAGTTTTCGGAGTCGCTAAGCTAATTGGTGACATTCACGATCACATTTAAAATTAGTTACATTTTACACAATAGTTAGAATTCATTGTTGTCCTGTCTAATAGAAGATTGGGATAAATAAATACCCGGACAACGCCCGGTAATCAGCTAGTGGTCAATAATTTCAAGAAACTGCCATTTGATTTCAACCAAATGCATCATCCATGTGTGGGTTTCTAACTGGGCTTGGTTCGAGTAACAGACAGAGTACAAGCACAGTGTTTGTTCCTTTACCTATTTCATTTCATCGTCGCGATTAACCTGAAGTAACAGAGGAGCAACGTTAACCCGGCGTTGGTGACCATGTCGGAGTAACTCCGATGGTAGACGCTAACACCGCCGCTCTTTCAAATTTAGTTGGTTCTCAATATATTTGCTCCACATCATTATCTTGTGAATCAGGAATATCGCACTGCTCCTCACGTACACTTTCATAGTCTCTATCGTCCATTAACCGTTGCAATATATGAGTATTGTCCATCATGGAAAAAGTCACTTAAACACAAGAAAACCAATAATATTCAATAAAAAATAAAAAAATAATGGAAAAACAGTCCCACGGTTGGTTGACACATGAGCGTCACGCTAACATTTTGACAATTTGTTGACACAATCACGACACAGCCTCCAATAACGAATTTTATTTTCCCAACCGTAATATAACAAAAGACAGCTAGACCACGTCTCAAACAGCTTTCTTATTTTACAATAAATAAGCAGATGAATTTCAATGATAGAGCAGCGCTAACATGTCGACCAACGGCGGGTTAAATAACAATAATATGCAAGTCAACTTGGATCTCCGCAACCTGAACAGTGACCGGCAAAAAAAAATTGGACACTAGATCCTGAAATACTCGTTTCTCTGCAAGGCGTTATGAGTGTTGCCTAACTCTAAGGCCATAAGGGGATTTTAGTAGCAGATTTTCAATGGCAACTTCTACCAGCGTCGTAGAGTTTGGCAACACACATAACACATTGTAAAGAAGCCAGTATGTCAGGATCTAGTTGTCCCATTTTTATTGCCTGTGACTGTACAATTCTGATATTACCCAGATATAAATTGATTTGATCAATTGATTGATTTGGTGTTTTAAGTCCACTTTATGCACATTACGGCTAATTGGGACTGGAGCTGCAGTTTAAAGTGGGATCCGAACCACTATGTGCCTCCACCGGGTATCGAACCCGGGACCCCTTCATTACAGGCGGCGACGCTACCACTACGCCATCGGGGAGGCCCTAGACAGAAATTGGTCTCGAGGCCTTCCAGCAATAATGAAATGCAGCAACTCTCCTCTGTAACAAATATCTCGTGAGTTTATGAATCGAGAACACACGCAACAACCGTTATCAACAGGTTGCGGGTACAGATGCGCTATCGCCTATATTCAGCAGCTGAATTGATGGCTTTCCCGCCTCTCAGTGTAGCGTTGAATTTAATGGGCTTCGTGACCTTTGCTACTCTAGCATTTCATGGGCACTTTCACTCTGAAATCCTAAACCAAAGAAAGGCCCCCTTCCCTCAATCCAACACACACGTGTGCCAGAAACGTTACCCAATGAAGAGGAGTAACTGGGAACCTATTTCTATTTAGATTGCTTTACGTTGGTTTTGGTTTTCAACCTATTGGGATATTTAAAACAGTGTGCGAATTAACGGGGGGGGTGCCAGTGACTCCCCCCTCAAAAAAAATGAATCGAGAGCACATGGTATACCATTTCTCAACTCTATAACAAACACAATTGAAAAATCACTTGTGCCCATTAATGGTCAACACATCAAAGATTTCCCTGCCAAAAAGTATGCAGCCTTCTGGATTAAAGGACGCCATTCTGCAACTGACCACCTTCCCAGAGCCGAGAAATAAGTTTTCAAGGCATAGAGCTGATATTTTACGTGCATTAAAATGTTCACAAGAAACTTGAAGGTAGGTTAAATGGGCATTAAGTTTGAACTTAGAAAGTTCGCCAAGTTTTAGGTCATACTAGTTCGATACAATGTCAATATACTGTTTCTAAATTACGTGTAAATGTTATCATAAGATCTAATGAGTAGGATGGAACCAATTTTCTAAGGTATTTACAACCGTAAGGCAATAGTTTACTTTGCTGACTGGTAACAAATACAAATTTGCATACACAAAAAAACTTAGCTCCCAAAATGAAATCATAAATCACCAGTGAGTGAGCAGATGGCATATCGGATAATTTTAACCGCGAATAGCTGGGTCTTGACCGAGGGGAAAACAGGGCAATGGATGATATTCAGCGAACAACTTCCCCCACAATTCATTGCGCGAAAGCACGCCCGCTGCCATGATTCCGGCAAACGTTTCGGAGCGTGTCGGAAACACGTTTGATAAGTATTGCGCTCACAGCTTTTGTGGCAGTGATTCAAGGTACAAATATAACGATTATATGCCAAATGTAGTCTTTCACAATTTTCTAAGACTCGTAACAATGACGAGGGTATCTAAAAAGATGCTATTTGCCACAAAACAAAGTTGTATCAAGCTACGAACATACGAAAAAAATACAGGATTATGGAGCATGTTTCTCACGGAATCAATCGGGCCTATCCGATAGTACGTTATTAGAGATCGTACAGCAACCACACGCGTTGCAAAGCATGCCGATGTAAAGAGTAGCATAAAAGTCATATAACGCATCATATTTCACCCCGATTGGAAAAACCACGCCATCTTAACCACCGAAGAAACTGTATGATGTTCTCTTACAATTAATACATAAACGGTGGTATACACAACACAACTCATTAATTCACCAAAAGGAAACTTCTCTTGAAAATCTACATTAATACATTTAAAAATGTTAAACATCGGATCATTTTCATGCACGCAACATAATGCTTCGCTTCACGCTTGCTGTGACTTGCCGGACTGATGCCGGACCACGTGCGGATTTGGCCAGATTTCCCATCATGCTGTGTGCCGCTGACGTCACATTGAATATCATCCATTATCTCCGCTGGTTCCTTCCAGTCCCAAACTGCCCTTTCATCCCCTGCCGCATTTACGCACGCGTCGCCAATGCCTCCCTAAATATTTGGGCCGTATGAAAATTACGGGGGTGCGTACGAAAATTACGGTGCGTATCATCCGCAAGTCCCCAAATACTGTCGGATTTCTACGTTGCGTGCAAAATTTAATGTTACGTTTTTACGTTAATGTGTGCCGCCTTTAGTAGACAAGGATTAGCATTAAGAGTAGTGATGTGCATTAGTCGATTATTAAAACCATCGAAAAAAACATCGACTAATGAAAATTAGTAGACTGAAAAAATTAGTCGACTAATATTAGTTGAATTAGTTGCTTGACTAATATTAGTCGAAGTAGTCGAATGACGAATTTCAGTCGAACCATCAATCATCATATCCGACTGATTCAGTCGAAACCGAAGAGTTTCTTGGAACTTACAGGCAA